>NC_073384.1:15951683-16269541 GCF_028641065.1 Leucoraja erinaceus | reverse complement strand
TGCGATGGCGATGTGTTTGGGACTCTCAGCGGGCGCTGGATCCTCTCCACTGCTGGGTTCAGACTCTCCGCTTTCCGTTTGGTGACATCTCCGACTCCGCGCCGGGCCTCTTCCGGTCCCTCCGAAAATTGTGTCCGGTTGGAGACTTCTGCCGGCCATCAACAGCATCCCTCAGCTCCAGTGAAGACGCAATGGCACAGGAAGGGGCGGATCGTCACGGGGAGTGACAAGAGAAGAGACCAATCCGCTTGGCGCTAACTGGTAGGAGAGGAGATGGATCTGCTCATGCTCGTTTATTTATGATTTTTAAACCTCGCTAACTTTTACAATATGCTACCGATCTGAACTAAATTTGTTGCACTCGCAGCACAAGAGAGCAGTGAGTGAGCTGACGAAAAATCGTAGCGCAATTGAAAGAGTTAATACGGTTTATTTAACAAAATATTAAGACATTAATCCTTCAGTCGTTTTCTAACAGGAATTTGAGAAGTAGAAAGTATGGTCTCTAGCTCTCTACTAACAACAATGTTTATTTTATATGAGAAAATATTGTTTAAAAGAAGATGCTCGGTGCCTAATCTGTTACAACTGTACAATTTCATGCAACACATTTCTAGAATCAAGGACAAGGAACATAACTCCAGATAATATGAATCAATGCTAGCCTTGACACAAAATAAAGTTGACTGTCTTTCTTTGTCTAGAAACTTGGGAAACTAAAATGAATGTGCAGATGCCTGAGCCAAGTTTGGAGAATAAGGCTGATATTGCAGAGATTACTAATAACTTGTTATTGGTTTAGCTTGATATGGGTCCAGCCTTTCTTATTTCCTGTAAGGCTACAGAATCTTTCAATCATGCTATATTAGATTTGGTAGGTGTATGTATTGATAAGAAATGACTATAACTGTACTAACCTTTCTTTGTTCGAAGAGTGCGCGGCAGGGAAGCTTAGGTATATAGCTTCCAGCACGCTCCCACTAGCGAATAAAATAATTTTACCTTACATTTTGTTTGACTTATCTGTGATGAGTAAGAACCTTAACTGTAGCACTATTGCATACCGTTTTTGCACATATAGAAAACCGCGCAAACCGGAAGAGCACAAGATCAGAGTTTTAGTTATGTATAGATAGAAGATAGAAGATGTCTCCTGTGAAGTGCAGGGGAATTTGTACAAGGTGAAATGTGCTATTTAAATACATATTGTTGTTGTTATTACTAGAAAGAACTTTCTTTACTTAACATCTTTAATATCTCCACTGGTGGTGGTGTCTCCTTTTTTTTCACTCAAGGGTTGATTTTATCCACAACTCAGCCCTGGAAGCAGTTGGTTTACAAATCGAGAGCGGCACGGTGGTGCAGCAGTAGAGTTGCTGCCTTATGCGCCAGGGACACAGGTTGCATCCTAACTATGGTGCTGTCTGTACAGAGTTTGTATGTTCTCCCCATGATCTGCGTGGGTTTTCTCCGGAAGCTCCGGTTTCCTTCCACACTCATAAAAACATAGAAACATAGAAAATAGGTGCAGGAGTAGGCCATTCGGCCCTTCGAACCATTCAATATGATCATGGCTGGTTATCTGGAATCAGTACCCCGTTCCTGCATTCTCCCCATATCCCCTGATTCTGTTAGCCCTAAGAGCAATATCCAATTCTCTCTTGAATACATCCAGTGACTTGGTCTCCATTGCATTCTGGCAGAGAATTCCACAGATTCACGACTCTCTGGATGCGGTGGGAGATTGCAACCTTCACGTGGTCCGCCCTGTTTCGACGAATGCAATCAACCTGGTCTGCACAAGCAAATAAGATCAAATAGAACAAGTTGTCCTACAACTTTAGACCGGGCACACCATACGCAAGAAGAGGACAACTCTCTGGGTGAAAAAGTTTTTCCTCATCTCAGTCCTAAATGGCCTTCTTAAACTGTAACCCCTGGTTCTGGACTCCAACATCGGGAACATTTTTCCTGCTAACCTAAACTAAATACTGTAATTGGTTTAAAATGGGTTTCTTTCAGTTTTCTTTCTGGTTTGAAGCTCGACACTCATAAACCTGCTTTTCTAAGCGATCGAATTCAAGGGTCTCACAACCTCAGAGAAAATAATTGAGAATACCATTCTACTTAAAAGTCTCTTCAAAATGCCACTGGTTGGAGTCCTGCAGTTCAGTGGAGAGTACGTTGGAGAGTGCTCAAAAATCTATGTTATTGAACTGCTCTGAGCCATTCCAAAAATAAGATAGACACAAAAAGCTGGAGTAAATCAGTGGGACAGGCAGCATCGCTAGAGAGAAGGAATGGGTGATGTTTTGGGTTGAGACCCTTCTTCAGACTAGTTAGCGAAAAGAGAAACAAGAGATATAAACGATGATGTAGAGAGATAAAGAACAATGAATGAAAAACATGCAAAAAAGTAACGATGATAAAGGAAACAGGCCATTGTTAGCTGTTTGTTGGGTGAAAATGAGAAGCTGGTGCGACTTTGGTGGGGGAGAGATATAGAGATTGGGAATGCAGGGGTTACTTGAAGTTAGAGGATTGAATATTCATACCACTGCGCTGTCAGCTGCCCAAGTGAAATATGAGATGCTGTTCCTCCAATTTGTGTTCAGCCTCACTCTGACAATGGAGGAGGCCTAGGACAGAAAGGTCAGTGTGGGAATGGGAAGGAGAATTAAAGTGTTTAGCCACCGGGCAATCAGGTAGGTTCAGGTGGACTGAGCAAAGTTGTTCAGTGAAGCGATCAGCCAATCTACAATTGGTCTCGCCGATGTATAAGAGTCCCCATCTTGAATAATGGATACAGTAGATGAGGTTGGAGGAGATGCAAGTGCCTAACCTGAAAGGACTGTCGGGGTCCCTAGACAGAGCCAAGGGAGGAGGTATAGGGACAGGTGTTACACTTCTACGGTTGTTGGGGAAGGTACCTAGATTGGAGGTGATTTGAGTGGGAAGGGATGAGTTAACCAGGGAGTTGCGGAGGGAACAGTCTCTGCGGTAGGCGGAAAGGGATGAAGATGAAAGGGATGAACCTTCAAATAACCATTCCACTGTGTCCTCCAGATAATTATCTATCCTATTCCAGATTCAGACCATAAACCCGGGGTTGTTGAATATTGGGGTGGCATTCAAAATCTTTTATGCCATTTAAAACATGACCCTGAGCCATATAAATGAGTATGAGGACAGACAGAGAACAGCTTCAGGTTGTAACTTTGAGGGGGTGACCAAGAGACTTTGGAAGCAAATTCCAGAGGTTACAGTTTTAGAGAGGTAGGTCAACCCACCAATCAATGGAATCATCAATACCAGAAATTTCCTGGTCTTGCATGACTCTCAATGTCCAGAGTTGGAGGAATGCAAATATCCTGAAGGCTTTGAGAGATCTATGCCTCTCATAGCTTTACCTACTTCCAGCAGGTCTCCCTTCAGCCTCTGACACTCCAGAGAAAACAATCCAAGTTTTTCCAACCTCTCCTTACAGTTAAACATCCTGATAAACCTCCTCTGCACCCTCTCCAAAGTCTCCACATCCATCCTTTAATGGGGCGACCAGAAATGAGCACAATACTCCAATGTGGCAGAAATGAAATTTTATAAATTGTACCACAGGCCTCTGTCTTCTATGGATAAGTAAATTCTGAATACAAACAACCAATTCAGTATTCTTAATCTTCTGGAACAGCCTTCCATGACATTCTCACTAATTAGCAATGAAACTCCTCCACCACTGATTTCTATCAAATCCGAAACATCGAAGCTGTGGAACGTTGAGTTGCCAGTCCTGTCCCTCTCACAACCAAGTCTTCGGAATGGCCACAACATCTTATTCCATTCACTGATCCAGGCTTTGTTCATCTGTTTTGCCCATCACACTCCTTACATTGAAATAAACACACTACAGTCTATTAATTTCACCATGTTCATTAACCTGTCTCTGCCTGCTCTACTTTAGAAAGAGAGGGGGATATGAACTCAGTTCAGTATTAATATTTGTGCCAAAGAAGAGCAAGGTAGCATGCCTTAATGAAGCCCATTACATGGACCACCATCAATCCCATCTACACTTCACCACCTCGAGAAAGCAGCTAACATAATCACAGACCTTTATCACCCCACTCACCCCTATTCTCATCTCTTTCATGCAGAAGATACAGATGCTTGAAAGTTCCTACCACCAGTTTGAGGAACAGTTTCTTCCCTGCGATTATCACGCTACTAAAGATACTCCCATTAAATCCCAACTTACCTCACAGGACCTTGAACTTTCTGAACCTTGAATTGTAACTATAACACCATAAATGCTATAAAACTAAATTCTGTACTTGCGTATTTTTCTCTTTGTACTACCTGTTGTACTTGTGTATAGCTTGATTGTATGCAGGTATAGTATGATTTGACTGGTTAGTACACAAACAAAGCATTTCACTGTATCTCGGCATATGACAATAATAAACCAATACCAATAGTATCCTGAGATATATATCTTGAGATACAGTGAAAAAGTATTTTTGTGCTATCAAGACAAATCATACTATCAGGTAGTGTAAAAAACAAAAGAAACAGAGTGCAGAATATAAAGTAAAAATGGTCTGGATGCTACCTGCTGTCCTAATGATGCTCTCAATCACCTCCAATGGTACCATTTCCTTGCTAAAGAAGCGCACACTCCTCCTCCCATTCATCAGATGGTAGAACTCATTGGCTCTGTGAATCATTTCTTCCTTTTGAAAATGCTTCATCGAATATGGAATGTGATGGATTTCAACTTCTGGCTCTAGACATTCGTCTACTGGAAAGTAAAGAACACAAGAACAAAGGATTGTTTTGCAAGTTAAACAGAATTATATTGAATTAACAAAATGTTTTCGAACTGGCACATAAACAAAAATCAGCTATGTTAAAAAATAGTATTGAGTATTGAACATCAATAAATTTTGGCATGGCATACGAGCTTCAGAATCACTCGCCATTCCCGTCAGGGAACCTTCTACCTCTTATGATACAGAATGCAGAAGATATATATCAGTGGAAATAAAAATCTGTACCAATGTAAAATGGATCACACACACTTTCACACAAATTCATGATCTACCACAAATCCACTTAGCAAACTTCCCTGTTCTGTTCTATTTCATTTTTGAAAAACAGGTCCCATATTGACTGTTCCCCATCCCATATCAAACATCTGTATCATCACAGCCCTGAGATTCGTGTGCAGACGTGGTGTTGAAGGATGAGAAGCCGAAGCTAAGAAGTGGAAGCCATATAATCGAACGGAAACGAAACCGAAACGCCAAATAACCGAAAGCGTACGAAGCCGAAACGCCAACTAACCAAAAGGTTGGGACCCCTAAAAGCAAACTAACCGAAAGGGCGGGACGTCTAAAATCCAACTAACCGAAAGGGAGGGACATAAAACTCACCCGCACGGTGGAGACGAGGCGGAGGGCAGCCGTGGCCATGGAAGAGTGGCGGCTGTCCCGAGGGATGCGTTCCTTCGGCCGCTTACAGCCTGGTGATCGGGTTCAGAGTGCCCAGTCACCTATGGCTTATGTGGAGAAAATGACCCCCACGCTCCCATCTCCATCGGCCAGTGATGTGATGGACGCAGGGGTCTAGCCCAATCACTGACAAGTGCCGTGCCCTCACCCCCGGCGACGTCATTGTCCGTTATTTTACTTTTCGGCAGCCGCTATTCGGTTAGTTCGCTTGTAGGCGACGCAACCTTTCGGTGAGTTGACCTTTCGGCAGAGCGGCCTTTCAGTGAGTTTGCTTTAAGGCATTCCACCCTTTCGGTTAGTTGCCTTTTAGGCGTCCCACCCTTTTGGTTAGTTTGCTTTTAGGCATCCCACGCTTTCGGTTAGTTGGTGTTTTGGCTTCGTACGCTTTCGGTTAGAAACATAGAAAGTAGGTGCGAGAGCAGACCACCAGGTCCATCGAGCCCGCACCACCATTCGCTCATGGCTGAACACTAAACAGACACACTTACCCACAAACAGTAGACACAAGACACAGAACACAAGACACTACCCTCCCCTTTATACCGCTATCACCCCTCTCCACCCCAAGAACCTCGTGATCTCCTGGGGGAGGCAAAAAACCGGATAAAAACCCAGGTCCAATTCGGGAAAAAAAATCCGGGAAATTCCTCTCCGACCCCAATCTAGGCGATCGACACTTGTCCAGGAGATCACTCAGGTCTTACTATACTAACCATACCTAGGTCCATATCCCTGCCCTCTCCCCGTAGCCCCTTATCCCCTTGGCAGCTAAAAAACCATCTATTTTAGTCTTAAATATATTTAAAGTTTCTGCTTCCACTGCTCCCTGGGGCAGTGAATTCCATAAATTAACCACCCTCTGGGTGAAGAAGTTCTTCCTCATCTCAGTTTTAAAAGAGCCCCCCCTTATTCTGCAACTATGTCCCCTAGTTCTAGTTTCCCCGATCATTGGGAACATCCTCGGTGCATCCACCGATCAAGGCCCCTGGATCTTATATGTTTCAATGAGATCGCCTCTCATTCTTCTAAACTCCAAAGAGTAGAGTTCCAGCCTACTTAACCTTTCCTCATATGTCAATCCCCTCATTGCGGGAATTAATCTTGTAAACCTTCGCTGCACTGCCTCCAGGGCTAGTACATCCTTTCTTAAGTATGGACCCCAGAACTGTACACAGTATTCCAAATGTGGTCTCACTAATACTGTGTACAGCTGCAGCAAGACCTCCGTGTTTTTATACTCAAATCCCCTAGCAATAAAGGCCAAAACTCCATTGGCCTTCCTGATTGCTTGCTGCACCTGCATACTAACTTTCAGTGATTCATGTACTAATACCCCTAGATCCCTTTTCGTTGCATTACAACGCAGCTCCTCCTCTTTTATAAAATAACTTGCCCTATCCTTTTTTTCCCAAAGTGAATGACTTCACATTTATTAGTATTAAATTTCATCTGCCAAGTTGTTGCCCACTCACCTAGCTTATCTATATCCTTTTGCAGACTCTTCCTATCCTCCTCATCCCCTACTTTTCCTCCCATTTTTGTATCGTCCGCAAATGTTGATATATTACACTTGGTTCCCTCCTCCAAATCATTTATATAAATTGTGAACAACTGGGGTCCCAGCACCGACCCTTGCGGAACCCCGCTAGTTACCGGTTGCCATCCCGAGTATGAACCATTTATCCCCACTCTCTGCTTCCTATTTGTTAGCCAATCCTCTACCCATGCTAATATATTACCCCCAATCCCATAATTTTTTATTTTTAGCAATAGTCTCTTATGTGGCACCTTGTCAAAAGCCTTTTGGAAGTCCAAGTATACCACATCCACCGGTTCCCCTTTATCCACCCGGGTTGTTACTTCCTCAAAGAATTCGAGCAGATTCGTCAAACAGGACTTCCCCTTCACAAAACCATGCTGGTTCTGTCCGATGAAGTCATGCTTATCCAAGTGCCCCGTTAGTGTTTCTTTAATAATTGTCTCTAACATTTTACCCACCACCGATGTTAGACTAACCGGTCTATAGTTACCCGCCTTCTGTTTACTTCCTTTTTTAAATATAGGTGTTACATTGGCCATTTTCCAATCCACTGGGACCGTTCCTGCCTCCAGGGAGTTTTGGAAAATTATCACCAATGCATCCACAATCCCCACCGCTATCTCCCTCAAGACCCTTGGATGTAATCCATCAGGCCCAGGGGATTTATCCTCCTTCAGTCTCCTTAATTTCCCTAATACCACCTCCTTGGTGATCTTAATAGTATTTAGCTCCTCCATTCCTACCGCCCCCTGTTTATCCAGCGTTGGAATATTTTTTGTGTCTTCTATGGTGAAGACTGATACAAAATACTCGTTTAATGCCTTTGCCATTTCCATGTTCCCCACCAACAACTCTCCAGTCTCACCCTCCAATGGACCAACGTTCACCTTAGCCACCCTTTTTCTTTTTATATAGCTATAAAAACTCTTACTATTAGTTTTTATGTTGTTCGCTAAATTCCTTTCATAGTCTATTTTCCCCGTCTTAATTAATCTCTTAGTTATTTTTTGCTGACCTTTAAATGCTTCCCAATCCTCTACCCTCCCACTATCTCTGGCTACCTTATATGCCCTTGCCTTCAGCCGAATACTATCCTTTATAGTTTTACTGAGCCATGGCTGACTGTTCTTACCCTTACCCCTTTTTTTCTTCATAGGAATAAATTTTTCTTGAAGGTTATACAGTATACCCTTAAACGTACACCACTGCTCATGTACCGTCTTATTCTTGAGTCTGCTATCCCAGTCAACTTTGATCAGCTCAGTCCTCATACCTTCATAATCCCCCTTATTTAGACTAAGCACCCTAGCCTGAGTTTCAACCTGCTCCCCTTCTATTTGAATATGGAATTCGACCATATTGTGGTCACTTGTTCCCAACGAGTCCCTAACTATGACATTTTTAATTAATCCTGCTTCATTACACAGGACCAGATCCAAGATTGCCTCCCCCCTTGTCGGTTCTGTGACATACTGTTCTAGGAACCCGTCTCTAATACATTCTATAAACTCTTCCTCTAGTCTACCCTGCCCAGTTTGGTTTGCCCAATTAATATGAAAATTGAAGTCCCCCATGATTACAGCAGTTCCCTTTTTACATGCGTCAACTATTTGCAGATTTATGTTCTGACTAACAGCGTCACAGCTATTTGGCGTTTCGGCTTTGCTTCCGTTTGGTTATTTGGCTTCCACTTCTTTGCTTCGGCTTCTCGTCCTTCGACGCCACATCAGGGTACCCTGAGATTTATGACTGAATTTGAAGCTGTAGGAGCATGTAAGTCCTGGAGGGAATGTGGGGGGATAAATGAGGGGAAGGAGGCAACTGTCAGGAAACTGGCTTCAATCTTTTCTGGGTGGCACTGTAGAGATTGTGGAACTGCTGCCACATAGTGCCCGAGACCCGGGTTTGATCCTGACCTCGAGTGTTGTCTGTGGGGAGTTTGCATGTTCAACCCAGTGACGTTTCCTCCCGGTGCTCTGGTTTACTCCCACATCCCAAATATGTATTTGTTTGTAGAATAACTATAAATTGTCCCTTATATGTGGATGAGATGTGGATGAGAAAGTGGAATAACATAGAACTAGTGTGTGAATGGACAATTGATAGCTGGTGCGGGCTCAATGGGCCAAAAGGCCTGTTTCCATGCTATATCTTTCAATCAATCAATCTAATTTAATGACATTAAAACATTCTTAAGTATTTTGATATTGACAAGCTATTATAATTAATTTTAACTCCGCATTAGATTAGTTTAGATGTACAATGGTAAGTAGGGTACCATGATCTGCATGTATATTGCAAATAAGGAATCTTCAGATTGCCTGGCAGGAATTATCAACCACAAAGTTTCATCAACGCTGAGCTGTGGTGCAGCAGCAAACTGATCTTTATGTAGGGTGTGCACAGGCATTTTGGGCAGCTACTTTAGCACTTTCATTCTTAGCTGTCCAGCTCCTCGATTGACTTCACACCATAAAACAAACTTACCAGTTTATTATTTGGAGACAAGGTATTTCCAAGAAAAATGCAACTGATGACACAGAGCCACCAAGAAACTTAATTATGAGGCCAAGGGTGGAACAGCAAAAGCCATTTGATAACCAAATATGTCCCTGACTAATAGGCCGGCTGAAGCTCTCTGTGTTACTGAGGAGATTTAGAAATGCTCTTCAATACATAGCAGCGAGTGTCCTCAAAAAGGCTGTGAAATGGGCATCCTGAGTCTTTGAGAGGGAAACATGAGCATCTCTTCAGATAATAGGAAAAAATATTCCAGCAATACAAATGCAATTGCACTGTTACTGAATGTCATAATTATTATAAAGGGCATTTAAGTTACGGAACTGCACCAAACCAGTACCAGATAACCAAATCCATCTTTATCATCCATAATAATCGGCACAAAGGTGACCTTGGGTTATGGTAAAATGAATATCAGGATGTAGATGAATATGTCCCTAATTTCATCTTTGTTGACCAAGATATATTCATTAATTAGGAACATAACATAAACCTGCTAATGCTAATTCCATGGTCAATTTGAGGAAAGAGAATAGGGAAGAATTCTTTGTGTCCCAATGCAGCAGAGTGTCACGTCTATGAGGAATTACAAAACCAACAGCCGTCTTTCAAATATAATAAAAATGAACTACAGATGCTCGTTTATACCAAAGATAAACACAAATGCAGGAGTAACTCAGTGGGTCAGACAGCATCTCTGGAGAAAACGGATAGGTAACATTTAGGCTTGGGACCCCTCTTCAGACTGATTGTTGGGGAGGTGGGGATAATTGGAAGCAGAAAGTACATGATTCTCCCATTATGATGCTCAGTTCTATCAATTAATATAACTACAAAGAAAACCTGGAGCAGGGATGAGGGGAGATTAAGAGCTTTTTCACAGTATAAAATATTCTGCCTGAAACGATGATGGATGGTGATTTGTTAATAATTTCAATTAAGGCAGCCAAATATAAAACTAAAGGGCAATAATATGTTGGATGATGGGGGCTGGGATTAATTGGCTGGGTGTAACTAAAATTAAACACAATGGGATGAATAGCCTTGTGCATTATTCTGCACAAATGTTCTATAGACAACCAGGTATGACTCTGGTTACTTCTCATCCCCACAAAGTTAAGTGTTCAGCTCTCCAGAAGTTAAGAGCCCATTATAATCATTAGGGACAATGGCTTGGCAGATAGAGTGCTTTCCGCATTGAACAATGGTGGCTTGTGAAAAGAGAGCAGGCTGACATAATTCTGAACCATGATAAAATCAACTTCAAAAACCAGGCAATGAGTTCTTCAAAGTGAATGCGAGCAAAAGGAATGTCTCAAAATCAATGAAGCGCAAATTTAAATATATTTCTAACATTTGAAGTTCATGGAGAAACTTTAGAAACTTACAAAATTCTTAAGGGGTTGGACAGGCTTGATGCAGGAAGATTGTTCCCGATGTTGGGGAAGTCCAGAACAAGGGGTCACAGTTTAAGGATAAGGGGGAAATCTTTTAGGACCGAGATGAGGAAAACCTTTTTCACACAGAGAGTGGTGAATCTCTGGAATTCTCTGCCGCAGAAGGTAGTTGAGGCCAGTTCACTGGCTATATTTAAGAGGGTTAGATGTGGCCCTTGTGGCTAAAGGGATCAAGGGGTATGGAGAGAAGGCAGGAACGGGATACTGAGTTGGATGATCAGCCATGATCATATTGAATGGCGGTGCAGGCTCGAAGGGCCAAATGGCCTACTCCTGCACCTATTTTCTATGTTTCTATGTTTCTATGTAGAGTCGTTGAGGTGAATAGCATTGATTCACTTAAGGGGAACACAGTGAAATGTATGAGAGAGGAAGGAATGCGAGGATGCACTGATAGAGTTAGATGAAGGGAATGAGAGGAATAAATAAATAATGTTATGCAATGGATAGGCTAAGTGACTTCCTTCTTTGTTGCAATCACACTATCACTACCCACTACTCTGTAATATTAGTTTTATTTATTTATCCACACAAACTATAACAAACATACAGAGGCACCCTAATTTTGGGTAAAGGATTTAGAAGGAACATATCAGAACACAGAGATATAAATATTAGGAAAGGGAGAATATTTCTACTCTAAGATGACTTAGTGACAACACAATAGAGGTCTGATGTTCTAAATAAGAGATAAGAACAATAAAGCCAAAATGGAATTCAAGAAAGGTATCTTTATCCAAGGATTGGTAGAATTCACAATTACACAAAAGTGGGCCATTCAGTCCATAGGGTCCATGTCAGCTACAGCAGAGCAATCTCATCAATCCCAAATCCCACTTTTTTAATTTCCTAAAGTCCTGTAATTTACTCTTGTATATGATCATCAAATTCAAACTGAAGAAGAGTCTCAACCCGAAACATCACCTATTTCCTTTGCACCATAGATGCAGCCACACCCGCTGAATTTCTCCAGCAATTTTGTCTAACAGATTTTCCAGCATCTGCAGTTCCTTCTTAATCAAATTCACAATGGTTCTTTTACCACCTGCCCTGAATTAAGGTTAATTTACAGTAGCCAATATATTCACTAGCATGTGCTTGAAAAATGGAAGAACACCTGAGCAGCTGGAGAAATCCATGGTCAGTGAGAGAAAGTGCAAACTCTGCACGGATAGCACCAGAGATCAGGATCAATGCCGATCTATGAAATGACGAAACAACTGTGAAGACTATTGTGCCATCCTGTTATATTTGTTCCAACACTGGGTACAAAAGAAAAATAATGCTTTCTTTGGAAATCAGATATAAAAATAGAAAATGCAACAAGTTCTCAGCAGGACAGACAACACCCATGGAGAGAAAAAGATAGTTGAAGTTTCATGTTGAAGACACAAGGAACTGCATATGTTGGAATCGTGAGCAAAACACAAAGTGCTGGAGTAACTCAAGGGGATCAGGAAGCATCTGTGTTGGGAATGGGCAGGCATTGTTTCGGGTTTGAAAAAGGATCCCAATCCGAGACACTCCGTTCCCTCCACAGTTGTTGCCTTACCTGCTGAGTTCCTTCAGCACTTTGTGTTTTGCTGAAGTTTCAAATTAATGCCCTGAAATTGTATTTGCAGGAAATACTTGAGATGAGTATCATCAATGCAATCTGTGCTGCCTTCATGCCCACGTTGGTTTTGCATACAGCCTGTCATCGCTGGCGACTCGCCAGCAGCCTCACGAGAGGGTCCAACCACAAGAGCTCAATAACAACTCCACTCATTGAGACATCCACGAACTCCGACGTACCCACTACGTACATTATACGTACTTATCATGAGTTGAATTATTTTTTTCAACTCAGGAGAGCTCTTGGGTGAACTCGCATCGTGGGACAGGCCAATTAGGTTAATCACTCAATCACTGTCGACAATTCCTTCAGTTACCAAGAAATATTAGTGTATCTCTCCTCATACTCCTCCTTTAAAATATTACTTTTTACTTATATCTGACCAGGTTTATGGCCAGCTGTCCAAGTGTTTCCTTGTGTGGCTCAGTTAAACTAGATAAGGCTGCTATGAAGTGTATTATGAGGTTTACTACATTAAATATACCATCTATATCCAAGATAGATTGCCATTGCATAATGCTTATTCCTCAGAAAATACCATATAATTAAGTCTTTTTTTTTAACATTTCAAACATTAAACAGTGATAGATCTCCAAAGCTAGCCTATTTCAGAATGAAACTGCGGTACTCTCAAGTTATGGCTCGCCCTAATAAAGCTCGCAAAAGTTGCATGAAGATTCAGACATTTTCATTTACGAGGTGTACAGGGCAGCATTACAAGGTTCCCTGCATAACACCTTGTTAAAGCTCTCAATAAATGTTTCAGCGATACATTCCCTATTTATATTTTGCAAGTTGTCGTAGCTGTCAGCACTTAGAATAACATCTGCTATGCAATGTAGATAAGCACTGAAGCAACAGGTACATAGGTAATGCTACGTGTTATGTAATTCCCTCCTTCTATCAATCATAAAGAAAGCCCATCAATATTTCTACTTCCTTAGAAGATTGAGGAGATTCAGTATGTCAATAATCTCAACTTCTACACTGTATAGTAGAGAGCATATGAACTGGTTTCATCACAGCCTGATTTGCCAACTCGTATGCCCAGGGACGAAGGAGATTACAGAAAGTGATAGGCATTGCCCAGTTCATCATATGCACTGACCCCCCCCGCCATCGGAAGGATCTACAGGACTTGCTGCCCTCAGAATGCAGTCAATATTTTCAAATTTCCACATAACCGCGGAAATGTTCTCATTTCATTCCTACCATCAGGTAGAAGATATAGGAATCTGAAAACCATGACCACCATATTCAAGAATTCCTTCCTCCAAACAATCATTGGGATCTTAAACTCTAGACAGCACGAACCTCAACTATGAACCACAACCTACCATGGGCTGTGTTGAGTTCCACCAAGGACTTTGGTTTTATTTTGCATTAGTATTGTGGCTTATTATTTTATTAAATTTTTAATATATTATTTATAATCTATGTGCATGTGTTTTACAGGTCAGTTATGCTGCAAGTTAGATGCATATCTGTAGTGACGAAGTGCTTTGAGAGGTTGATTATGGTGCATATCAACTCCTACCTCGACAAGAATCTCGACCCACTGCAGTTTGCTTACTGCCACAACAGATCAACGGTGGATGCGATCTCACTGGCTCTCCACTCAGCTCTGGACCACTTGGACAACAAAAACTCACATGTCAGGCAGTTATTCATTGACCACAGCTCGGCGTTTAATACCATCATCCCCTCCAAGGTGGTTACCAAGCTCTCAGATCTGGGTCTCTGCGCATCCCTCTGCAATTGAATCCTCGACTTCCTCATCTACAGACCACAGTCTGTCTGCATTGGTGGAAATGTGTCATCCTCGATAACAGTCAGCAAGGGAGCACCTCAAGGCTGCGTGCTCAGCCCCCTGCTGTACTCGCTCTATACTCATGACTGCGTAGCCGGACATAGTGCAAACTACATCATCAAGTTCGCCGACGACACCATTGTTGAAGGGACGAATCACTGATGGTGATGAGTCAGAGTATAGAAGTGAGATTGACCGATTGACCAAATGGTGCCAGCACAACAACCTGGCTCTCAACACCTGCACAACCAAGGAACTGATTGTGGACTTTGGAAGGGGTAGGATAGGGACGCACAATCACGTTTATATCAACTTCAAATTCCTGGGCATGCATATTTCCGAAGATCTTTCCTGGTCCCAGCACACTGATGCAATTATAAAGAAAGCACATCAGCACCTCTTCTTCCTGAGAAAATTACGGAGAGTCGGTATTTCAAGGAGGACACTCTCGAACATCTACAGGTGCACAGTAGAGAGCATACTGACTGGTTGCATTGTGCCTTCGTTCGGCAACTTGAACGTCCAGGAGCGGAAAAGAATGCAGAAAGTTGTGACCACTGCCCAGTCCATCATCGACTCTGATTTCCCCCACCATCGAAGGGATCTATCGCAGTCGCTACCTCAAAACGGCTGCCAACATCATCAAAGACACACACTCATCTCTCTGTTGCCTTCGGGAAACTTAAAATCTGGAGCATCCAGTTTCAGGAACAGCTTCTTCCCAACAGCCATCAGGCTACTAAACACGACATCAAACAAACTCTAAACTATAACAGCCTATTGCATTTTATCTGTTTATTTATGTGTATATATTTAGTCTATGGTATATAGACACAATGGACTGTTCTGTATTATGCTTACAATATTCTGTTGTGCTGCAGCAAGCAAGAATTTCATTGTCCAATCTGGGACACATGACAATAAAACTCTCTTGACTTGACTTGAATTTCGTGGTTCCATTGTCAGAAAATACACCAATTAAACACTTTTGTAGTTTAGAAATACGGCACGACAACAGGCCCACTGAGACCAGACCAACCAGCGATCCCTGCACACTGACACTATCCTACACACACTAGAGACAATTTACTATTTTACCCTGCAAATCTTTAAATCTTTGGCATGTGGGAGGAAACGTGAGCTCCCGGAAAAACCCACGCAGATCATGGGGAAACATACAAACTCCATACAGACAGCACCCGTAGGCAGGATTAAACCAAAGTCTCTGGCGCTGTAAGGCAGTTCTTCTACTGCTGTGCCACCGTGCCGACCTTTGACCCCCATCTCTACATCAGCTCTTGAAATGCCACCAGAGAGATAAATGCTGTGATAAAAAAGACATAATTTGAATGTTAGGAGCTGAATTTCCTAATGGGATCTAAGTTAAACGGAAAGTGGCACGACATTGTTCTACTCCAAATCAGGTCAATTTTCAACTACACTGTATATTTTCAAATTGTGTAGATGGTTTTGTTTTAAACAAAAACTCCAAGGAGAATTCCATATCCATCACATGTATTAACAGTAGAACTTAACAAAAAAAAAATGCATTCCAATTCTGGAAAAATTCCATGCAGATTAATGGAATGGATGAAATAGCTTTAAGGCACCAGGTTTCATAAAATTACCTCAACCTCTATAAAATACATTTACGTGAAATTTTGTAATATGTAAAACAAGCAATAAACTTATAACTGGATTTTAAACTGGAAATAGGTGCATTTGTTTTAAGGAGATGGACTACAATTGATTAGACATCATTTGAAGTGCTGCTTGTAGTTCTGGGCAAAACACCCGAGGAATGACTTGTTTCTCGCCTCTGGAAGGACCAGAGTAAAATTCATAACACTGATACAGGTGGTAAAGGAGTTAAATTATAGCTGTTACACTCCCCTCTCCCAACCCCCCCCCCCCCCCAACTCCCCCCCCCCTCCCCCCCCCACACAGCCCCCCCCCCCATTCCCTCCCACCCCCCTCACATACCTCCCTCACCCCACCCCCACACATCCCCCCCACACCCCCCCCCCACACACCCTCCCCCACACAACCCATCTCCCTCACTCCCTCCCCCACACACCACCCTCTTCACACCCACCCCCCCACACCCCCCCCCCCACACAACCCCTCTCCTCACACACAATCCCCTCCCCACACACCCCCCTCCCCAGGCTGCAGGACACTTCCCACATGAAACCGTCCCGGTCTCTCGGCTACAGACACTCCCACCGTTGCGTTGGGGAACAGGTGAGTGGTGGGATATTGCATTGAGGAATGGGTTGCGTTGGGGGACCAGGTCCCACAGTCTAGTCTTCAAATTAACCTGAAATAACCTACCTGATCTCCCGGTGAAATAACCTGCCTGATCTCCCAGTGAATTACCTGCCTGATCTCCCAGTGAAATAACCTACCTGATCTCCCAGTGAAACCTCCGCTCAATCCGTTTTAACCTATCTGAAATTTCCTGTGACCTCCGCTCAGTCTGTCTTAACCTACCTTATCTCCCGGTGACTCAGCACTTCAACCACCCTCTCATTCCCAATCTGACCTTTCTCTCCTGGGCCTCCTCCATTGCCTGAGTGAGGCCCAGCGCAAATTGGAGGAGCAGCTCCTCACATTTCGCGAGGGTAGTTTAAACCCCAGCGGTATAAACAATGACTTCGCTAACTTCAGATAGCCCTTACTTTCACTCTCCATTCCCTTCCCTTTACCAGTTCTCCCACACTAGTCTTGACTACATTCTATCTTTGTCCTGCCCCCTCCCCTGACATCAGTCGGAAGAAGGGTCTCGACCCAAAACGTCACGCATTCCTTCTCTCCAGAGATGCTACCTCACCCACTGAGTTACTCCAGCATTTTGTGTCTCTCTTCAAATAAACAGTTGAGGAACTATGAAATCTACTACCACAAAGAGCTGCTGGGGCTGGGACAGATAAAAATAATTTCTCAGCTCCTCCGCGCCGGGCAATCAGACCCCGGTTGGCGCTAGTCGAACCTTCTGCGACTTTGGAGCTTCCCGAGACTGCGAGCTCCCCGATGTTGAAATCCACAGTCCGGGGTTGGCAGGCTCCGAAGATAAGTCCGCGGCCCGATAGTGGGGCTTAAAGTCAGACTCGAGCAAGGCCGCCAGCTCCATGATGTTTGGCTGCAGAGCGACTGGAGTTACGATCCGGGAAACAATCGCATCTCCGGCAAGGTAAAGAGATTTAAAAAAAAGATACCCCCTTCCCCCACCCACACATAAAACAAACCAGAGAACATTAACACATACTTTTAAAGTAACAAAAATGATGAAACATTAACACAAGAGTAAAATAACAAAAATGATGAAGACTGCTGACGGCGCCACACTGTGTGGATTTCAGATGGCCAGAGGCAATAATCTAACTTGTCGAGAAGTCACAAAAAAATTTATGTTTTCCACCTCCTTAAAAAACATAATTATCATTATAAAATTAGTATGTTAACATTCCTTTTACTTTACCATTCTCTTCCAAGCTGAGTTGTGCCTCATCTTGCAGATCTTCATTCTCCCAGCGTTTGGATCTGGTTCTCTTTTCAAATGCAATGTTCTTTTGTCTCTTCACTCTGCCCTTATTCCTCCACCAAGCAACAACACAAATGCAAACCACAGCAAGAATGAAAGGAGTAAGGGGAGAAAAGAGCGACATGGTAAACGACAGTAACTCAATGAGCTACTGAACTTTGCTTAGCTCTGTTGCCACACAGTTAAGCAGATTCTAGCAACGTACCTATACTTACAGCCAATTAGAAACTTGCTTATTGATTCAACTTCCCACAGGGGCAAAGTCCATGCAAAATATTTGGCAAATCTTTGTTCTTGTGCAGCAGAGGTGCTCTCAGTGCATGTCTACAGCCAAATTCTGTTCAATTCACTGAATCACAAGATAGAATGGAATTAATCATCCAAGCTACTTTCACGTCCTATTTTATAGGTAATTATGGCCACAAAGCAATCTGCTCCTTCACTACTCCCTACCCCTCCTGAACTCCCAATGGAGTTTGACATTCAATTTCTGAGACATTTACAATGTGGTGGACATTATCAGTGAGTATGGAAGACTGCTGTTAGGGAGCAGCAAGCCATAGTAAGAGGGTATATTTACTTTATGGTAACCATTACTTTAACCAGTACAAGCAAGAACTAGCTTTAAAAACTACTAATTTATTTTCAAACTACTTTCCCCCTTCTGCAACTGAACCATAGACCAGAGTCAGTAAGGATAGACGACTCAGATTCAGATTCAGATTCAATATTAATTGTCATTGTCAGTGTACAGTACAGAGACAACGAAATGCATTTAGCATCTCCCTGGAAGAGCGACATAGCAAACGATTTGAATAAATAATAATAAGTGTCTGGGGGGGGTGGTGATTGGCAGTCACCGAGGTACGTTGTTGAGTAGAGTGACAGCCGCCGGAAAGAAGCTGTTCCTCGACCTGCTGGTTCGGCAACGGAGAGACCTGTAGCGCCTCCCGGATGGTAGGAGGGTAAACAGTCCATGGTTGGGGTGAGAGCAGTCCTTGGCGATGCTGAGCGCCCTCCGCAGACAGCGCTTGCTTTGGACAGACTCAATGGAGGGGAGCGAGGAACCGGTGATGCGTTGGGCAATTTTCACCACCCTCTGCAATGCCTTCCGGTCGGAGACAGAGCAGTTGCCATACCATACTGTGATGCAGTTGGTAAGGATGCTCTCGATGGTGCAGTGGTAGATGTTCACCAGGATCTGAGAAGACAGATGGACCTTCTTCAGTCTCCTCAGGAAGAAGAGACGCTGATGAGCCTTCTTGATCAGAGTAGAGGTATTGTGGGTCCAAGAGAGGTCATCGGAGATGTTGACTCCCAGGAACCTGAAGCTAGAAACACGTTCCACCTCCGTCCCGTTAATGTGGATGGGGGTGTGCGTGCCGCCTCTGGACTTCCTGAAGTCTACAATGAGCTCCTTGGTCTTCTTGGAGTTAAGGGCCAGGTTGTTGTCAGCGCACTATGCTGCTAAGTGCTGGACCTCCTCCCTGTAGGCCAGCTCATCGTTGTTGCTGATGAGGGCAATCACCGTTGTATCATCTGCATACTTGATGATGGTGTTAGTACCATGTACAGGTGTGCAGGCATAGGTGAAGAGGGAGTAGAGGAGGGGGCTCAGCACACAGCCCTGTGGAACGCCGGTGTTCAGGGTGAGGGTTGAAGAGGTGTGCTTGTCTAACCTCACAGACTGGGGTCTGTTGGTTAGAAAGTCCAGTATCCAGTTGCAGAGGGAGGGGTCGATGCCCAGGTTACCGAGTTTGGTGATCAGCTTTGATGGAATAATGGTGTTGAATGCTGAGCTGTAATCGATGAACAACATTCTTACGTAAGTGGCTCTGTTGTCGAGGTGGGAGAGGGCGGAGTGAAGTGCCGTTGAGATGGCATCCTCCATACTCCTGTTCTTGCGGTAGGCAAACTGATAGGGATCCAGTGTGGGGGGTAGGCAGCTTTTGAGGTGTGCCAGGACCAGCCTCTCGAAGCACTTGGTGATGATGGGGGTAAGTGCAACTGGGCGGAAGTCGTTGAGGCTTGCCGCAGTGGAGTGTTTTGGCACTGGCACGACAAAACATCCTCTACGATAATTAACACCAGCGCCCTGTGGCTGCATTCTCAGCTCCTTACTGTACTCCCTCTGCACCAAGGGTCGGCAACCTATGGCCCCCGGACAGAATAGGACCCATAACCCAAAATCATCCAGCCCACAGGTGTATTGCCTTTCCCGCAATTATCTGGCCCGCAGACTTCCGTCATCTCCGGTACCTCCCTGTGTCTCCACTCCCAGTATGAGATCAAGGGAGGTTTCTAAATGGTTATTTTATCACAGCGCATCAAACATGCAATATTTGTTTGATAATCAATATTTGGGGTGTTTATATATCCAGAGAGACATCCATTACAATACCATGATCCAATTATACCTTATTGTCACATGTAAAATGTTTTGTTTTGCATACAACCCAGTAACACATACAGCAGACCACACCTTTTTTTATATATGTATATATATACAAATACGCTTATTCAGAAAATAAAAACAAACATACAGAGTATTAACACGATCACATGGGCGGAAATCCTGGGGGGGGGTGGAAACAGGGGGCATGTCCCCACCTGGTCCCCCCCACCCCCCCATGTTTTGTGAAACATGAATTTTGCAATCAGTTCCCATCCGACGGAGTCGCGGCCGCATGCATTGTCAGCCGGCTCAGACTGCAAAATAATTAAATATCCTTTGGTAATGATAAATGCTTATCCTTTCCTCATACAATACACAAAATAGATTGCAGCAAAAGCGAAATGACCTTGGAATTCTACATTTTTAAAAGTTTAATGAGAACTGCAGAATGACTGGAGTCGTTTATCACTTCATTTCTCTGAGACTAAAATGATGTGTTAACTGTCACTGTTATAGCTTGTTTACTGCTACTGTTAACATCGTATTAACACTGTTATTTTGATGTGTCACCAACCAATACATCGATTTGCATTACTCAGTAAATATAATTGTGTTTTGACCTACATGTATTACTGATATGTTCCTTTGAATAAAATTCATGGAAGAATTTCTTAAAACAAAGCAACAAAATTTTGTTCAATACGAAAGGTCTGAATGACAATAAAGGATACTTTGACTTTGACTTTGAGATCCCTGAGGAACTACACTGGTAACAGACCTCCAGCCAGAATATTTACCTTCCACCACAACCCTGTGTTTTCTATGAATAAGCCAATTTCGAATCCATATGATCAAGTCATGAAGAATACAGTACATCTAAATCTTCTGGATCAGCATAGCATGAGGGGTCTTATCCAAAGCCTTACTAAACTCCTTGTACACAACATCCACTACCTACATTTATCAATCTTCTTTGCCATCTCCTCAAAAAACAATCAAATTAGTGAGACATCTTGAACCTTAATATCTTTCGTTCTCTGCTTTTCCCTTCCTCATACCTTAGTTTTACATATTCATCTGCTCTCACCCTCACCCATGTTTAATTTTATCCTGATTACCTACCAGCAAACTGAACCAGGAACAAGTCTGAAGAAGGGTTTCGGCCCGAAATGTTGCCTATTTCCTTCGCTCCATAGATGCTGCTGCACCCGCTGAGTTTCTCCAGCACTTTGGTCTACCATCGATTTTCCAGCATCTTCAGCTCCTTCTTAAACACAAGGGGGTAAATATTCTCACAATATTTAAGAAGTATCTGGATGAGGACTTGAATCACAAGGGATAGCAGACTTTGGAACAAATGCTGGTAAATAGGATTAGTATTTGATGGTTGGCACAGAGATGGTGCAGAGGGCAATTTCTGTACTGTGTCTCCATGACTGAGCTCTCAGAAATCTCGCTCCTTCCATCTGTTCACTCTCTTCTCCCTATCCTAACCTCTGGTTCCTTCATCATCATTTCAAATGCTGCTCCCGGTGGGGGAGAGAGAGAGAAGGGGGGAGAGAGAGAGTGTGCTGAGAGGGGGTGAGATGAGGGGAGCAGGGAGGGTGGAGAGAAGGGGGTAGGGGGGTGTGGAGGGGAGGGGGGTTTAGGGGGAGGGACGGTGAGGGAGGGGATGGATGGGAGAAAAAGAGGTGAGAGAGAGGGGGGGGGGAGAGAGGAGAGGAGGGGAGAGGAGAGGGGGGGGAGGGGGGGGGGGAGGGAGAGGAGAGAAGGGGGAGTTGGGAGGGGGGAGTGGTGGAGGGGGGGGGAGTGGAGAGGGGGGGGGAGTGGAGAGGGGGGGGGGAGAGGATTGGGGGGGAGAGAGGAGGGGGAGAGGGAGGGGAGAGGAGGGAGAGGGAGAGGAGAGGAGCGGGAGGGGGAGAGGAGAGGGGGGAGAGGAGGGGGAGGGAGGAGGGGGTGGGAGGGGGGGGGGGAGGAGAGGGGAGGAGGGAGGGGGGGAGGGGAGGAGAGGGGGGGGGGGGAGAGGGGAGGGGAGAGAGGAGAGGGGGGAGAGGAGAGGGGGGGAGAGGATGGGGGGGAGGGGAGGGGGGGGGGGGGGGAGAGAGGGGAGGGGGAGAGGGGGAGGGGGGGGGGGGAGGGAAGGGAGGGGAGGGGAGGGGGAGAGAGGAGGAGAGGGGGAGAGAGGAGAGAGAGAGGGCGGGGTGGAGAGAGGAGAGGCAGAGGAGGAGAGGAGGGGGAGAGAGGAGGAGAGAGAGAGGGAGAGGGGGGGAGAGGAGGGGGGGGGGGAGGAGGAGGGGGGGGAGAGGATGGGGGGGGAGAGGAGGGGGGAGAGGAGTGGGGGGGGGGAGAGGGGTGAGAGAGGAGAGGGGGGGGGAGAGGAGAGGGGGGAGAGAGGAGAGGGGAGGGGGGAGAGAGGAGAGAGGGGGGGGAGGGGGAGGGAGGGGGGAGAGAGGAGCGAGGGGGGGAGAGAGAGGGGGGGAGAGAGAGAGAGAGAGAGAGAGAGGGGGGGGGGGAGAGGAGGAGGGGTGAGAGAGAGAGGGGGGGGAGAGAGAAAGAGAGAGGGATAGGAAGGGAGAGAGGGGGGGAGAGAGAGTGCCTTTTAAATCAACCCAAACAAATATTTGCAGGCAGTGCTTTTTTACTTCAAACTAACTATATTTTCATTTTCAAACCAAATTAAGGGTACTCACAGTGCTGTAGACATTTGTTCAGTGTCATTCAGAGCTCAGAGTGACAGAGACTAATTGACAGAGCTCCAGCTTGCAGACTTATTGAGGCACACCACTTCCTGGTTTTATAGTCCCTTACCCTGCCTCCAGCGGGGGCAGCAGAGAGAATGGGGAATTTTGTAATAACATTAATATCTCTGTCATATTTATTCGACGGGAAAAATCTTCGACACACATACGGCGGAGGAGGGCTCTGAGCAAGGTGGCCAAAAATGACGGCCGTAGGTGGCGGCGTTCTCTCAGAAATCGCAGCACAGATCGCCAAAACCGGTCAAGAACAGTTTTAGTAATATAGATAGATAGATAAGAGGGGGTAGGACCAGAAAAATTTTCGAACTTCTTCTTACCCCTTTTGAACATGAACGATATTGTTTGTATTATCTGAGTTACTTATTTGTTTGTTTTCCTTTGTGTTTTATTTTCTTTTTTTTATTGCTTACAAGTTTATTTGTTTTTGTATTTTTTAACATGTTCAATAAATAATTAAAAAAAAAAAAAAAAAAAAATCTTCCTTCCATCACTGTCTTCCACAACCATCTTTCAATCTTTCATTTTCTTCCATCTGCTCACTCTCACCTTCATCTTTCAACCTCATCCCATAGTTCAGGTTTAGTCTTTGATCTCCATTCCAACTTTGCTCTATTTCCCCAATGGGTGGAAGGTGATGAGGGGCTCTGCCGGGATACAGTCTGAAGGGCTGCAGCCATCTTTTGTAACTTACAATGATGTTTAAAGTTCAGTTAATTAGTAAATTATTGTTACCTTGCCTCACTCCATTGTGGTTACTGTTCCTGGCAATACATAGCAATTGGCGACAAGGATGGGAGTCAATTTGGTCCAGAAGGCCTTTGTCAGGATATCGCACACATACATGATGGACGTGGTATCAAAAATGGGCTTAGGGGAGAGAATCACAAACTAGATCCAACTGCTCTACACTATTATCTGTAGTGCAATCCAAATCAATAGTTGTGAAATGGATAGCTTCCCCATTAGAGCTGGAGTCAGGGAAGATTGCCCACTCGTCCATGTCTTGGCTGTTTGCTGCATAGAACACTTTGTTGAATCCATCAGGAGGGATGAGAGTATAAATGGGGTCCCAAACAGTAGGGGCACTTAGATCAATACCTCCCTATACATTCATGATGTTCGAATCCACGGTTGGTCTGCAGATTGATCAGTATCAGGATCAATTTGAGTTAGCATCAGAAGCTAGCGTCAACCACAGGAAGAGCAAGGTCATGTTCATCGGCAATTCGGGTAGATGCACAGAGTCTCTGCCCAGAGTAGGGGAATCGAGGACCAGAGGACGTATGTTCATGGTGAAGGAGAAAAGATTTAATAGGAATCCGAGTGGTAACTTTTTCGCACAAAGGGAGGTTGGTGTATGGAACAAGCTGCCAGAGGAGGTAGTTGAGACTGGGACTATCCCATCGTTTAAGAAACAGTTAGACAGGTACATGGATAGGACAAGTTTGGAGGGATATGGACCAAGTGCAGGCAAGTGGGACTAGTGTAGCTGGGACATTGTTGGCCGGTGTGGGCAAGCAGGGCTGAAGGACCTGTTTCCACACTGTATCACTATGACTAACTGGCCCGACTGATCTTCTATCCCATTCATCATTGGGTCTGGCTACCTGAAAGTGCTGGGATCTAGTTTGGAGGTGCCGAGGTGTGCAATAAGAATTGGCTAGAGCTGATAGCCAAGGTCAAGTAAAAATTGGGTCTGTGCAAGCAACGCTCTCTCGATAATTGTGAAAAATTTGGTCATCAGGTGTGCTGTACTTTCGGGGCTACTATACTTGGATTAGGTGTGGCCAACCCCGCTCTTCTGCCCCTACATATTCCAGTTCATTTGGGATCAATGATGGAGCAGATCCAATGGGTCACGATGCATAAGTCGGCAGACAATAAGGGCAAAATTGTGCTCAACGTCCCCGTCAACTTGATGGACACCTTCATGTCTGACTGCATCAGGCTGTGTGTAGAGCCAAATCACATGGCCACTATGTAATTACCTATCCCCAGTGTTGTGAAGGATGGGCCAGTGAGCTGGACATTGCTGCACGACCTGTCCTTTGTGGAAAATTTATTGCAGACCAAATCCTTTGACTACAATTCTATCAGCAGTGGTCAGCACGGAACATCCTGCAGGCACTGCAGGACAACATCTCGATGGATTCTGCAGTGGTTTCCAGAGTTGACTGCCAGTTTGCCTGGTGAAATGCCTCATCACTTGACTCACCAACAAGCACTAATACCTCGTTTGGCTTCTCACTTGCCTCCCAATCAGATCCTTTGTGTACTGTCAGAATCAAACTCCAAATGCGCACCTCATCACCAAGTGTGGATTTGCAAAGAGAGTCTGGAATGATGCAAGGGTCCTTGTCACGGTTCATCCCAAACAGCTCCTTAACAGAGGATTCTTTGATTTACGCGCTGTTCCCTGGGACAGATTCAGAGACGGACATCAAGTGCCACTGGGAAATCATCAACTCAGTGACAGATGCTCTTTGGTCTGCCCGAAACTGGTTGGCTTCCCAGAACAGCGAGATGTCTTTTTGGGGACATTGCAGACTGGCCCATTCCAGACCTCAGGAGTTCATGCTGAAAGACGCAATGAAGCTTGGTGTAGCCAATGTCAAGGCTCTGTGAGGGAGGACCACAGTTTAGACGCTGAGAAAGTCTGAAGAGTTTTTGCAGTTTTTGTTTTGGATATGTATTTTTTATTCTGAATAACGTTTATTTTTGGAAACAAAAATCTTCTATCTCTGAACACTTCTTCCTACTATCTATACACACTCTCCCCTCCCTCTCCCTCGCGTTCTATCTCTGATCCCTCCCTCTTTCCTGAATCACTGCTACCTACGGATCTTTGCTGCCTACCTCCCTCTTTCTTTCTATTGTACTCCCTCCCATCCTCCCAAGTGTATACTACGCGGCTCCCGAGGAAACTGGGAGTGTCAGTGTTCGCCGTCGGGACTTGTCTCCCCGCCCGCTTGAGCTCGGCAGCCGGAGCATCATGAGCCGCTGAGGTCTCCCACCGCCTGTCCCTTGCCCACCCCACCATGCCCGGAGCACCGGTGCTGGCCGGCCGGCTCCTGGCGCTCGGCGTATGGCTGCGGATCGCGGCGGCGGTGACAGGACCAGGGACGCTGATCCTCGACCAGTTCCGTCAGCAGCTTCACGAAGCCTGGCAGCCCGAGGCGTCGGGCACCTGCGACGCGGCCTTCAGCCTGATGCAGGACTACATCATCCGCACCCGAGACTCGCTGAATGCCGGCGCCGCCTTCTTGCGCGCCCCGGCCGGGGTCAGCAGCCCGGAGCAATGTTTGCGAGCTTGCTGCGGCCTGCCCGGCTGCACGACGGCCGTGGTCGAGCGAGCCGCCGCAGGAGGAGGCGGAGTGTCGGGCTGGGACCGGGATCAAAATCCCAGGCCCAAGAGCTCGGTCGCCCTCAGCTGCTACCTGTTCAATTGCACCTACCGGGGCCGCGACGTCTGCCGCTTCTCTCCGCACCGGGGCTACAGCAGCTTCTCTCGGCAGCTCAACGGCAGCCGATCCTCGGAACCTCGTCGCCATGGTAACCGTAAGGCCCGCGCGCCGCAGCCGTTAACGGTTCTCGTCCGGATTAGTTAACTGTTTAAGAAGGAACTGCAGATGCTGGAAAATCGAAGGTACACAAAAACGCTGGAGAAACTCAGTGGGTGCAGCAGCATCTATGCACAGATACACAGATGCTGCTGCACCCGCTGAGTTTCTCCAGCGTTTTTGTGTACCTTTGGTTAACTGTATCCTTGATAAGGATTGTAAAATAGTTATTTAATATTTGGTATTCGAAAATATTTGTATTTGGTGTTGGTATTGTAAATATTATTTTTGTAAATAATTGGTTAAAGTTATTTTGGGGGTTAAAAAAAGACAGGTCTCGTCCAAAGGCGCTCAGTCAGTGTCACTGAAGGGATGCTGGAGGGCAGTGAAGCACAAATTTGAACTTGGGCATTGAGGTCAGCGAAGAGACAGAGGGGAGGGAGGGAAGGGAATTGGATCAGGATGGGTGACTGTGCCCAGTGTCATTGAAGGGATGCTAGAGGGCAGTGAAGCACAGTCTTGGGCATTGAGGTCGGTGATGAGACAGAGGGGAGGGAGGGAAGGGACTTGGATCAGGATGGGTGACTGTTCCTTGTGGTGGGTGACCAAGGTGACTCACATGTGGCTGATGTTGGAGAAGGGTCGATCCCTCAGAGGGTGATAGGACTGGAACAGCTATGGGGGGACAAGGCCTGCAGAGGGTTTTAAAACAGATGGGAAATGTGTTTTGTTTTTAATTAAATCATTGATTATAACGTGCTTGCGGGTGGTGGTTGAACCAGCTGCATGGTCTGTTTGCTTGCTGCAGTTTTAATTTGTTTTCAGTTACTGCAAGTTGGCTGATGAAAACCACTTTAGGACAGTCATGTTAAGAGAGAATGGCAAATGGCTGAGATAGGGTACAAATAAAATCTGAAAATGTTGGAAACATGCAGTGATTAGACAGAATTTGTGGAAGGAGTTGCCCTTTCAAATATCAGAATTGGAGTAAAGTCAAGCTACAAAATAACCCTAATTCAAATAGTTAATCTGGGTGACAGTGCAGACATATGGACTGATTCAAGAGTGTCACAGCTGTGATTCGGATCCACCATGTGTGGGAAAATCAAAATAAAAATGCAGATGCTTGTAATGTCATAGTCATACAGCATGGAAACACCCCTTCAGCACAACTTGTCCATACCAAACAAGGTGCCCCGTCTAAGTTGGTCCCCTTTTCCTAAACTTATCTCATATTCCTTCAAGCTTTTCCTATCCACGTACCTGGCCAAATGTATTTTAAATGGTGTTATTTACCTGCTTCAACTACATCCTCTAGCAGTTCATTCTGTATACTGACACCCTACATGTGGAAAATGTTGCCCCTCAGGTTGCTATTAAATCTTTTCCCCTCGCAACTTACACCTAAGCCCTATAGTTATTGATTCCCCTATGCTGGGAAAAAGACTCTCTACATCCATCCTTTCCTCCTCATTATTTTATACACTTTATAATATCACCCCGTAGCCTCAATAAAAATAAACTGGGAGCAAAATGGAGGGAAAAAATCTAAGGGTCTCAATTGCTAGAGATAGGATATCAGGAAAATTTAATGGGACTACTGTTTCCTTGAATCTGGTAGCCTTCATACGAGGATGTTAAATGTAGTGGCTGCAGAGATAATAACACAATGGTTGTGATCTTTCAAAATTACCAAGAACTCAAAATGCCCCTGCATATCATGACTCTGATTATTTAATGACAATAAAGGAAGGAAACAGAAAGCAGAAATCTATATTGGGGGAAAATACTGAAATTCATTATGGAAAAGAAACAGAACAACTTTATAACTATCCTTAATCATTTTTGGCAACTGTACAATCAAGCAGTCAACAATTTTGAAGGGAGATCATGTTTGACAAATTTATTTGGGTTCTTCAAGGACATAACAAGAAGAGTGAATGAAAAGAAGCCAGCAGATGAAATGTATTTGGATTTTCAGAAGGCTCTTGATAAAATGTGATGTAAAAGCTTACAATAGAAGGTGGGAGGTCATTGCTTTGGTGAAATAGTGTCAGGAAGATTAAAACAGATTTAAGATAAATATTTTTTAGATTGTCAAGCCATGACTAGTGAAAACTGCTGGGATCAGTTCTAGGGCACAACTAATTACAATCTATATTAATGGCTTTGATGAAAGGGCTGAGTGCATTGTAGCCATATTTATTGACAGTGCAAACATATTTAAAAAAAACAAACACATTTTAATGAGTTTGCAAAAGGATGTTAAGTTATCAGATTTTATTTAGATGGTGGATGGAGTATGATGCGAGGAAATTTAATTATTTTACTTTAGTAGGAATAGAAAAGCAGGTTATCATTTTAAGTGGAGGGAGAATATTAAACATACTATCCAGAGGCATCTGTTTATCCTCATACCTGAAATACTGGGTGCTAGCAGGCAGATATAACAAGTAAATAATAAGCTACATGAAGTGATGGCCATTATTTTGAAGGAGTTTAGAGTGTAAAAGTAGGGACATCTTGTGATCATCGCAGAGCAATTCAAATCTTGAAAACAGTCAAATTTTAATCTGGCACATGCAGGACTTGGTAGTGTTGACTGACATATTTTCTGAACATGAGATACTGTTTATATTTATTCCCAAGCAAATGTTGAATTAGTTTTTTATGATGTCACACAGTATGATTATATATTCATCATTAAACCTGGTCAGTTTCATTGGAGTGCAGGAACCACAGCCCTTGAGAGTCTTGCGAGAGTGCAGGAAATGTTTGCTGATGAACCAGATACTGAACTTTTGCGATGTCCAAATTATCAGAGTTTTAATACTCCTTTAAAAGCAATGAGATAAGCAAGATTTGTTTAGCAATATAGGTTCAGAAATAAATATGTGCATGGCCAAATGCACCCGTGAGACTCCTAGAACTCATATATTCTTTAAAATTGTCATAAGGTCATGTAATAGGAGCAGAACGGCCATTCCCAATACTCTGCCATTCAAGCATGGCTGATCTATCTCTCCCTCTCTCCTGCCCCATTCTCCTGCCTGCTCGCCATAACCCCTGACACCCGTACTAATCAATAATCTATCTATCTCTGCCTTAAAACTATCCATTGATATGTGATACACCCATTCAAAATGTTGCCATGTTTTATTTAAAGAGCTTTTTAAAAAAAAAGTCACCTCCCATTGCTTTGGTGTCGTTCAGTTCTTCACCAGTGTCAACCTAGATTATGTTTGGCTCTCTGAATGTGACGGATTCTGACGTGGGATTGAAAATGTTTCAAATTGTGGCTGATCCCTCTGATTTCAGTCTTTTGCAGTTCACCCCATTTTTAGGCATGTTTGGTGCAACCCTCATCCGATGCACTAACCTATTCTTTAATTGGCAAGATGATTTCTTTACTTTGCTCTTTGTCTCTAGGGAATGATGAAGCCCCTCACAGTGATGCAGGTCAAGATGTAAACGTGTTTCTTCCCACTGACTGGGTCCTGCTGGACGGAAGAGGCAGTACCGACGATCGTGGGATTGTCCGTTATGAATGGACCTTATTGAAAGGTGATCCATTGGTCAACATGAAGGTATTTTATTCTTGAAGAAACAATTCACTATATTTCCCCCATCCATCTCTGCTGCATTCCCTCCATGAATCTTTCAGACACGAGATTTAAGTAATTGAAATCTGCAAGTTCGTGTTGAGAACGTTTCCTTGGAATAGCAATAATATAGACTTTGGAATAACACATTAAATCTCTGTAAGGTATATAGTTGAGAAAGTATTGTGAGAAACCCAGAAGTTCCTGGTGTCCTGCAGCCTTTGATAGAGTATTTTTATATCCTAACCTCATTATTTGTTGGGAATACTGCAGGAGGTCTTGATGGTGATGGTGTCATTTGCTGCAAAGAGGGATTGAGACAATTCTAAATTGGACACAGATATGGCTTTGCAAATATGTGTACTTCAAATCCTCAATGTTGGTTTTCACTTTAACACTCTATAATATATTAAATTGTAATGTATGTTAAGTAAGCCATTACTGGAACAGTAGATACATAGAATTCTAAAAGTATTATTGCATATGTACTATATGCAATTAAACTCCAGCATGCTCCATCGCAATGTTGACCAATAAACATTTTCCCTTTCTCTAAATAAATATCTTTGACTGGCATGCCCCAATTGAAAGACTCAAGCTAAGATAGAACACATTAATGACTGAAACTCAATACTGGCCAATGATAGTTGATCATTTGCACATACATTTGCTTTGTGTCTCAAGTGATTTTATTGTAACATCCAGAATCTCACCTGATCATATCCAGCTCTCCAGTTCTTCTTATACCAAACAACCTCCGTTTTTTCACCTTGTTGACTTTTCCACAATCACGTTTAGGTTTCAATGAAGCCTTATCAGGTAATTTGACCCTGCTCCAGTGTTCGGGAAGGGTATCAAGTAAAGAATGCATCATATATGTGATTGAAATTCCAGCTTTTCCACTTGTCCAATATGTATCCTATTCATCACTGCACTGGTCGATGCTCTTCTCAGCATTATTTTCTAACTTCTCCCTCTGAGGTTCAATCATTATCATCCTGGTTTCATGGACTAGCTCTTGGCTGGACACATACCTCTGTTAGCGATACTATATGAATATAAAAGCTGCTGTTATTTTTTACTTAATGCGGAGTATAAATCCCAGCAGCGTACTATTTTCAAAAAGTCCTTGAACAGTTCTTCATGGCTGTCCTCTGAGCAGTTAGTGATTACAAAACTATTGGGCAAATATTTTGCTAACTTCAGTTGAACTGTTTAATCATTACGTAAAACAAATGCCCTCTGTGGTGTGATTATCAGAACAAAATCTGAAGTGCATACTTGGAAAACACATGTAGTTTCACAAAAGTGAGAGTATTAACAGAAAGCTTAACAAAGAATTTTAAAGGAAAAACCCATGCATCATGAGATGTAAAGTGAAGTAGACTTGTCTGTTTTACCTGTCTGCCAAATCTGGCAATAGTTGGCTCAGTGAGTGGCTCCCTCAACTGAGTAAGAAAGTCAAAGTCCCAATTCATTCACCCTAAAAAGAAATTCTAGAGTGAGATGCTTGTACTCAAGGAGTGTTGTAAGGTCAGGCTGCTATCTTTTAGATTTTGCCATGAAATCAAGGTACCTTTTCCTTTTTCAGATGAACATTAACGATCCAATGGCACTGTTTAGAAGCAGACAGGTTGATTCTTCTGTGTTCCCACTAATATTGTCCCTTTAGATTAGGAGCCAAAAAATTACAAATGCCATTCTCAATGCTTTGTCTTTTCACCTACTTGCATTACATTAGTTCTGGTGATAATGCTGGAGTTGCAGTTAAAATTCCTTCCATGGCATCATTAATTTGAGTCCCTTCTTTCATTTAGAACCATGTCACTTAAAACTACTACCTTCAATCATCATCCACGACACCTCAGCCACCAATTCAAATGTTACTTCCTTACTGGACCAGGGCTGCAAGTACATGGGAACATCATCACCTCCAAATCCCATACCATCCCAACTTACACAAACATTGTTGGACATCCTGGCACAAAGAGGAGGAATGCAAGAAAAAAATATACAGTTCATGGCAAGACACTTATCAACATTGATGTACAGAGGGATCTTGAGGTCTAAGTCCTTAGCTCTTTGAAAATTGATTGAGTGGTACAAAATATGTATGGTATTTTTCAGCAACCCTTCCAGATGAGCAAGAGGTTCACCCGCAACTCCTCTAACCTCATCTGCATTTGGTGCTCCCATGGTTGCCTCCTTTACATGAAACAAAACTAAACAGCTGATGTGACTGTTTCATCGGCCTTGCACTTGGCCACCAAGACCTGCTGGATCTTCTGGTCGCTAACCATTTTAACTCCCTTCCCATTCTCATAGTGACTTTTCCATCCTGGGCCACATTCATTGCCAGAGTATTCCGCTTGGGTAGCTTACAGCACAATGGTATGTACATTGAATTCTCCAATTTTAGGTAACTAACCAACAACACTCCTCTTCCCTGTGCTAAATATGCACTGATTTCTCCCACCATCCTGTTCACCCTTTCCCCTTCCTCTGTCCCCTTCCACTTGTACCCCTTCATCTGGCTTCACATTTCACACCACTTATCTCACAGTCCTTTGTCTTCTTTTCATCTCTGGCTTTTGTCCACCTATCTGCCAATCAAATTGCCCTCACTGGTGTCTACCTATCAAATGCCTGGCTTTGTCCCACCCCTACTTCTCTTATGGCTTTCGCTCCCCTACTACAATCGGAAACATCTCCCCTACTAACCGGAAACATCACCTATCCATGTCAAAATCACCTATCCATGTCCGCCAGAAATGCTACCTGACCTGCTTATTTTTACTCCAGTATTTTGTGTTTTTGTTATAACCAATAACTGCAGTTCCTTTTGTCTACTGGAACTTTAGTATTTTGAGATCTGTTGATACTCTGGCATCCTTCCATTATTTCCAGGGTTTAGTCAGGAGGTATGGATCCCGCCTGGGTGAGTGCAACTCCAACGATATTCAGGAAACTAGATACATATTGAAAAGAAGCAGCCTGCTTAATTAGCAGACTGTTCACCTCAAATATTCATAGCCACGTGGTACCATCTAAAAATGCACTTATGCCACTTGCCAAAGTTTATTTTGCAGGATCTTCCAAACTGAGACCTCCACCAGATAGAAGTACGTTCACAGTACCACCTTTACATTTTCTTGCCACTAGCCATCTTGATTTGGAAATAGATTGCTTCCTTCATATTTCCTAGGCCTAGGATTTCCTCCTTAACTGCATTGTGAGAATCTTTCAGAAGAACCTAACTGTTCAAGAAATGGACTCATAAACAACCTCTTCAGCAATTAAGGATGGATAATGAATGTTAACCTTTTCAATCACGTTCATTCCGAAGAATGAGTTAACAGAAAAAATATGCTGTTCACAATTAACTTTTAATCACTCTTGCAAGCAGCTAATTAAGAGCTCAGTATATTTCTTGGGCTTTAAACACAGTAATTTACTGAAAAAAATGCTTATAAAATATACCATTGTATAGAAACAGTTGACAAACAACACTTAAAATATGTTAAAAAAACAACTGATTTGCCATTTAAAAAAAAGTATTAGTTCTAGAAATTATCCAGAATTTGGTGTCCGAGTGCACACTAATTCATTTTTCACCCTTATGCATGTTGGCTTACATTAACGATAGATAGATAGATAGATAGATAGATAGATAGATAGATAGATAGATAGATAGATAGATAGATAGATAGATAGATAGCCTTTTATTGTCAATCTGAACAAAATTGCAGCAGTCATACATATAATACAATACAATAAAACAACAATAAACACATATTAACATCCACCGCAGTGAGTCCACCCAGTATCTCTCCTCACTGTGATGGAGGCAAAAGTCTTAGGTCTGCAGTCTCTTCCCTCCTCTTCTCCCTCTGCGCTGGGGCGATACCCCCCCGGGCGATGTTAAAAACAGTCCTGCGGCTCAAACACCGCGGCCCGGGGTGGTTGAAGCTGCCGCCCACCAGTCCTGCAGAAGCAGCCGCTGGCCCGCGGCCGAACCCCGGACTCAGGCCACCACCGCCAGAACACCGTCCCAGCCACCCTCACGTGAGTACCGTACCGTCTTCAGCCTCTGGGCTGGGCCCCCCCGACTTGGGCGCCGAACCTCCCGATATTCAGGACTGGGCCGCCCCAACTTGGGCGACTGTTCGCTTCTCCCCCGGACCGGGCCGCCCCGACTAAAACGTCGCTTCTTCCCCGGTCTTCCAAACTGCCCAGATAAAAACTTGGGCGCCAGTAAACCTCCCTCGGGCTTGCGAGCGTCGATTGCCCTTCCTTCATATTTCCTAGGCCTCCGACGGGATTTCCTCCGTAACACCCTTGCTGGCCACCCTCACGGGAGCGTCCCAACCTCTTCCAGCCCTGACTCCGGACCACCTCTTCAGCGGGAACGAGCTCATGGGCGAGTCCTGACGGTGCTCGTGCCTCCGGAGCCTCGAGGTCGTCAGAAAAAATTAGGCTGTTCACAATGAGACGGAGGCAGAGCAAGCAGCTAAATAAGAGCTCAAAAATTTCGTATGGGCTTTAAAACACAGGCAAAGAGACTGAAAAAACCCCTTATAAAACCCCCCCCCCCCCCCAAAAAACACAAACTAAAACAAAAAACTAGATAACCAAAACAAAAATTTGCCATTTAAAAAAAAGTATTAGTTCTAGAAATTATCCAGAATTTGATGTCCGAGTGCACACAAATTCATTTTCACCCTTGTGCATGTTGGCTAGTAACACTTGATTTTAATGTTATTGTTTTCTGTTTGCACATTCCTCCATGGTTTCACCCCATCCTGTTCCTATAACATCTCCCACCACTATATCCTAGTATATCTCCTCTGCTCTAATCATTGCCTCCTCTTCCTCCCAAATGTAATCCCTTTGCTTTTGGCAGACTTTCATGGCCCTCAGCTCTGGAGATTGGTTTACCTCAACTAAACTTTGCACATGTGCTTTCTTAAGTGACTCATTGCTAATATTTAGTAGCTCCTATGAATTGTAGTGTCTTTGCTACATCAATGGTGTAATTGCAAGTGAACATCGTTGTTTTAAAATATTATTCATACGCCAAACAGCAATCTGCAGAATTTCCAGTCATAAAGTTTAAATATGAATGAGCCTAATGTTGATTTTAGATCCAATCATAGGTTTTAAGAATATGTCAAAAAGCGAATTGAAATTATTCACTCTATCGTATTGCACGAGATTAACAGCCCTATGTTTGTCTCAAATTTTTGGGGTGGGTCAGTCAATCTAAACAGAGAAACAATATAAATGAATAATCTAATTGATTGATGCCTGGAAGGAGGTGCTGGATAATGGATGGGGTTTGTTGGGATTCTGGGAGAATTTCCTGAGAAATCTTTCATAGGCAGGGAATCATTTTAATATCCTGGTTGACAGATCGTGATTATATGTTTTGATTCACTTTCAGTCTCCACAGCCTGGGATGTTGAAGTTGAGTGGTTTACGAGAAGGAATATATGTGATTCAATTGGCAGTCACTGACACCATCGGGCAAAAGAGTAACAACAACGTCACTGTGACTGTGATACCACCAAAGCAACAAACAACAGGTCAGTTGACAGATAAGTAAACACGGGCCTTATCCCTAGATGACACATCACTCCCTTGCCAATTGTTATTTTAATGTATAGGAGTAGGAGTAGACTCGCTTGTCAAACTTGATAATGTTCAGTAATTGATCTTTTACTTAAATTAACCCGTCTTTGCCATCCATTAAATCATTCTTTATCATTTATCTTGGCAATTCATTTAAACATGCAAACGAGTTTACGCCTTAAATGTATGTTACCAAGACATTGCAGACTGTTCTCTTGCTTTCATTCCTTGTAACCCTGGTATTATACCAGGGACTGTGCACTGCATCAGCTCCAGGGGTGTTCCGTCCCTCCCTGAAACTGAAGGCTGTACTCTGATAGGTCTAACCAGAGCTTTACCTTAACTGGAACAGCATATTGTTTTGTATTTTTGACAGTTGGCAGCATTTTATGAGACTTTACATTTATTTTGGCATGTTTTCAGTTACTTCTGGATAGCTTAATCTGGTATATGGAATTCACAAATAGAAACCAGCAGATTTTACAAACATGATATGAATGTTCTCGACAGCCAGACTGCTAGCAGCCCATCAGCAAGACATACTTCACACTCCCTCCTTGTGTAGGCTTGATATTGAATGTAATCTCTATATCTCCCCATGTAATGAGCATTTGGTCAGGCCTTCTCTCCAGACCCGAGTGTGTGGGGAGAGGCGTAGTGGAACAAAAATCCAAAACCATCCCTGGGATCTGTCTACACTCATGACCAGTTAGATGCCATGCTGGGACCAGAGAAGGAACTGTGAATATGAGAGGAGCTCCTGGTGTGATGGTGAAGATCCCTCATAATTCAACAGAAATGATATGTATTTGGCTTGTGATAGCTTTTGGGAATTTCTGGTAGTTATTTCATTGATTCTCATACTTCACTGAAGACAGAATCACCTTTCTGGTCGCAAATGCACAATGGATTATCTAGGAATTAGAAGACTAACCTGGTGACAAAATTAAGGGAATGTCTTTTGGATAAAGAAAAATCAATATGAAGAGGTTAGAAGGTTGACATTAAGAAGAGTCAGGTACTTCCCCGGCCACTCTCCAATGAGCCAGGCAAGGCAAGGTGAGCAAAGGAAAAAATGTGTGGTATTTGGTCTTGTGATAGCTCCTGAAGTTATTCTCCCTATGCCTCAGTGCTCCAAAGAAAGACTTGGGCTTTCTGGAACTGCTGGTTGTTCTTGCTTGTGGCAAATTTGTCATGAATGGAGGTGGACATACCCATATCTGTTCTGTATTTAGTGATGGAGCATCTGGAAACTCACGGGTAAATTAATGTTGATAGTTTGCGCTGTGAGACGGCTGCCGTGCCAGCAGTGTGTTAGTCATTTCTACTTTTTTATTTTTTAGTATGTCCAAATGTTTGTTTTAATGTCTCTCGGTGTGTCTTGTGTGGGGGGTGGCGGGGGGTAAGGGGAGAACCACTTTCGGTCGCCTCCTCCATGGAGAGACAACTTTTTCCATGTCGCTTCCCTCACGGCCTAACACCAAAGATTAGTGCGGCCTTTTCCGGAGTCGGGCCCGGAGCTTCAGCAGCAGGCGCAGCGTGAACCTTTCTTTGCAGAGCGGGCGAGCCCTCGCCGGGGATCGCCAGAAGGGAGTGCTCCGATTGCTGGCCCACGGCAGCCTGAAGCTGGGGTCTGCGGAGCTTCCAGCTGGTGCGGGGTCCGGAGCCTGGGATCCCTTGTTGGGGACCCCAGAGGGGAAGAGCTCCGACCGCCGGCCTGCGGCCTACATCATCTTGAAGCCACAGTCTGTGGTGCTTCTAACCGCGGGCGCGGCGGGGACTTACCATCCGGAGCAGGATCCCTCGCCGGGGATCCCTGGAGAAGAGCTCCGACCACCAGCCCACAACATCTTGAAGCTACGGTCTGTGGTGCTTCTAATAGCTGATTCTCACGTTGCGAGTTGACACAAGAGGTAGCCCATGTTAAAACTCGTGGTAATAACGTACGATTAACGTACGGAACTCGTGGATGCAACTTAGAGATTCGTGGCACTAACGGCAGGTACTCGTGTAACTTGTCGACTCTTGCAAAAAATCAAACATGTTTGAAATTTTCCACGAGTCAATTTTACTCTTGTGGTTAAGAATTGAAACATTTTAACTCGTTGTAATAACGTAGTGGCCCGTGCGTTTACCTTAGTGTATCGTGAGTCTACCGTGGGAGCTCTTTAACTCAGTGGGCAGGCAGCAGCAGATTGTGGATCCCTTCAGTTTCCCAGCGACAATCACCTGCCATAACGTGAGAGAGATCATGCACTGTTGTAGGTCTCCTTTGCACGTCGGTGTTTCTGTTTTTCTCCACATTGTTGGCCCTATCTGTCACCACCCCCACCTACACCCCTCTGCTTCCCGGCCATGTGTGTGACCCCTTCCCTTCCCTCCCCTCTCCAGCTCCCCACCCATTGCACCGGCGCGGGGGCTTTGCACTGTCTTCACGTTGGCGATGCCAACAGGTCGATGCCAGTCGCCCGGAGGAAGTCGCTTCCCTTCAGTTTCCCAGAGGGTCGGGGGGGGGGGGGGGGGGGACGTCAGCTCCTGTCCAGCGGGGTGGCCGGAGACGTCAGGACCAACGGGACACCGACCCCCAGGCCCACCAGGCCCACTGCAAGCACGGAGATCCCAGAGACCCACAGCCAGCAGCAACTCCAGCCCAGCCCTGCTCCAACTCCAGAGGAACACGCTCCCCGTAGGGGCAGAAGCTGATGGTGTGCAAGGTACGTCTTGTTCTTGGGGTGGCGGATTCCTCTGGAGTTGGAGCTGGGCTGGGCTGGAGTTGCTGTTGGCTGTTGGCCTCTGGGTTCTCCGTGCTTGCAGTGGGCCTGGTGGGCCTGGGGGTCGGTGTCCCGTTGGTCCTGACGTTTCCGGCCACCCCCCTGGACAGGAGCTGAGACTGGGAACTATACCGCCCTTGCCCCCTCCCTCTGCAACTGCAAACAACCCCACTCTCCCGCTCATCTAACCCACCCATCCGCCCACCCCCCACCTTTCCCTCCCAACTCTAGTCCTGTCCCGACCCCCTGGGAAACTGAAGGGAGCGACTGCCCCGGTGCGACTGGCATTGACCTGCTGGCATCGTCGACGTGAAGACAGTGCAAAGCCCCCGCGCCGGTGCAATGGGCGGGGAGCTGGAGAGGGGAGGGAAGGTGTCACACACACATGGCCGAGAAGCAGAGGGGTGTAGGTGGGGGTGGTGATAGATAGGGCCAACAATGAGTGGAGAAAGTTACACAGAAAAGCTGGAGAAACTCAGCGGGTGCAGCAGCATCTATGGAGCGAAGGAAATAGGCAACGTTTCGGGCCGAAACCCTTCTTCAGACAGTCTGAAGAAGGGTTTCGGCCCGAAACGTTGCCTATTTCCTTCGCTCCATAGATGCTGCTGCACCCGCCGAGCTTCTCCAGCTTTTCTGTGTAACCTTCGATTCTCCACCACCTGCCGTTCCCCTCTTTAACAATGAGTGGAGAAAGATAGAAACACCGACGTGCAAAGGAGACCTACAACAGTGCATGATCTCTCTCGCGTAATGGCAGGTGATTGTCGCCTGCCCGCTGTTTCTGACGCTAAAGCCTTGGGATCGTTGCCTTTCGTGTTGGCTTGGAGGGGGAGGGGGGTATTGTGCTGTTTGATCACCCCCTACTATCCCAGGGACAGGGAGACACAGCGGCTTTTGAGACTGGTGGGCAATCACTTACAAAGTTCTGCCCACACAGTCAGTACACCTATCCTCCACTTGTCTCCCGCACTAAGATCACTCTGCAGAGAATGATCCCAGCCTAACCCAAGAGCCATGTCACCCCAGACAGATTAATGACGCCGACCCCCCCCCCCCCCCCCCCCCCCCCCCCCCCCCCCCACAATCTCTCTCCATCTCAACTCACGCCTGGGCACCGAAGCAACTCAGGAAGCGAACCCTGAGCTCCGTCTCACAACAATCTGATGTGCACATCCGTCCACATTCAAAGATTTAATCTCCCGTCTCCCCGCAGTGTGTAGACATGGCAGTAAATTCAATTAAAACATATCAAACCTGTGTGTTTCAAACAAATCATAAGTATAACTGCTCTGGCACTCGATGGTGTGCATTTTCCCTTTGTAGGTCACATCAATAGATGCGGCTGCTCTGAATTATATCTTTAAAACAAAGCCACAGGATGGAGAGGTCTTCTTTAACACTGTTGCTTATTAAAACATAACACTGTTGCTTATTAAAACAAGCCTTCAATCAGGATTGGCTCAAGAGTAACTCGGGAGACGAACTTGGAACATCGCAGAAATGACAAGTAAATGGCAAACTTGTCATACCCGTGGGAACTTGGTTAAACTCTTGATCATACACTTGCAATCTCGTACACAACCACGAGTCTTTCACTCGGGGTACCTCTTGTCTCAACTCGCAACGTGAGAACCAGCCTTAACCGCGGCGCGGCAGGGACTTAGATCTTCGACCGCCGGCTTACGGTCTCCGATAAGGAAGCACCGATTCGGGACTTACCTTGCCTGTACATCTGACCACCTGCAGCGGTGACTGCGGAGGTTTGTGGTCCTGACCACGGGGGAGAAGAACTGACTGAACTTTGTGCCTTCCACCACAGTAATGAATGCTGTGGTGGATGTTTGTGTTAAACTTTTATTGTGTATTGTGTGTTTTTTTTACTGTACCACTGCTGGCAAGTTCATTTCACTGCACTTTATTGTGTATGTGATGAATAAATCTGACTATTGACTATTGAAATACTTTCTCTAGCCTAAGTTTTTCAGTGTGTGAAGTGATTGCAAATCATATTCTCACATCTGTACCTAAAACTGAAATCCAACATTCTGTATGAAGTGTCCTGCATTGAGCATTACTGCATGAATAAGCGAGTGCATGTATTTATTTGAATGATATAAAAATCTGAAAATGCTGGAAACATTCAATAGGTCAGGCGGTATGTGGGAAAAGAGGAAACATTAATGTTCCAAGTCCAGGATCATTCTTGAGAGAATCAGTTAATGTGTCAAATCCAGGACCCGTCATGATTGTAGTGTTTCGGAGCTGTTTGCATTTTTCATTGCCTTATAGTTTTCTTTTGTGAACAGGTGCACAGGAACATTGCATTTTGTAATCAGAATTATTTGTCCCTGAATTTGTTGATTCACTCGAACACAGCCAACCTAGGAAAATGAATTATAACCTAACTGACTGAGCTGAGCCCATGCTAAACCGTTGCCTTGTATTGCATGGTTCAACCGAAGCTCGGGGTGGCAGAATGACACTGTTAATTGAGCGCTATCTTGCAGCCCCAGTGATCTGCCTTCAGTCCTGGCCTTGATACAGAGTTTGTACAATGTGGAGTTTGTATGTTCTCCCTATGACCTAGTGGATTTCTCCTAGGTGCTCTGGGTTTCCTTTCACATCCCAGAAAACATGTAGGTCGGTAGGTTACTTGGCCACTGTAAATTGGATCTAGTGTGTAATTGAACAGTTGAATCAGGGGTTGTTAATGGAAATGTGGAAAGAATAAAATGGGTTAGAGTAAGATTAGTGTATAAATGGGTTCTTGATGCAGAATCGGAGGGTTGAATGACCTGCTTCTGTGCATCTCTCTACAACTATTTCAACTAGACTCACTGTACGCTTTATCTCATTAGCTCTCTGACATGTTCTGTTACACTCACACACTCTCAGAAGCAGCTTTATACACACAACCTCCCTCCATGCTCACACAGAAACACCATCTTCACTTACTTACCCTCTTCACTCACATGGAAAAAAAGCATAGAAAATAGGTGCAGGAGTACGTCATTCGGCTCTTCGAACCAGCCCCGCCATTCAATATGATCATGGCTGATCATCCAAAATTTACTGCCTCACACACATCTGTCTGTCCTTACTTTCACAAATATTAACTTTCCCTCCTTTTCTTTCTCACATTCATTTGTTTTCTTGCTGCTGCTCGTTCTTATGCTCTTTCAATCACCCTCTCCGTGCCTCCGTTTCACAAATATACTGGGACAGTGGAATCTGACCAGAAAATCTCCCTCCCCTTTCAGTCTCCATCACAGGAAATAGACTACCGACTAACATCTATTACAAACCCACTGACTACCACAACCATCTCGATTACACTTCTTCCCACCCTGCTTTCTGCAAAGACTATATCCCCTACTACCAACTGCACCCAAGGTGAGGCGTTCCATAACAGGACATCTGAGATGTCCTCATTCTTTAGGGAACAGGGGTTCCCCTCTCCCATCATAGATGAGGCCCTCACTCGTATCTCCTCGGTACCCCGCAGCTCCACCCTTGCTCCCCCTCCCCCAGTCGCAATAGAGGCTCCGTAATCCTTGCCTACCACCCCATCAGCTGTCGCATACAACACATAATCCTCCGATTGGACTCGCGACTCCACAGACTTGCAACTCTCCGTGTGAAAAAGTGTTTCCTCATCTCCGTTCTAAATGCCTTACCCCTTATTCTTAAACTGTGGCCTCAGGTTCTGGAGTTCCCCCAACATCGGGAAAATGTTTCCAGCCTCTAGCATGTCCAAACCCTTAATAATCTTATGTTTCAATAAGATATCCTCTCATCCTTCTGAATTCCAGAGTATACAAACCTAGCCGCTCCATTCTCTCAGCATATGACAGTCCCGCTATCCTGGAAATTAACGTTGTGAACTTACGCTGCACTCCCTCAATAGCAAGAATGTCCTTCCTCAAATTAGGGGACCAAAACTGCATACAATACTCCAGGTGTGGTCTCACTAGGGCCCTGTACAACTGCAGAAGGACCTCTTTGCTCCAATACTTAACTCCTCTTGTTATGAAAGCCAACATGCATTCGCTCTCTTCACTGCCTGCTCTCTTCACTGCCTGATGAACAAGGACCCCGAGATCCCGTTGTACTTCCCCTTTTCCCAACTTGACACCATTTAGATAATAATCTGCCTTTCTGTTTTTGCTACCTCACGTTTATCTACATTAAACTGCATCATCCAACCTGTCCAAGTCACCCTGCATCCTCATAGCATCCTCCTCACAGTTCACACTGCCACCCAGCTTTGTGTCATCTGCAAATTTGCTCATGTTACTTTGAATCTGTTCATCCAAATCATTGATGTATATTGTGAATAACTGCGGTCCCAGCACCGAGCCTTGCGGCACCCCACTAGTCACTGCTGCCATTCTGAAAGGGACCCATTAACCCCTATTCTTTGTTTCCTGTCTGCCAACCAATTTTCTATCCATGTCAGCACTCTACCCCCAATACCATGTGCCCTAATTTTGCCCACTAACCTCCTATGTGGGACCTTAACAAATGCGGTGGTGGGTGCCACCTTATCCCTAACCAGTCTGAAAAAGGGCCGCGACCCGAAACGTCACACATTCTTTCTCTCCATAGATGCTTCCTGCCCCGCTGAGTTACTCCAGCTTTTGGTGTCGACCAAACTTGAAAGACTGCTAATTTTTGTGCATTAGAGCAAGTTCAACACAGGCAGTTATCTTGTATTGATGTTATTGATTCCACCATCCTCCCTCTTAACCCAACCCCAATCTGACTGCATGAGACTTCGGTGATGATTTGATTGCAATACAGTAGACAGCAATTATATAGGCACCCATTGTTCAGCACGTTTATATGTAGGAGCTGCTTAACCGTCACAGCTTAAAATGAGCCAATCTTACACATCATCATATTAGTACCAGCAGCGCACAGATTTCAATGCTTTAAGGAGAAAATCATCAAGGATAGAATTAGATACTGGGATTACCAATGAAGCATGGATTCCCAAGAAAGGAAATCCTAAAGTAACCTAGCCACATGGCCACACAAAATGTATTAGGCAAAGCTTGGGAGAAAGGTCATAAAATCATACAGTATGGGATCGTTCCGCACACTGTACTGATTCTTTAAGAGAGTTATCCACAATCTCTTTATTTTATTCCTACCCATAGCCTGCAATGTTTTCCAGTTCAACTTTTTTCCAGTTTGTCCTTTGAAAGTTATCAAATCTATTCCCTGCACCTATCAAGCAGTCTATTTGCCGCATGACAAAAATCCCACCCACCCATTATTTTACCATTATTTGAAATCTACTTCCTCTAGTGACTGATCCTTCTGCCAGTGCCAGTGGCAGTGGTAAAGATTTCTGTTTATTCACTCTGAATAAAACTTGCAGTAGTCTGCTAAACTGAAAGAACGATTCCAGTATCTCTGCATTTGAAAATCCTTTATCCCTAATATCATTCTGGTAAATTTCTACACCCTGTGGTCATGAATTTCTTATGGTGTAGATGTACCACCTCCACACAATCCTCGATTACAGTCAATGTCCAGTAACTTTGTTTATTCCTGTGCCTGTTGGTTGAGGCAGGTTTCTCCCTCTAGCTTTATCAGTCCACTGTTTCCACCAAGTTAGACTGTGCAGCAGCTTGCCCTTTGGGTTTCCCCCTATATTTTTCTTTTTTTTTGGAGAAAGGAGAGGAGCAAAGAATGGAAACCAGTCCAGATCCATCATCACTGGAGATATTTGGTGTCCACTCACCAGACCCCCAGACAGGAATGTAGACTACAGGACACATACCTGCATGTGGTTCAGCACCAGTCTTTGAGGAACCTTCAGATTACAAGGTGAGTTACATCCAGGCACTTGAAAATAAGAGAGAGGATTTCCGGCCGATCCAGTCTACCCTTTGCACAACATGATTGTGCTGTCCAATGCAACAAAATAGACCTACCTCATCCACAATTGCACATCATGGCTGGAAATGAGGAAAAGCAATTAAAAACACAGGTCAATTAAAGGAAAGGGACTGAAAAAAATATTTTCAACCTCCTTAGTCAAACCAATCCAGAAGACAATGAAGGTACACAAAATTGCTGGAGAAACTCAGCGGGTGCAGCAGCATCTATGGAGCGAAGAAAATAGGCGACGTTTCGGGCCGAAACCCTTCTTCAGACTGATCTATTTTCTTCGCTCCATAGATGCTGCTGCACCCGCTGAGTTTCTCCAGCAATTTTGTGTACCTTCGATCTTCCAGCATCTGCAGTTCCTTCTTGAACACCGAAGACAATGAATGTTGTTTGTGATTAATGCTATGCTACAACTTCTACAGGAACCTGCAGATGATGGAATCTTGAGTGAAGCGCAAAGTGCTGAAGGAACCTAGCTGTTCAGGCAGCATATGGGGAGGCAATGGACAGGTGGCATTTCAGGTCAATCTGAAAAAGGGTTCCCACACAAAATGCTGGCTGTCAATTTCCTCTCCAGATGCTGACCGTCTTTGTGTTATGGTTCCAGAGAAGAATTAACTGATTACATCAGAAATATTACCAGTGCCTGGTGTCCAAGAAATGGAAGCAGTGATATTGATCAAAATAAGAGGGGCGCTTTCTTGAAGTTCCCTTGGAGTTTTGTTGGGACAGTGCAGAAAGCCTAGGGGTAGACTAGAGTTATTCTGCTTTAATTTCAAATTCCTGATATCTTGCTCGTTCTCTACTTTTTTCCAGCATAAGCACATAAGTTGTGCCCTTTATTTTAAAGTGAGTTATCAATCAACTGTGTGTGTGTTTGAACAGCCAACTTGGTGTCCTTCAAATATCAGCAGCATTTCAACCGAATAAATGTGAATGTTGAATTAAAACCCCGTCTCATCTCCAACTTTTCCTAGTTGAATACCGTTTCATTTTGGCATCAGCAATACCAGAGGTTATACTATCGTATATGGTCAGTATAGCTTAAACAGATGATAATTTATAAACATGGTATAGTGATGTAGAAGTTATATCACTGAATCTGCAAACCAGAGCACTGGACTAATTAAAACTTGATTGCAATTTGCACTATTGTGAATTTAAATTTAGATTTAAGATGTCTGCAACTAACAATTAAAATGATCATGAAGCAAACATCATTCAACATTCTGACAATCAACATTCTCAGTAATATCCTTTGGGCTAGAAGCCCCCAAGTGAATGGGGTGGACATTTAATTAGCCTCGAATCTGGCCTTGCAGGACATTCAGCACTTCCAATTGTTCATAATGATTCAAGAAAACTGAGGACTGACATTATCTCATATCTGGTGCTCTATCAAAACCCCATTTGAGAATTAACAAATAAAACCTCATTCAGTGAAATTGACAGAATAAATGGGGTGACAAGTGAAAAACCAAGTGCAATCATTTAGAAGTTTGTACTCATTAGTTATCTTTACCTTAATACATTGTTTTTGGAATGTGCAGAACAATTAAAAGAGAAAATTAATCTGGAAATGATGTGTCTTCACCTCAGCAGTGGTTGTGAAAACAGCCTATTCATTGTTTCGATGGCGCTTTCGCTATGGCACACTAGTTAGTGCTGCTACCTCATAGCTCAAGAGACCTAGATTTGATTGTGACCTCGAGTGCTATCTGTGAAGAGTTTGCACGTTCCCTTCGCGTTCTGGTTTCCTTCTACATCCCAAAGATTTGCTGATGGATTAAATGGCTCCTGAGAATTACCCCTCATTGTATTTTAATAGCAGAAACAATCAAAGGGAGGTTGATGAGCATGTGTGTTGGGAAATAAAGGGTAGAGGCAAGTAAGGAAATTGATCATCAGAGTATTGGGTTTACTCCCCTGGGAAATGGCATGGATAAAAAATGGGCCATATGGGGCAGTCTCCTGTGTTGTTGTTCATTATAAGATAAGATGTTGATGGATCTGTTGATACATAATTGTCTTTGCAGACTGTACAGGAGTTTGTTCGCGATACCAGTTCATTTGTGATGATGGTTGCTGCATCGACATTACTTTGGCTTGTGATGGGATTGCCCAGTGCCCTGATAAATCAGATGAAAGCTTCTGCTGTAAGTGCCAATGTCAAGTACTTGTGAATCAAGGTGCTTTTACCTTCAGTTCATCAACTGAAACAGAAAAATAGAAAACACTTAACTGCTTTTTTTGCTAAAGTTAATGTAGGCCGTAAGACAGTGATCCACACGACACTTCCTGATGCCTCAGGACGAGATGGCGACGCGAGGCCCTTTGTGCACAACTTGCAAAAGGATTTAGTCGAAAACCAAGGACCATTGCTGCAACTGGAATCTGAAATGACGCAGCCATCCAAAACAGAAGCGAGAGGCAACCCCAGTACTAGCCGGCTTTCAGGTAGGAGAATGGAAGCAATTAGAATCGTACAGAAGGAAACAGGCCTTCAGGCCTGACTCATCCAAAATGACCAGTCGACATCCTTCGTTGTTAATTCGATCATCCAACACTTGGTCCATAGCCCTCTATGCCTAAATGATTCAAGTGCTCATCTTGTATTTAAATACTGTGAGCAACCCAGCTTCAATCACCCAAGCAGTGCATTTAATGTTGGCATTGTAAACTACAGGTTTTTGCTCTTCAAACCACGCATGACATGCCTTTCTGCCCACTACTTTCCCATTAAGAATGTCCTGTAGATCATCACACTTGGAGTAGTCCAAATTCGGATAATTTCTGCGAATGCTGTCTAAATCAGTCTCTTTTGCTGGGCATTTGGATTGACAATTTTGCATTTCTTCGGAGACATCTGTTTAAAATGTCTGAACAGCATTAATAGAAACAAGTTATTATTTGCAGTTTTAGGAAAAAAAGGTAGAAATTATAACGTTAAACGCTAAAATAAATAGTAAATACCCAACACAAAATTCATATTTATCAGTTTCATCAAATCAATTATTCATCTAATCAATTAAATTAATCTAAATTCAAATACTAGATCTAAACATCTATCCATTTCGTAAGAAAAGGCTATTTTTTTTAAATAGCCTAAATATCCAAATAACAAATAACACTGATCCCATTCACACGCATTTACAATATAACATGATTTTTAAATCTCATTTTGTCATGAATTTATATGCCAAATGGAAGGAATTTAATAATAATAATAATAAGTTTATTTATAGAGCACTTTAAAAACAAACATAGCTGCAACAAAGTGCTGTACATCACTAATCATTGACAAAAAAGTTAATACACACCAAAAATAACAATCAAAAGAAATAGTAGGAAAAGACATGTAAAATAATAATAATAATAATAATTTTATTTATAGAGCACTTTAAAAACAAACATAGCTGCAACAAAATGCTGTACATCACTAATCATTGACAAAAAAGTTAATACACACCAAAAATAACAATCAAAAGAAATAGTAGGAAAAGACATGTAAAATAAAGAAACATCAAAAACACCAAAAACAGAAGCAAAGTCTCAGGCATGGTCAAAAGCCAGGGAGTACAAATGTGTTTTAACACTGTTTGATTCCCATAAATTAATCCAGAAACATGCACTCTCAGGATAATCAAAATCATTATTTTTTGCACAATACATCTGACTAAAGCTCTACTGTGGATATTTAGTGTGAAAATATTGATCATGGATAGACAATAACACAAAATATAGATTTAGATGCTCTTATGACATGATTGTCCAAAAAAATAATGATTTTGATTATCTTGAGAGTGGATGTTTCTGGAATGTGATCGATTGGAATGTTGCCGTTGCCTTAAACTTTAAGCCCATATTGGCAGGCAAGACACGGCCGATTCATATGGGGCCTAAATAACATTTTTGCATCATAAGATTAAAATAAAGTCGCACCAAAAAGCAAAATAATGTTAAATAAACAACATACCTTTTGTTTTGTCCTGATATTGCGATCCAATGGTTTGCATTGTGAAGGCACCCTGGTAGTGATTATTTTGTCTGGAAATCTACAATTTTGACTCTGTGACAGTAAATACATAGCGATACATTAACAAGTCAGGAGGTCATGTGAAAAGGACAATCATTTGCAGAGGGTGGGTGTTCATGCCCTTCTTGCTATTTCTTTTGTTGGTAGTGATTATGGATTTGGAGGAGTTTGAAATAATCCATTTTGGCGAGTTGCTGTACACTTTAAATTGGGCCACAGTGTATCAGTAGCAGAGGGAGTGAACGGTCATTTATCATAGATAGAGTGTGAATCAAAAGGCCTGCTTTGTGCTGGGTGATGTTCTGGTCTGTTATTAAAGAATATGGCAAAAGCACCGAGGAGAAAAAGATCATAGCTTAGAAAAGCAAGAAGTTAAATCACTCCAGAGAGGGGAGAGAAGGGCATAGAAAGCATTGGAGGGAGTTGTCAATAGGCTTTCAAAAGTACAGTAGTGGCAATGCACGTTATGGTATAATTCAGGAAATAAGTGATGCATGTAACAAGAACAATGTAATAATTACAGGGAACTTTGAATATAGAGTGAGCAAACCAAGTCAGCACTAATTGTATGGAGAAAGAATTCATCAAGTGTCTGACGAGTGGTTTTTGAGATCAATGTGTTGCAGAATTAAAGAAGGAACAGACTTTTTAAGATCGTATAATGCAGAGGGTTAAATCAGAGACCGTTGAGAACAGTAATCATAATATGAAAATGGAGAGCTGGGAACCAGTCAGTCTGGCATCATTTGCAGGGTAGATTGTTGAATCTGTTATTGAAAATATGGAAACAGGATACTTCGGAGATAATCGCGGGATGGTGGAGAGTCAACATGGACTTATGAAAGGAAATCATGTGACAAATTTGTCAAACACAGGTTTATTTGAGGTTATGATTAGCAAAAGAAGGGATGCGTTGTATTGGACTTTAATAAAATGTTCATTTCAGATAAGGCTTTGGAGAGGTACACACAGGTGTATCAGAATGCTGCCTACTTTAATGGGTACTAAACCAAGTGCTTGTTACCGAACTGAACTCACTGTGGAATGAATGCATTAACGGAGCCACTCTGCTGCTGGATCCGAAGTTGTCCCTGCCTTCCCTCTGGAAGCCTCGTCCCCATGAGATGGCGAGTTCCCAGAGCCCTGGTTAAACGCGGGACGCGGGGGCCACTGACGGTAAAATCTGTGAAAGCGGACCCATCAGAGACTGTGAGGCCTCGCATCCTCGGCGCTTCTGACATGCCGGCTCTGTCACGCTGGCTGTTCCCCCGGTTGAACATCCGATGTTTGGCTTGAGGCAGCATGACAGAGCCGGGCCGGGCACCAGTTGTTGGAAAAATGTCGGCGTTTGTCGAGCAGAGCCGGGCGTCAGCAGCCGTTATGGTCGCTGGCCAGCGGGAGGCGACAAAATTAGTGAGTGGGGGGGAAGGATTTTATTTTAAAATATGTACATAAAATGTCCAAATGTTTTGAGGAGTGCATTAGTGAACGTAAAAGTGAATTCGCTAGCAAAATGGAAAAAATCTCTGAGTTTTTGCGTGTGGTTTTGGCGGACCAAGGAATCAAAGGCCAAATCTGACACCCACAAATAAACACACACAGACACACACAGAGTTTTAATAGATAGATAGATAGATAGATAGATAGATAGATAGATAGATAGATAGATAGATAGATAGATAGATAGATAGATAGTTCAAAGGAGAGGTTGGAAATACTTCGATTGTTTTCCATGGAACATCAGAGGTTGAGGAGAGATCTGATAGAAGTATATAAAATTATGAGAGGCATATATAGGGTAGACAACAGAACCGTTTTCCCCAGATTGGAACTGTCAAAGACTAGAGGGCATAGCTTTAAGGTGAGGGGACAAAATTTGAAGCAGATGTGTGTGGCAAGTTTTTTTTACACAATGCTGGGTGCCTGGAATGCCCTGCCAGGGGTGGTGGTTGAGGCAGATACAATAATAGCGTTTACAAGCCTTTTAGATAGGAACACGGTTGTGCAGGGAATGGAGGGATATGGATTATGCGCAGACAGAGGACGTTAGTTTATTTGGCCTGGATAGAGTGGATATGGAGAGGATGTTTCCAGTAGTGGGAGAGTCTAGCACCAGAGGCCAGAGCCTCAGAATAAAAGGTTGAACCCTTAGGAAGCAGATGGGGAGGAATTTCTTTAGTCAGAGGGTGGTGAATCTGTGGAATTCATTGACACAGACGGCTGTGGAGGCCAATCAATGGATATTTTTAAGGCAGAGATTGACAGGTTCTTGATTAGTACATGTGTCAGGGGTTATGGGGAGAAGGCAGGAGAATGGGGTTAGGAGGAAGAGATAGATCAGCCATAATTGGAGAAGTAGACTTGATGGCCCAAATGGCCTAATTCTGCTTCTATCACTTATGACCTTAGGACTTATCATATTCGGCACGGACATTGTGGGCCAATGGGCCTGCTCCTGTTCTGTACCGTTTTATGTTTTATATAATATGCTGCACAAATAGAAAATGTTGGATTGGGAATGATATAGTGGTTTGGATTAATGATTGTTTACATAGATAGCAGTAGGAAGAAAGTCACAGAGATGCGCAGCACAGAAATGGGCCCTTCAATCCACCATGCCCATTTATATTGATCCCATTTGCTCACATTTGGACCGTACCCTTTTTTTTGTCTTGCCTATTCATCTAAGTGTTTCTTAAATGTAATGATTATATCTGACCCCCACCCCACCACCGTCCAGCAATTCATCCTAGATATTAAACATCTTCTGCAAAACTTTTTCTTAATTACCTCTTAGACCCCTTTTAAAACACCATCCTCTGTCAATGACCTACCCAATTTTCTATCTGACCTATATCTAGGTATGTTACAAAACCTACCTGAATCGTGGCTGAGCATCTGCCCTACCCCGTGTGTGTGATTTTGGCGTTGTTTAGAGGGGGCGGGTTTAAAACGCGATTTTTACTAGGCTGTTGCAATCGAAAATATTGAAAATCCCATTTGCTCACATTTGGACCGAACCCTTTTTTTTGTCTTGCCTATTTATCTAAGTGTTTCTTAAATGTAATGATTATATCTGATTCCCCCCCACCCCACCACCGTCCAGCAATTCATCCTAGATATTAAACATCTGCAAACACATTTTCTTAATTACCTAAGACCCCTTTTAAAACACCATCCTCTGTCAATGACCTACCCAATTTTCTATCTGACCTATATCCTCCTCACTATCCACAACATCACAAATTTGTGTGCAATCAAATTTACTTATAATACCTCCTACATTCACATCCAAGTCAAATATACATCGCAAACAGCAAAGATCCTAGCACTGATCCATTCATAAAACCAAGCTGTTTTCATCTGTAGATTTTTGCCTAGCTCTTCCTACTAAGGGTCCATGTGACGGCAATCTTCCGCGCTGGTATTTTGATAGCACCTCAGGAACCTGCAAGCATTTCACCTATGGTGGGTGCAAAGGCAATCTGAATAACTTTCTGCAAGAGCTGGACTGCAAGACTCACTGTGCAGAAGCACAAGGTAAACACTCCCCCCATTTCCAGTACATTACTACAGCAGTATTAATTTCTAGCTATGCTGTATTTCCCATTTCATTACATTGCTCAACCAGTTTTTAGATGTCTTTCAGTATACCTGTTGCATGTCCCCCATCATGAGTAGTTTTATTGTGTAGGAAGGCACAAACCCATTACTGAACTTGTTTTCCAATGTTTGTTCAGAAAATGGCACTCCTGAGCCGATCTTGGCTGAGACAAGTAAAGATGACACCATGATCAACCACACAAAAGGAGGGCATCCACTCCCAGAGTCAGGTCAGTCAAAATGAAAACAATGCTGAATATAATCGGGTCAGGTCACACCTGTGGGGAGAGATGCACAGAACTGGCAAAAGGACTTGAACTTGAAATGGTTGCACTGCGTCTCTTCTCACAGTTGCTGCCTGACCTGTTACGTATTTCCAGCATTTTCTGTATTCATTTTATCTTTCCATTTTTTGTAGTTTTTTTTCTTTGTACATGCATGTTCGTGTGTTGAGCACTGTTGGGTGGCACACTTGCCATTAACATGATTGCTGAGTGCAGAGACCAGAGTGAAATCGAAAGAGAATCATTCAGCCAAATGCAGAACCTGTACCCATTCCTATCTGCAAAATGTTACTTTTTTAAATAAAAATATTCCAGCCTTTTGGAAGTTATTGAATCTGCTAACTAAAACAGTTGAAATAATCAGTAATGTATTTGGGGACAGGAGTTGGATAATAAAGGGGGTGAGGTGGCCAAATGGTAGAAGAGCTCTGTGAGGTGAGTGGTGGCAGGGTGGGAAGGGAATCTGCCAGGTGGATGATAGAGAAACAGCAGTGCTTGTTGGGGAACAGGTCACCTGTACATTCTGTACACGCCTGCCTCATCGTCTCCATGAGGCAATCTTCACGGAATTCTGGCACACCTGAAATCACTAACCCTTAACCCCCATTACATTTCCATTCAACCCCTCACTTCCCATCATAAGCCCCTAATGCCCCAACTCCACCCCGTTGCCCCATGAGATTCTTCCCCCAACCTTTAGGGATGGCACAATGGAGCAGCCTTAGAATTGCTGCCTTACAGTGCCAGAGCCACGGGATCGATCCTGACCATGGCTTGGTATAATTACAAATTGTCCCTAGTGTGTGTAGAATAGTGTAAGTGTGCGGGGATCACTGGTCGGTGTGGACTTGTGGGCCAAAGGGCCTATTTCCGCGCTGTATCTCTTAAACTAAATTAAACTTTGTTGGATCTGAGGACATGCAGGAAACCGAACAACTCCATTTCCCTTGCAGGCGCTGTGCTGCCTCTGGCCCTGGGACTGGCCATCACCGCCCTACTCTTGTTGATGATCATCTGCCGGCTGCAGCTGGTGAAACGCAAGCTGAGGAAGATCCGGCCCATAACATCAGAGGAATCTGACTATCTGATCAATGGCATGTATCTGTGATACCGAAAGGTACAAGAGTAACTCCTCCAAATCATGATCATCGCGGCAATGTGAAGCAAATCAGTGTGTGTGTGGGTGTGTATGTATGTGTTTATTTAAAGGATTACGTGGAACAGTGTAGAACCATTCAATTTTATTCCTTCCTATTCATGCCAGCAAATCTAACATGTTGGGCCTTATCTCAAAACTCCTTTGAGGCCAAACCAGTACTGTTGTTAGAACAATGTACTAACAAGCAGCCTTGGCATAAAGATATTTCTTGTTCATTGCTTGTTCTGAAACTTTTAAACCTCCTGCTCCTGACATTTAGAAGTGTGGTCCTTTTAACAAGGAGCTCAATCCATTCTATGCCAATGACCAAAAGGTTCCCTGCCACCATTAAGCTAAATCGGGTTCCTCCATGCCCACCATAATTTCTTCGGCCTGGGGCACATTCCTAAGCTTCCCCTGACTGATAATATTGCGAGCAGGTTGCTCTGTATCTTCCCTTATTGTTTTAAGGTAGATTCATGCCAATATTGATAGCACCTGCTTCTCTTTTCTCCGATCATTTTTCCTGGGATTGCTCAGCAGCATTTGGGGAAACCAAAGGTAAAAATGTAAAAAAATCAGGAGGGAAGTCGTGTTTTCAAGTCAGCGACACAAAATTTCAGATGTTCGTAATGTAGGGAATGTCTGGAGTATTATGTGTTCATTCTGTGCATAGCCTGTTGAACTTGGTCATATAACTGGTTTCCTCCTTAACGATTCCACTGAATATCAATAGTCCTCAGCTCCTGGATCATCCTAAATAAATGGCATTTGACCAGTGTGACAATGAATCTATTGACTAACATTATTTGTTTTACACCGTTGAAAGCATGCATTTGAATATATTTTAAAAATATGACCGTGGGGCGTAGCATTGCATTCTAGTTATTATCTAATGGAATGGTTAGCTGCCACAGCACACAAACAGGCCCTTTGGCCCACCACATCCATGCAATCCATTGTACCTATCTACACCAAACTCATTTACATACTTTAGGTCTGTAGCCTTCTATACATTGCAATTCAAGGACTTATTTCAATGCCTAAATTGCCCTGAGCGTATCTGTCTGCACTATCTCCAGGAAACATGATTCATTAGGAATTTAAGTCAATAATAACAAACAAAATTAATCGCAGGATAGTGTGCAACTTGAGATTCTCTCCACTGATGAAAAGTAAATAATTAATGTAGTGCAGGGGTCCCAAGCAAGTGGCTATTTTGGTCTGGAGTGTTGCTGCAGCTGCATTCATCCAAGCAATTGGTGCAACTCCAGCCCACCATTGAGTTGTTGATTAGGTGAGGGGAAGGCTTTGGAGTCACATGCAGTGAGACACCTGCTGCATAGTAGATAGTCTCTAATCTTCTGGTATCCTGCCAACTCAAGGTCAGAATGTCCCACAACAATGTGAGTCTTCATGTTAGCTTCAAAGCAACTCGTCTTTCTTTAATGTAGAAACAAGGAACTGCAGATGTGCTGGTTTATTTAAAAAAAAATAGGCAGAGTATTGGATTAACTCAATAGGTCAGACAGCATCTCTAAAGAACATGGATAGGTGACCCTTCTTCAGACTGGTAGTAAAGGAGAGGGGAGAAGAGAAGAAAGCTGGAAGAGATGAGCAGGACAAAGCCTGGCAAGCAGCAGATGGACACAGGTGAGGGCAGTTTTTGATGAGCAGATGGTTGGACAAAGGCCAGAATTGAAAAGATAGAAGAGTTGCAAACTGTGATGGTAGAGGAAAAAGGTAAGGGTAAGGGAAAATTAGTGCACGTCCAAGGTGGGGCCACATTTACCATAAGAAAATCTAGGAGCACAGGTGGTGAAGAATGAGAATTTGGGTGAAGGCAATAGTGTATTTGCAAGAGGCAACTCAGCGGGACAGGCAGCATCTCTCGAGAGAAGGAATGGGTGACGTTACGGATCGAGACCCTTCTTCAGACAAGGGTCTCGACCCGAAATGTCACCCGTTCCTTCTCTCCAGAGATGCTGCCTGTCCCGCTGAGTTACTCCAGCATTTTATGTCTACCCTCACTTTCCAGTTGGAAACCAGCATCTGCAGTTCTTTACTACACAACTGGAAAGAGAATTGGCTTCATGAAAGGAAGCAGAGGGTAGTGTTGGAAGTTCAGGCTGGAGGCATGTGCCTAACGGTGTGCCTCAGCGATTGGTGCTGGGCCCCATTGCTGTTTGAGGTATATATCAACGATTTGGGTGAGAATGTACAAGGCATGATTAGTAAGTTTGCAGATCACATGAAAATGGATGGCATCGTAGATAGTGAAGATGTTTATCAAAAATTACAGCAGGATCTTGAATAGGGTGAGCGAGTGGGATGAGGAATGGTTAATGAAATTTCACACAGATAAATACAAGGTGTCACATTTTGCGAAGTCAAACCAGGGCAGGACCTTCACAGTGAATGGCAGAACAGAGGAGTGTTGTAGAGTAGAGGGATCCAGGTACATAGTTCTTTTAAAGTAATGTCACAAGAAGAGACGGTGGTTAGGGCAGCTTGTGACACATTGGCCTCCATCAGAATATTGAGTATAGAAGTTTGGTTATTACATTTGTACATGACATTGGCGAGGCCACGTTTGGAGTATTTTGTTGAGTTTTCATCACCCTGTTATGGGTAAGATGTTGTTAAGCAGGAAAGAGTGCAGATAAGATTTACAAAGGTATTGCCAAGAGTCCAGGGCAGGTGACCTATAGGGAGAGGATGACTTTATTCCTTTGGAGTGCAGGAGGATGAGGGGTCTTAGAGCTGTTTAAGATCACGAGGGGGATAGGGAAAATGCACAGAATCTTTTACTCAAGAGTAGGGGAATCAAGAACCAGAGGACATGGGTTTAAGGTTATTAAGAACATGAGGGGCTACTTTTTCACACAAAGGGTGGTGGATATATGCACTGAGCTGCCAGAGAGTTGAGGTAGAGAGGTGAGGTAAGTATTATTACAACATACAAAAGTGATTTGGACAGGTACAAGGATAGGAAAGGTGTAAAGTAAGTAGGCCAAATGCAGGCAGAAAGGTGGGTGTGAGCAAGCTGGGCTGCAGAGCCTGTTTCTATGCTGTATATCTCTTTGTGGACTGCAGTAAAGAATTCATGATCATAGTTAAAATAATGTCTGATCTGAGCCCTTTGAATACCGAATTTCATTGCACAAAACTGCCAGCTATGAGCATGCTTCCCACAATATGATTGCACCATGTAATATACTATCAGCTAGCTTATTCTTATGTTGGCAAAGGTTATGCTGAACGACACAGGTCTCCAGGACTGACAACTATTTATATTTGCATTCTTCACATCTTTGACAAGTTGATTTTAAGATATTTTACAGCTGCAATGTACTATACAGGTAGCCTTCAATTTGCAGGATTTATGAATTTTCACTTTGCCTCAAATCTTTACAGTCAGTGTCCTCCATTCATGTATCTTTTTACCACAACTAAAAGCATGTCCATCTCCACCTATAACAGCACTCTCAATCTGATTATTGGGATTCAATACAATACAATACAATATAATTTATTTGTCATTTGAACCCCATTGAGGTTCAAACGAAATGTTGTTTCTGCAGTCATACACACAAGAAAGAACCAAGACACAACACAATTTACACAAACATCCATCACAGCGCATCTCCTCCTCGCTGTGATGGAAGGCAAAAACTTATCTCTCCCCTGCACTCCCCATTCCCCTCCCAGAGTCAAAGCCCCCGGCGGGCGATGGTAATTGTCCCGCGGCCATTAACGCCGCGCCGGGTGATGCAAGGCACCGGGTCTTGTTGTTGGAGCCCCTGGCGGGCACTAGCAAAGTCCCACAGCCATTCCAAGCCGTGCGGGGCGGTGATGCAAGGCCCCGCTCCAGGTACTCTGCGACCCCGCAACTCCGGCGGGTGAAGTCGCCCTTGCGGAAGCCCCGAAAAGCGGTCTCCCAGCAAGGACCCGCGGGCTCCTGGTGTCACCGTCCACCAGACCTGCGGTAACCCTCCGAATCTCTGGGGTCAGGTCGCAGCCGAGCGCCACCACAGCTCCACCCGCTCCGAACTCGGACAGCTCCACAATGGTGAGTAGGTCCGCAGCTCCGTGACTGGAGCCCCAGGTCGTTCCTGCTGGAGGCCGCTCCACGGTGCTAGGCCCCAACGACAACGGAGACCCGACAGAGAAAAGGTCGGGTTCTCCGTGCAGGCGATAGATTTTAATAGTTACCCCAGCCCCCCACACACATACACAAAAAAAATTAATAAAAACTATATTCAAACTAGACAAAAAATAATAAAAAGACAGACGGACTGCAGAGGCCGCTGCGACGCGAGTCGCGCCGCCCACCGAACTAATGATTAGTGATTGAATCCCAATAATAAACAGACACTATCAGAGTAAGTAGAACTGACATTGGTTTATGAGCTGGCAAAGTATCTGAAGACTGAGATGGCTGGGTTTGATGAACTAGACCAGGTTGATATGGTAGTATGATTGGTAAAGAACCCACAAGCAAGAATCTGTTATGACTTCAACAACAGGTCACAGAAGTAGCACTACCACCCGAAAATAATTGATTGAAAAGATTTCAGCAGCATTCTTCCACATAGAGTAATAGTTGTCTTCAATGATTTGAACATGGGACAATTACAATTAAAACACAAAGTACATACTATAACCCCAGGATATGCACTCAACTAAGAAAACCAAGCCCAAAACCAAAGTATTATCTAACAATACAACAACTTACAACAAATGACTCCATATGCAAAAAAAAACTAATCCCTTAGATGCAAACATATTGGGGTTATCAAGTGGTCACCTCCCTTCATTGGTGTTTCGTTATGAGCTGGAAGGCAAATGGAGTATCTGAAGACTGAGATGGCTGGGTTTGATGAACTAGACCAGGTTGATATGGTATTTAAGAAGGAACTGCAGATGCTGGAGAATCGAAGGTTACACAAAAAAGCTGGAGAAACTCAGCGGGTGCAGCAGCATCTATGGAGCGAAGGAAATAGGCAACGTTTCGGGCCGAAACCCTTCTTCAGAAGTCTGAAGAAGGGTTTCGGCCCAAAACGTTGCCTATTTCCTTCGCTCCATAGATGCTGCTGCACCCGCTGAGTTTCTCCAGCTTTTTTGTGTAACCCCAGGTTGATATGGTAGATTGGTAAAGAACCCACAAGCAAGAATCTGTTATGACTTCAACAACAGGTCACAGAAGTAGCACTACCACCCGGAAATAATTGATTGAAAAGATTTCAGCAGCATTCTTCCACATAGAGTAATAGTTGTCTTCAATGATCTGAACATGGGACAATTACAATTAAAACACAAAGTACATACTATAACTCCAGGATATGCACTCAACTAAGAAAACCAAGCCCAAAACCAAAGTATTATCTAACAATACAACAACTTACAACAAATGACTCCATATGCAAAAAAAAAACTAATCCCTTAGATGCAAATATATTGGGGTTATCAAGTGGTCACCTCCCTTCATTGGTGTTTCGTTGAGTTAGGCCCATGACACCTCCGGAAGGCTCAACAGTTGGCTCTGGAGTCCCAGAACAACTCCTCCTCCTCCTCCTCAATACCTGATCTCACCACCTATGGTACCTGTAGCAACTAAATAAATGAAGCTGCAGCCAACTAGCTCACCAACAAATGATAAACATCTGCATCCTATCTTCCACTAATCCTAGCCCATCGTTAAGCTTGTTACACCACAAATATCACCCTTGCACAAGACCGGGATACACTTGCAGACTACAATTAAAGAAATACACGTACTGCATGTCATACATTTCCTTTCTGCCCCCAACTGACAATATTTCTTCTCCATCAAATCCACCTACTGCCTTGCTTGGCTGCCTGACATTTGCTTTACATCCTGATGCAAACTCAGTCCACGAATTCCTAGCTCTCCAAATAGCGACGTGGTTGATCTTGCTGTGAAACCTCTACAACACACCTCTACAGGACGTAGTCTTGCTCTCCATCCTCGCTGCTCAACTTTTCTTTTCCTTTCCATAAGCCTTATCCACTATCCGCTGACTAACTGACCATAACACTATATCAGGCCCCAATCTAGTAGCAATTGTTTCCTGCAGAACAACCTTCCCTCCTAAATCAACCCACATCTCCCAATCATTGGCTCCCCGTAACTAGCCTGTCATACCTGTCTGCAAACTTCCCTTCTCTACCTTTATCTCCTTTACGGACAAAATGAATTGCTACACTCCCAGTCCCGATGCCTACTGAATTAACCTGTACTCTCCTCCTCCCAATTGCTGCAGCCATGCACTTCAATATCTGGTTATGCCACGAAGTATATCGACCCCGAGAAAGACGAGTCTTTCATCCTGACAAAATATGCCTCAACATTGCCACCTCTGAACACAAGGGACACGCCGGGCCCCCACCTACCCATTGTTTGAGGTTCTGCGGTGATGGCACACAGCATAAATAACCCTTATAGAGGAGATTTTTATGACCTGCCTGGGTTACACCACTGGTCCCAGAGATAGTTGAATAAGTTAGGTCTTTTCTACACTCTGGAGTCTTCAGAAGGCTACTGGGGGACCTGATAGAGGTGGCTAAAATCCTGACGATATAGACCAGAGTTCTACAATCAACAAGCTCCTCCCTTTGAGATAGGGAAGATTCAAACAAGAACATGGTTTCCCTGTGCTGCGACAGAAGCCAGGGGTAATATGAGGGGGAACTTCCTACCAAGAATGTTTATATGGAATGAGATCTGCTTGTGCTTCTTCTAGGCCTGCTTCCACTTCCTCCCGATACATAGAGCAATAGTTGTCTTCAAAGATCTAAACATGGGACAATGCTATGAAGCGATTGCATGATGAAAAATGCTTTGGGTTGCTACAAGAATTCATATGAAAAAGCTGTCCAGATTTTCATCAACATCTTTAAGCCTCATTTATCACCTACCCAGCAACAGATAAAAGAATGCACACTGCCAATGTTACAAATTGATGCCCAGATTTACCACAATTATCCAAATACCATTGACACTGGTGACTCTCACAATATATAACGCTACCATTTACATACAAAGATACAAATCAGTAGACCACTCAGCCTCAAGCCTACCCCCAACCATTCAACACTGGCTAAACAATTGCAACTGCACCTCCGCATTCTTAACTACATGCAGTAATATTTAATCATATTTAGAATCTGCCTCAAAGAGGTTGCAGTCCCAATCTTATCTTACCCAAAATTCTAGATGCAACAAAACGAATGCTAGTTTAAATTGACAACCTCTTAATTTAAACAGCGACAATTTGTTCTAGGTTTCCCACAAGAGGAAGCATCCTTTTTTATATCCACTGTCAACAATTCTTGGGGAACTTCTATAATAATACATTAGTAGAACATAGAACAGTACAGCATGGGAACAGGCCCTTCAACCCACAATGTTTGTGCCAAACATGATGCCAAGTTTACTTAATCTCATCTGCCTGCATGTCATCTACGGCCTTCTATTCCCTGCTCTTGCACGTGCCTATCTAAAAGCCTTTCAAAACACCACTATCATATCTTGCTCCATTACTACCCTGGCAATGCATTACAGGCATTAGTATAAAAAAAACATTCCCCACAAATCTCCAATAAACTTTTCCCCTCTCGCCTTTGTGTTGGACATTTCCACCCTAGGTAAAAGGTTCTGACTATCTACCCTATCTATGACACATAATTTTATATACTTTATTAAGTCTCCCTTCAACCTCCGACATTGTACACTTTGTTAATTACTAATACTGTAAATTATTCATGGTGATGTTTTTTAAGTTTTCGATTAAAATTTAAGTTTTACAACATAAATGTATTTTTGGATTTATGTCTTCGAGGAATCAAACAATTTCATAAATCAGGGAATAACTTTACTTTGGTTTTTTTCCAAATAACTCCTACCGTGCAATGCAATCACAAAAACAGTAAATGATCACATTTAAGGAATAAAACCAAGGTGCGAACACTGTGGGAGGTACCCTCGTGTTTTAAAAGATCACGCTGACTCAGTCACAGCCAGCAGAGGGCAGGCAAGATACCAGTTTAATCTCATACAAAAGAAAAGTACCACATATTCTAAGATGACAAGTGTCGAGGTTGTAAATCCTGAGAGGAAAAAACTCTTCACACTAACTGGGAGATAAGTTTACAAGGAGGGAAAAAAGATGACCCAAGGTCAGAGAGCCTCGGCATCCTGTAATTGTCATCCAGTTGACAGATAACATGGACTTGGCAAAGGTGGAGAGAAAAAGATATGAAAATGGTTATAAGGATAGCGAGTTGAATACAAGTGAGCCCACTGATCATCTAATTAGAATGTGTCATTAGGGATTAGTGAATGAGAGAGTTTGGATCAGTAGGATATATTGACAAAGGAGCATTTTTTTTTCCAGGAGTCAGAAATCTAGCAGTTCTGTCATGTATACTTTTTTTACCCCCACAATAAATAGTTCAAACAAATACAAATCAATTCATCCACTAAAATTTATTTGGCAAAGCAATAAATGCATACACTGAGGAAATTGAACTGCAGTTCATAATGCCAAGAGCTCCTACAGCAAGGTTATATTTTCACTACATTCAATTGTGAAGCAATAACGGTGGAATAGCAGCACAGAACTTAAAACTATGTTTAATATGTCCAAATATGATTTTACAGCGAACAGTGTAGTAGCTGCCATCAGCTTGTAGTGCTAGGGAGGCTCGATTTCAGGAACATGAAACATGACTGTCTGCATGGCAACTCACGGTGCACTACAATCTTACGGGTTTAGTGCTTGGTTATCACTGCATACAGAAAGCTCTTGCATATCCAGGATCATGGGTGCATACCGTATATTATAATGGTGCTAGATTTGAACACTTTTCATTTCAAATGGTGTAGGGGGGTTAGGGTGGGGAGCACACACCACACACCTGCTGGCCCTCCTTGCTGCAGCTTCATTCTTGCCAGTTAAAAAATTAAACAAAGCCTCGGAAAACTTCCAGTGCTGAATGTATTTTTTTTCCAACTCTTTACGCAGCTCTTTTCCCAGGCTAGTTTGTTGAACTATTAAAAGAACACTGCTCCACACCAATCATCAAGTATGTGTGTGTGTGTGTGTGTGTGTGTGTGTGTGTGTGTGTGTGTGTGTGTGTGTGTGTGTGTGTGTGTGTGTGTGTGTGTGTGTGTTCGTGTAAGTGTGTGTATGTTTGTAAGTCCAAAACAAGCTGCAATGCTGTCATTTTTCAAAGCATTTAGAACAGGAGATATCCACTCCACATTAATGTCAGGTTCTGAGCACACAGATGAAGCTTCACATTTCATCCCTGTGGATTTAAAACAACAAGGAGTTAAACTGGAGCGCAATCAGCACATGCACACAAGAGCACCTACATTTTAAAATGAAAGGGACGACATTTTATTTAGCAGAATACACAATTGTGTTTCGAGTAAAGGGTGGCGAGAAGTGGGAAGAAGTTGCCTAATTCCTCAACTCAAAAGAGGTTCGACGGGCCAACATCATGTTCCCCAGTAGTTTGAGATTAAGATATTACTATTTAATTTGAGACCTAACCAAGAAATTTCACTTTACCTGAACTTGGCCACACTGCAGTAGTCATCTCGGTAGATAAAAATGTTTTGTAGCAAGGAGTCAATCCATTTTAGCTGGAATTTTGCAGCTTAAATGTAGTAATTCTTATAGAAACTTACAAAATTCTTAAGGGGTTGGACAAGCTAGATGCAGGAAGATTGTTCCCAATGTTGGGGAAGTCCAGGACAAGGGGTCACAGTTTAAGGATAAAGGGGAAATCCTTTAGGACCGAGATGAGGAAAACATTTTTCACACAGAGAGTGGTGAATCTCTGGAACTCTCTGCCACAGAAGGTAGTTGAGGCCAGTTCATTGGCTATATTTAAGAGGGAGTTAGATGTGGCCCTTGTGGCTAAAGGGATCAGGGGGTATGGAGAGAAGGTAGGTACAGGATACTGAGTTGGATGATCAGCCATGGTCATATTGAATGGCAGTGCAGGCTCGAAGGGCCGAATGGCCTACTCCTGCACCTATTTTATATGTTTCTATGTAATGATTGGAACTACTTTCAAGCTATACAGAATTTTGGAAATTCAAGTCCCTATTTCAAGCAATTCGATCTAGCCTTCATTTATCTTTAATGACAGAGATTGAGTTTTCATAATGCCTAAATACCAGAAGATATCTGTCCTGACCAACTGGTTTCGGGATCACTTTTTGCTTTTCAAAAAGACTGCAGTTGCTTCTTTGTGCCCAATGGTCAGCTGATCCTCAAGACCCTATCTATCAAGATATAACAACAGAATTGAGAGAATGGGACATTTGGGCAAAATTGTTAACAAATTCAAGGCAAATGGGATTAAAGGAACAATGGCAGAATGGATACAACATTGAGCAACACTCGGCTCACTCAAATGCTGCCAGATCTTATGAGTTTCTCCTGCAGTTTATTTTTCGCCCCAGACTCCAACCTCCAACATCTGCAGTGTCTTGTATCTTCTGTGTTAACTGGATATCAGGTATAGGAGAGAACAATTCCTCCTGACCTCCCCCGGCACCGAGCCACCGGTGTCAATGGACATAGGGCCACATGAGCAGTTTAATTTACTTTACAGATGTAGCATGGAAACAGGCCCTTCAGCCCACTGGACCTGCCTAAAGGACATCCGAGCCTCATCTCCCACCCATCCCCAGACACTTGGAACCAGAAGGGGATGTGTGGGACCAGCACATGCAGCACAGAACAAGGAGGGGCTTGTGGGGAAGTGGGAATCGAGAACAAGGAGGGACCCAGTGGGTGGGGTGGGAGAGCGGTGGGGAGGCCTCCGAGAGCAAGGGTGGACCATCGAGGCTCTAATGACTAATTTTCGGCAACAGATTTGTAGTGAATCTTTGTGTAATGTAGGCAAAAACAAAGAATTTCACTGGACCTAGGTACAAGTGACAATAAAGTATCAATGAATCATTGCCATTCATCACCGTTAATACAAATCTGAAGCAATCTATTTATTACACGGATGTAATGAAGTCGCAGAAACAAAGCAGCTTGCTCCAGTCCACACACTTCACCTTGTTTCTGAGGAAGATGGGTTGTGCAGAATCACTTCCACTTTGGCACCTGCTTTTCTTGATCTGTTAAAGGCACGTAGATCACTCCCATCAGCGGTTTCTTACTGATGTGGCCATTCTGTAGTTTGTCATACTGCTCCAGCATCTGGTTTCCACCTGCAGGGCCGACTGGTAAAATCAATCTTCCTCCGGGCTTTAACTGATCTAGTAACTGGGACACCGGTGGGGGGGGGGGGGGGGAGGGGGGGGGGGGGAAGGGAAGAACAGGAAGAAAATAGTTTGGGGGAGGGAGTACATGGAAGAACAAGTTAGAGATAATACAAGAGAGATTGATAGAGGAAAAAGAAAGAAAATGCAAGAAATAATTTAATACAGGTGCACAACCTTTTATCCGAAAGCCTTGGGACCAGACACTTGTCGGATTTCGGACATTTTCGGATTTCAGAATGGAAGATTTTTAGCGTAGATTAGGTAGGTAGCGCGGGCGGCTTGAAAAGTCTGGAGCTGCTGCCTCCTCCCGGGTGACCGGGAGACTCATTGCATAAATGTTAGTCAGTTAGTTTGGAGGGATTTTATGGTGGTGGTGGTGGAGTCGGGGTGAAGGGGGAAACTTTAATTCTTAGTCCCCTACCTGGTCGGCGACTCCCAACCTCGCGGAGCTGGGGGCTCCGTCCGGCTGCGGGCGGCGCCGGTTGGAGCTCCGACCCCGGCAACTCTACCCCTGGCTGCGAGGCGCTCCAAATCCAGCGTCGCCCGCGGTCGGACGTCCCAGCTCCGGGAATGTCGGGAGTCGGCCGCGTCGCAGCGCTGGGATACCAACGGGGAGCGGGCAATGCCTTACCGGGTCGCCGTGCGGCAAGCTCCGGAACGCTGTGGCCGCCGACACACAACATCGCGGAGCGTCGCTGGATTTGGAGCCGCGGAGCTGGGGGCTCCGTCCGGCCGCGGGCGGCGCCGGTTGGAGCTCCAACCCCGGCAACTCTACCCCTGGCTGCGCGGCTCCAAATCCAGCGACGCTCCGCGATGTTGTGTGTCGGCGGCCACAGCGCTCCGGAGCTTGCCGCACGGCGACCCAGTAAGGCATTGCCCGCTCCCCGCTGGTATCCCAGCGCTGCGACGCTGCCGACTCCCGACATTCGCGGAGCTGGGGCGTCCGGCCGCGGGCCGCGCTGGATTTGGAGCGCCTCGCAGCCAGGGGTAGAGTTGCCGGGGTCGGAGCTACAACTGGCGCCGCCCGCAGCCCCAACGGCCACAGCGCTGCGGAGCTTACTGCACGGCGACCCGGTAAGGCATTGACCGCTCCCCGCCTCTCCGACCAGGTAGGGGACTAAGAATTAAAGTTTACCCCTTCACCCCCCTTCACATAAAAGCCCTCCAAACTAACTGACTAACATTTAAGCAATGATTTACAGATGTTTAAGCGTCTCCCGGTCTCCAGGGAGGAGGCAGCCGCTACAGTAGTACAGACCTGGGTTGACCGTGGGTCGTTTTGGGTCAAGTTTGGCGCCAAACGCGAGCTGGAAAAAATGGCCGGTTTTCGGAGCTTTTCGGTTTCTGGAACACCGGATAAAAGGTTGTACACCTGTACCACAAAGGCATTTTTGCATCAATAGATTAATGAAAACAATAAATCTATAGAAGGTCAAGCTACAATGCTAAATTTCATATTACTTTCAAATATACGTACACTACATGACAACGAAACTGAATCCTAGTTTGGTCACTTGCTGGATCCAAAACGGGCAGTCAAATAGGGAAGCTCAACGTTAAAACAATATATCAAAGACATTTGCTGTTAAAAAACTGTAGCAAATCAGTCCCTACCCTAGATGAAATGCTAATAGAGCAAAGATGTTAATGCACAGGATCGGATTCATCTCTTCTGAAAAGACAAGCCAATCTCTGTACTATAAACAATCCTTTCTTGCTTCAAATGTCCATGGTATTGAACAATTACTGAAATCTCAATCTCACATGCAAAATAGTCCCAAGTTTGAAGCACAATAGCTTTCTTATTTCCCCCCCACCCCCCACCCAAGGAGACAAGCATAACTGAATGTTTTTGAACTGAAGAGGAAGAAACATTTAGATGCTGAAGTACTACATTTACTTTGGGCCAATTATAGCCACACTAAGAGTTTTGTCCACCCTTTGGCTACGAGAACAAATAAGATCCCTGGATCAACCAAATATAGGAAATACATCTTGGGAATTCAGTCAACTCAGATGCTCTCGTTACATTTTTCCTATATTATCAACTATTTTCAAATCCCCTGCGATCCAAACACAAAATCTAACACCTTTAATTGGAAGGTTTAAGCACTTGTAAAAATTATTAATGCTAATGGTGCCATTCTCACTGCTTTCCATGGACATAAGAACTTGCGGGAATTTCAGTTTGCAATAACTATGTTTTATAACTTCAATTAAACAGTTTCAAGAGAACTTACTGCCTGCGGTACCGTACTTGCAGCAGCCCCCACATGGATGGCATCATATGGCTCTTCCTCTGGGTATCCTTGCCTACCATCACCCACTGTGTGTGCGTAGGGGGAGGGAGGATGGAAATTGAAATTAAAAAGTCCAATTACAGAGGAATTTTTCACCATTTAATAAAAAAGAAAGCAAATGTTAACATGTTCAAGTAATTGCAATAGGTGTGGTTTTCTGAGACTTAAAAGAAAGTCAAATGCATACAAATTAGTAGTAAGCCATTGTCCCTTAGGCATTAAATACAATACATACGCCATCATTTAATGCAATAATGGTTGATGCAAATTTAACCTCAACTCTAATTTCCCATATGCTCCGTAATCTTGACCTCTTTGCTAATCAAAAACCTGTGTACCTCTGCCTTAAAATGTATTATATTATATTTTCAAATAAGACTATCAATGCTCCACATAATACTCCATATATATTCTCATCATTACCTCTAACAGAATAACCTTCCTACTTCTGTATTTAATTCCTCTCACAACATAGTTAGCTTTCTTGTGTAGGAGGGTCTCGACCCAAAACGTCATCCATTCCTTCTCTCCAGGGATGCTGCCTGTCCTGCTGGGTTACTCCAGCATTTGTGTCTTAGTTAGCTTTCTTTCTTCTTTGCTTCCTTCGTTGTTCCTGGCATACCAGCTTTTGGCAAAGCATGCACTAGAGCATCCAGATACCTCTCCATTTAGGAGCTCTGCAACCTTTATCTGCAATCACACATTCCACACAGGAGGCTGCTAAGGAAGCTGCGAGGCCATAGTATCAAAGGGCAGATTCTAGCATGGATAGCAGGTTGGCTAGATGACAGAAGGTGAAGAGTGGCAATAAAGGTTTTTTTTTCCGGTGCCGGCTGCCAGTGACTAGCGGAGTTCCACAGGGGTCGGTGCTGGGGCCGTTATTCTTCACGTTGTATATTAATGATTTGGATGAGGGCATTGAAGACTTTGTGGCCAAGTTTGTGGATGATACAAAAATAGGCGGAAGGGCAGGTAGTGCAGAGAAAGCAGGGACTCTGCAGAAGAACTTGGACAGGGTGGGAGAGTGGGCAGAGAAGTGGCAGATGGAATATAGTGTAGCAAAGTGTGGAGTCATGTATTTTGGTAGTAGGAATAAAGGCATAGACTATTTTCCAGATGGGGGGAGAATCTAGAAATCGGAAGTGTAAAGGGACTTGGGAGTGCTGGTGCAGGATTCCCAAAAGGTTTACCTGCAAGTTGAACTGGTAGTAAAAAAGGCAAACACAAAATGCTAGTATTTATTGCAAGAGGGCTAGAATACAAAAAACAGGGATGTAATGCTGAGGCTCTAAAAGGCACTGGTCAGGCCTCATTTGGAATATTGTGAGCAGTTTTGGGCACCATACCCAAGAAAGGATGTGCTGGCCCTGGAGAGGATCCAGAGGAGGTTTATAAGAATGATCCCAGGAATTAGTGGGTTAACTCGTGATGAGCGTATGATGGCACTGGACCTGTACTCACTGGAGTTTAGAAGAATGGGGGGGGGGGGGGGGCCTCATTGTAATGTACAGAATAATAACAGGCTTGGATAGAGTGGATGTAGAGAGGATGTTTCCACTAGTGGGGCAGTTTAGGACTAGAGGTCATAGCCTCAGAATTAAAGGACTTCCTTTAGGAAGGGGATGAGAAGGAATTTCTTTAGTCAGAGGGTGGTGAATTTGTGATTTTTTTTGGCACAGATGGCTTTGAAAGCCAAGTCAATGGATATTTTTAAAGCAGAGATACAGTGCCCTCCATAATGTTTGGGACAAAGACCCATCATTTATTTTTTCCCTCTACTCCACAACTTGAGATTTGTAATAGAAAAAAAAAATCACATGTGGTTAAAGTGCATATTGTCAGATAAAGGCCATTTTTATACAATTTGGTTTCACCATATAGAAATTATAGCTGTGTTCATACATAGTCCCCCCCCCCCCCCCCCCCCATTTCGGGGCACCATAATGTTTGGGACACGGCAATGTTGTGTTAACGAAAACAGTCATGTTTAGTATTTTGTTACATATCCTTCACATGCAATGACTGCTTGAAGGCTGTGATTCATGGACATCACCAGTTGCTGGGTGTCTTGTCATTGTCTTGCTGTAGGATGAACTGCTGCCAATGAGTTTTGAGGCATTTGTTTGAACTTGAGCAGATAGGATGTGTCTATACACTTCAGAATTCATTATGTGACTACCATCTGCAGTTGTATCATCAATGAAGATAAGTGAGCCAGTACCTTCAGCAGCCATACATGCCCAGGCTATAATACCCCACCACCGTGTTTCACAGATGAGATGGTATGCTTTGGACTTGGGCAGTTCCTTCTCTCCTCCATATTTTGCTCTTGCCATCACTCTGATATAACTTAATCTTCTCTTGCTCTTTTAAGTATTTCTAGGCAAACTGTAACCCGCCATTCTATTTTTGCGGCTAACCAGTGGTTTCCATCTTGCAGTGTAACCTCTGCATTTCTGTTCATGAAGTCTTCTATGAACAGTGGTCATTGACAAATCCACACCTGACTCCTGAAGAGTGTTTCTGATCTGTCGGACAAGTGTTTGGGGATTTTTCTTTATTATAGAGAGAATTCTTCTATCGGGTGTGGAGGTCTTCCCTGGCCTGCCAGTCCTTTTGCGATTAGTAAGCTCACCAGTGCTCTTTCTTTTAATGATGTTCCAAACAGTTGATTTTGGTAAACCTAAGGTTTGGCTGATGTCTCTTAACAGTTTTATTGTCTCTCAATTTCATAATGGCTTCTCTGCCTTTCATAGAAACATAGAAAATAGGTACAGGAGGAGGCCATTCGGCCCTTCGAGCCAGCACCGCCATTCAATGTGATCATGGCTTATCGTCCCCAATAAATAACCCATGCCTGCCTTTTCCCCATATCCCTTGATTCCACTAGCCCTTAGAGCTCTCTCTAACTCTTAAATCCATCCAGTGATTTGACCTCCACTGCCCTCTGTGGCAGGGAATTCCACAAATTCACAACTCTCTGGATGAAAAAGTTTTTTCTCACCTCAGTCTTAAATGGCCTCCTCTTTATTCTTAGACTATGGCCCCTGGTCCTGGACTTGCCCAACATTGGGAACATTTTTTCTGCATCTAGCTTGTCCAGTCCTTTTATAATTTTATATGTTTCTATAAGATAGCCCCTCATCCTTCTAAACTCCAGTGAATACAAGCCTAGTCTTTTCAATCTTTCCTCATATGACAGTCCCACCATCCCAGGAATCAATCTCGTGAACCTACGCTGCACTGCCTCAATCACAAGGTTGTCCTTCCTCAAATTAGGAGACCAAAACTGTACACAATACTCCAGATGTGGTCTTACCAGAGCCCTATACAATTGCAGAAGAACCTCTTTACTCCTATACTGAAATCATTGGCACAACTTTGGTCCTCATGTTGATAAACAGCAATAACAGTTTCCAAATGTGATGGAAAGACTGGAGTATAAAATGTATAAAAATGGCCTTAATTAAAATCTGACACTGTGCACTTTAACCACGTGATTTTTTTCTATTGCAAATCCCAAATTTTGGAGGTCAGAGGCAAATAAATAAATAATGGATCTTTGTCCCAAACATTATGGAAGGCACTCCAGATAGATTCTTGATTAGTATGGGTGTCAAGGGTTATAGGGAGAAGGCAGGAGAATGGGGTTAGAATGGAAAGATCAGCCATGATTGAATGGCAGAGTAGACTTGATGGGCTGAATGTCATAATTCTGCTCCTATTATTTATGACCTAATCTCACCCATTAAGAATATACACTTTACTTTTCCTGCCAACACAGACAACATTACACTCCTCGATTAGCCAGATTGTTGCCCACTCAAACTATGTCTCGTTGTAGTCACCTGCTTAACAATTTACCTTCCTACCCATTTTTGTGTTATCAAAGTTGGCACCTTGCCTTTGGGGCTTTCATTCCAATCGCGTTCATAAATTATACAAAGTTGTAACCTCAACACCCAATCTCTGAGTCACACCATTAGATGCAACTTTTGATCAGCCATTTATGGTGTGTATTGCTTCCTGTCAACTTCTATTGTGCGAGAATGTTGTTGCCAGTACAGCTTTTATTTCTACAATAACCTTGGATGTAACACCGTAACAAATGCGTTTTGGAGATCCAAATATGGTACATCCACTAGCTTCCTGATATCCAAGCATGCATTAATTTAAAAAATAAATTAAAAAATAGGTCAACCATGATTTATTTTTCATTTTGCTATAATGATTTTTAAGTGTTCTAAAAAAAGTCTATGGTTAGTTTAATATAGACTATAGACTAATGGCCTGCAGTTTGTTTCTTTCTCTCTCCTTCAGGTTTTGAATAAGGGAGTTTATATTTGGTATTTTCCAGTCTAATGGTATCTTCCCTAAAAGGTGATTAAAAAAAATTAAAGCCAATGCATCAAATATCTCAGAATATAAAAAATGGCAAAGATAAGCAAGACTATTGAAGGAAAATATGAATCTGAATCAGAGCTGGCCAGATATGTAAAGAGTAAGAGCTTCTATAGATATTTGAAATACATACAGATGGCAGATAAATTATGTGTAGGACTGAACTGCAGATGCTGGTTTATGCCGAAGATAGACAAAATGATGGAGTAACTCAGCGAGACAGGCAGCTTCACTGGATAGAGGGAATGGGTGACATTTCAGGTCAAGATCCATCTTTACTCAGGTGGAACACTTCTTTCAAGATACGAAGATGACTTGGGGAACTTGACAGCGCCAAGAATTTGCTTGCTACAACTATCCTGCTCATTGCAATTTCCCCCAAATTCCTCCTCTGTTCCAATTCCCAATTTAAAACTAATCCTGGGCTATTACTTGTATCCTCTAATGCAAACCAATGCAAAGTACCCATATAATTCACCCGCCATTCATTTGTTTTCCATTACTAATTCCCCAAACTCAAGTTTCGTTCAGGCTAACATTCACTCAATTCCTTTTCAAATAACTTTAAAAGCACTTATTGTATGCATATCTGGTTCAGTGATGTTTTTATTTAAATGTGTGAAGTGCAAACAGTTATTTTCTTACAAACATTAGAATATTACCAATTTGTCAGAATATCACCCGTCTATTGCCCATGCACATTGCCCATGCACATATATGAGCAAATTATACAGAAATAGTCAACATTTGTCCTTCAATAGTCTTATTTCTTCTTTCTTAGTCGTCTTTCCTAATTTTTATATTTTGTCCAATCTTCCGACTTGCTGTCTTTGCACAATGCATTTTCTTAGTTTATTACTTCCATTAATTTAGTTCATCACAGATGGTAGGGTCCTCCAAGGAAGGTTTTTCTCATTTTAATGTATTTAATTAATCTAAAAGATCCCATTAAACTTTTGCAACTGCATCTCAACTGATGATTACTTAACTTGCAAGTTCACTTTAATCAGCTCTGATTCCATGTCCTCACAATCCCCTTTAAAGTTTAGAACACTTGAACCCATTTATGTCTCCCTGATGCAATGCAAATTTTAATATCAGGACTATTTTCATTAGGTCAATAATTCATTCTGTCATTGCACAATTCCAGGTCTTGTATAATCTGCTCTCCAATTGGTTTCAGATCATTCTGTTCTGATCTCGCTGCAAGCAGATCACATCAACTCCCTTTGCCCATCTAATTTTTCTACTCTATATTTAGATTCAAATACCCCACTGATTATTCCCAAACTTTGCCGACAGGCTCCTACCATGTGTTCACTGTTAGGGGTCATGTGTACCATTTCCAGAAATAAATTCTTCCTTTAATATTGTTTCATTTCCATCCAAACTTCTAATCATATGCACTGCCTTAAATATTGCCTCTAATTTATGTTATCTATGCAGCCATGTCTCTAATGACAGTCAAACCTATCTACCTCGATTTTCATTCACAGATCACTTCTGTTTCGAGCTCTTAATTGCATTTACACAATTATTACTAAAACATCATATAGTGCAGAATGATACATTTTTCACAACTTAAATTTTTATTTTATTTTTTTATAAAGCATGGAACAAATATGTAGGCATTTATCATGCAAAGCAAAACCACATTTTATTCTAGTAACTGATATAAAGCTTTGCAGATTTACATGCAAAAAACTCACCTACAAATTTTACTCTTCCTGATGTAAGCAACGATGGATCATCTTTATTTAGATTAGTTATTGAGTCATTTACCAGTTCCTTAATATGTTCAATTCCTACCACTTTTCCATTTGGGCCAACCTGGATAAGAGATGGTTTGTTTTAACTTCAGAGAGTTTTCCCTTCTTAGTGCTAATACAATTCTCAGAACATAAAAATTAAATTATAGGAAACTAAAATAAATCACATTTCCACAGGAGGCCAAATAGTAAAAAGTAACATTCCACTAAATAATGAGAGACGTCCAGCAGAGGTGGAATTTGCTTACCTAACCCCGTTCCACATACAATCTAACCTCGTTCCCACATTGGAAACCAACCTCTTTACTGCTGTCATGATGATAATGATGAAAGGTGCAATATATTCCTAAAAACGACTCTACTTTAAACAAGACCAGATCTTAGGGAATTACAATATTCGCTGGTGTTGAGGTGTGCACATCAGCCATTCATTTAACAATATTCAATAAAGGTGGAATTTGGGAGAGATGCAAATTGGGGAGGAGGAAGACACGGGGCCCCAGAGGGAAGAATAGGCAGGTTAGTTATCCAGATGTGATATTCTATCCCTTGCATTTCCTGATAACAGACTCACAATGAGCAGCATGCAAGGATCTCTAAATGATCTCCATGTTTACAATCCCTACAGACTTACCATCCGTGCAAAACAAGAAGTGAGGATCCCACTGCCAGAACCTACATCAAGTGCTTTAGCTCCTTCAGCCAACTGATCGTGCAGCAGTTCCAGGGCATATGCATGCTGGTGGAGACAATAGATCACAATATACACAGTGAGATCAAGTATAAATACCTAATGATACCGCAGGTATCAAATAAAAGCATTGGTTACTTAACTCGAAACAAGTTAAACCATTCTCTTCCATAAAATTATGTTTTATGTAGAAAATGGATAGATGACGTTTATGGTCGAGTCCCTTCTTCAGACCAGTATAAATAGAGAAGACCAATATTTCCCCCGAGTACTCAGACCTGAACACTGTTCCAGATGAGGTCTAACCACATCATACAACCGCATCAACTGGTGATTCAGTTTTCCGTCTCCTCGATGCAAAAATGTGCATGATTTCAACAAATATGGGAGTAAATAGACAAATTTGCAGCGTAAAATAAAATCGGCTTAATGCAAACAACACTTGTGCGTTAGAAAGGAAAGCTGCGTGTGCCAAAATAAAACACGAAATGCTGGAAACAGGCAGCAGGTCAAGCTGCAACTGTGGGAAGTTAATGTTTCAGGTTGGAGTATTTCTAGCATTTTCTGTTTTTTTGTTTAAATTTCCAGACTTTATTTTGCATTGCGTGTTCTTAGCCTACCCAAACAAGGAAATTAATCAATTGTCACATACTAGACCATCAATAAAGATCTACTGCTGGGAAGCCAGAGTTAAAAATCAAATTACCTTTCAAGAAATATTTCTCTCTCCTACCCACACAGGAACAATAATTTACAATCAGGCATGAGACAGGAAAAAAATGAAAAAAGAGGGAGAAAGGGACCCCCATGTCCCTCTGCAGACATTTTTTGATAACTGTACCTTGAAATGACACTGTTTTCTTGCCTGTTTACCTTTAATTTATACTGTAATTTTTTTATTGTACCTTAAAATACTACATTTTACTTTTGTGTCACTTCTTAATTTATACAGAAAATATGTGATAATCATCCCATAAAATGACACAAACTCCTTGCTTGTTTACACTCATCATATTGAAAATATTTTATATTACACCTGCACCTACTGGTAACATACCTGTTCCTTGCTTGTTTACTCTGAGAGAAGTATCCTTTAAACAGGAATTTTTTGATTGACACCATTTATCTTGAATTGACACCATTTCCTTGTTTGTTTCCCTTAACACACTATTTTTTTTAAAATTATACCTTACAATAAAACATTTTACCCGATTGAATCAAGTAAAAAAAAAAAATAACATTGTAGTGTCTATGACATACAGACTCTTGAGTTCTTTTGTTTTTCAAATGAAACAGTTCTTATATTTTAAGACTGTAACAAGTCATATACTAGATCAGGGGACCCCATACTTATCAGCACGAGGGCCACATTATATATTTGGCACATTTTAGCGGGCCGTAGAAAGAAAAAATGTCAGTTTTATAAATGTAATGAACTCCAAAAAGAACTTAAGTAAAACAAATGGACCAGATAAACAAATGGATCAGATCTGCCAGATCGAATGAACTGAGACACAAGAGACTGCAGGTGCTAGAATCTGAAGTTTCAATCAGTTGGAAGAACTCAGCAAATCAGGCAGCATCTGTGGAGGCAGTGAATGGTCCACTTTTCAAGTGTTGATGCTGCACTTCAATACAAAACACCATTTATCTCTGCTGACACAGATGCTGCCTGGCCATCAAGTTCCTCCAGCAGTCGGTTTTATTTCCTAGGAACTGAAAAATTATACTCTGAAATGTAATTGTTACCTAAAATTCTAAATTTAAATGAGGTATGGACCTGGGCAATCAAATAATCTTGATGTATAGTTTCCATTTGCCTTTGCATGAAATATATAGTATATATTTGAAATGTAATCGTCTTGAAAACTCCCTCCCTTTCGTCCCAAAGCATGCTCACAACACTTCCAGGCCTCAAATCATCCTTTCCTGGAGGTAAGACGTTGTGGGACATGTTGCACTGTTTTAGCATGGCCATTTCGCTAACCTGATGGTGCACGACACTCTGAAGGTCTTCTGCTCAGAGTGGACGATAGCTACAGAAACAATAAAGGTGGCCATCGCTCGCGCGCACCCACTCACCCACACACACATCCCACAATAATTCCATTGACTTGTCTGCAGCAGCAGGATGGAGAAAAGATATTCTAATAACAATCCAAAGAAGCCAAAATCTGTTGTGTCAATGCAATGTTTCTAACCATACACCGATACTAGCTGGGCTAGTAATACTGTATTCATCCACTAGAGGGTGGGAGATCACATTTTCTTCTGATGGCTGCGAACACAAACCATCCCCAATACACTTTCGCTCTCGGCTCTTTTACCAAATCACTGTACTGACATCAATGTACATCTTCAAAAGAATACATCTTCATTATGAGAGGATGCATATTACATACAAACTTCACTCACTCGGGCAGCACAGTGTTGCTGCCTTGCAGCGTTACAACGCCAGAGACCAGAGTTCGATCCCGACCATGGGTGCGATCCCGACTACGGGTGCTGTCTGTACGGAGTTTGTACGTTCTCCCCATGTTCTCCCCGGGTGGGTTTTCTCCGATATCTTCGGTTTCCTTCCACACGCCAAAGACGTACAGGTTTATAGGTTAATTGGCATGGCGTAAGTGCAAATTGTCCCTAGCGTGTGTGGGATAGTGTTAATGTGCGAGGATCGCTGGTCAGCGCGGACAGTGTGCCGAAGGGCCTGTTTCTATGCTGTATCTCCAAACTAAACATCATAAGATGTAAAGACCCATTCTACATTTTTTTTATGCCATAAGAGGACAGATAGCCGTTGGATCCATGTTGGCATAGAGTAGACCCAATCACCCATGTTTTGCCGTGACCTATTCTCCCCACAATTCTACTATCCATCTACACTAGAGGCAAACGTTAGTCACATATTAATCCATCAAACCACATCATTGACATGTGGCAGAAAATTACAGTCACATGGAGGACGAGCAGACTACACAGCCACGGTTAAACCTGGGCAGTGTGGAAAGGAACTGCAGATGCTGGTTTATACCAAAGATAAACACAAAGTTCTGGAGTAACGCAGTGGGCCAGGCAGCATCTCCAGAGAAAAAGGAGGGCTGGAAATTAACGGTTGACAATGGCCACCTAAAGTCCTGCAGGGCAACATAAACCCCCCCGCCCCATCTCTCTGCGTGTCACTTTTACACCCCAGCGGTATGAACATTGACTTCTCCATTCACCTTCTCCAATTTCAAATAGTCCTTGCTTTCTCCCTCCTACCCCTCTCCTTCCCAGCTCTCCCACAGCCTACTGTCTCCGCCTCCCCCCCCCCTTCTTTCCTTCCCCCCCCCCCCCGCCGCCCCCCCCCCCCCCCCCCCCCCCCCCCCCCACCTTCACATTAGTCTGAAGAAAGGTCTCAACCAGAAACGTCACATATTCCATCGCTCCATAGATGCTGCCTCACCCGCTGAGTTTCCCCAGCATTTTTGTCCACTATGAATATGGAACGCCCGGAGGGCTTTACATAACCTCTGCTGCCATGGGATGTTCTTCGGATGTGGCTGATATTGGCATTGGGTGAGCCACCTTGAACTCTGCAATCCTTGTGTTGGTTGGTGTGGACCTCTGTGATACCAACCCATTGTCAAAGACATCAAGATATTTCTCCCATACCTTTTCTCTTCCTCTTTCTTCCTAATGATAATTGACAACAAATCACTAATATCCTCGGGGATGAAAATCTCATCCTTTCCGAGCTAGATACATGCACCTATAATTCCAAACTCGCCTCAATCTCATTGCCTTAACTACCCCAAATGTCCAAACAAGTCACTACAATGCACCAACCTGCTAGGAAAAATGTTGTTGGCACCAGTTTAAATAAGAGAATGACAAAGGCACACCCAGCTCAACAAACCCTTCAAGAAATGCCACAAAAGCACATGCCTAAATCAGACTCAAATTATTAAGCACAGCTATCAGGTGGACATCTGCTGCCCAGTCAGTCAGACCCACCACAAGTTTAATTTAGATGATAGATACAGCACGGAAACAAACCTTTGGCCCACCGACCAGCGATTCCCGCACATTAACACTACCCTACACACACACAAGGGATAAGTTTTACATTTACATCATCAATTAACCTGCAGACCTGTAGTTTGTAGGTGTGTGGGAAGAAACAAAAGATCTCGGAGAAAACCCAAGCAGGTCACGGGGAGAACGTACAAACACCGTACAGACAGCACCCATTGTCAGGATCGAACCCTGGTCTCTGGCGGCGTAAGGCAGTCGCCCTACCGCTACACCACCGTGCTGCATGTACAAGGGGCTGTGCAAAGCTGTGAAATCAAGAGTGTTTCATTGTCATATGTCCCAGATAGAACAATGAAATTCTTACTTGCTGCAGCACAACAGAATATGTAAACATAGTACACTGGAAACAATATGATAAACAAGAAAGAGGGAAAAAAAAGTTAAATTAAAAAAAAAAAAAATCAGTTAGGGGTGGTGGTGAATATCCTTCATATGGACATCAGACTTCGTCCACTGACCTCAGGCCAAAGGTGAGCAATGGCACCTCCTACATTACCAATTTTCATTCTCCTTCGATTGATCTTACATTGAACCTGTCCAGAGTACCACTCTCCATCACACTGCGAAGCTCCAGTAATGGTAAAGATCCACAAAATTCAGCAAGTCAATAGCACCATCCACAAGATCCATCCTCCATAGATGCTGCCTCCCCTGCTGAGTTTCTCCAGCATTTTTGTCTACCTTTGATTTTTCCAGCATCTGAAGTTATTTCTTAAACATCCACAGGATCCAGTTGATCATGACTTGGACCAGCCATGATTTATTTTCTCATGACCTGGTACACACAATGTTGGAGCTACCAGAAAGAGTAATCTCCCTACACATCATCAATACAGACAAAAATTAGAGTCACAAGCAACTGCAGATGCTGGAAAATGGAGATATGAAAATGAAGCTAAAGGAACTGAGTCAAGCAGCATCCAGGTTGAGACCTGTGTTAAAACTGAGTGGAGAGGGAAGCTGTACAGTACAGAGAGGTGAAAGGGATGAGACGGAAGGGTGAAGCAAGGGTGGTCAGTGATAGGTGAAATCAGGTGGGGTGTGGGGGAGTGGAAGATGATGAGCAGATGGAACCAGGTGGAGAAAGATACCAACTCCATATTCCCAGATATTCCAGACATTCACCATACTTACCAAAAATGCAATGTATTAAAGACAGCTTCCATAGCCTTGGAGGAAGAGAGCTATATAGGCCAGACAAGACAACTCCAAATGGGGCCAATTACTCCCGTACTCCACATTCCTGTCTGCTCTCAGAGATGGAAGTTATCCACAAGCACATTTATGCACTAATGTTTAATCTATATTATGCACTAACCAAAAGATCTCTCAACAACCTTGACCCACACCCAGGTAAAAAGATAATTTGCAAATGCAAAGCAAGAGACTAAAAGTACCACTTGACCAAGCATGCAATTAAAGACTTGTAGGTAAAATGGAGTCAATGGGAAAATAAGTAAATTCTTTATCCTTACTGGAGTCAAAGCTAGCTTAAAGAAATTGAGATGTTATTGCAACCTATTCTTGATGCGAGAATGTTGTTACTGAAATAAAACACGGCACCAATTGAGACCTAAATGTTTACTACCTTTTACCGACTACCTGGTTAGATGCAAAGTCACTTACTGATTGCAATGCTCAGTTCCATTTATAATTGCTTGGATGATGAAGAAACCCAACTGCAATTCAACCCAAATAAAGATCAGGCATAGGCTGATAACCGATAGGCGATTATCAAACCGCATGCCAAGCAATAACTATTACCGACAAGATTATTCAATCTACCTCTAATCTTAGCCACTGTATATTACCAATACAAAAACAGGTCAGAGGAGTATTCTGATTAATCTTCCAACTATGTTTGAGGGAATACCATTCATTTGCCTGGATGAAAAAAGTCCAGTCTAAACCCCTCTCATGTTTAACACCATCCAGGATTAAAGCAACCCATTTAGCAACTAAACCTTTTTCCAAACAGGCACAGTCTTCAAAATGCACCATCTGCAACAATTCAACATGGCTGCCCAACAGCAGCTCTTAGACAAAACCCACCCTTCTCAGTCATACTGCACTGAACTAGTAGTAATACATCACCATTTCATCATTTAGTAGAAAAAAGGAACTATAAATGCTGGTTTCAAAAAGAGGACACAAAGTGCTGTAATGAACTCAGCGGGTCAGGCAGCATTGCTGGAGAACATGGCTAGTTGTTGTTTTGGCTAGGGACCCTTCTGCAATCTGAAGAAGGGTCCCGACCTGAAACGTTAGCTATCCATGTTCTCCAGGGATGCTGACCCGTTGAGTTATTCCAGCACTGTGCCACCATTCCATTATTAATGACTTGACAGAGTGCTGTTGGACGTTCAACTGTGGTTCAAGGCACCAGCTTGCTTTATTCCCAACAAACAAGTATCATCAATAAATACCAAGATCACACAGCTGCAGAGTAGTGCACTTGTCAAGTTTCTTGTGGATACAAGAAACTAGAGATACTGGATTACAAAAGACAATGTCGGACTAACTCAGCAAGTCAGGTCAGCAGCTGCCTAACCTGTTGAGTTACACCAGCAACGGGTTTTAGCACTGCTTTGTTGTAGGTGGAATTAAATTTGCTCTATTTTAGTTCCAAACCTGTACAGCGGCAAGTACACAACATTTTTGACATTGTTTTGCATGTGGTGGATGATTTTATTTTTGGGGTGGCGTGGGGAAGTTGTTTGCTAGCCAACAGTCATAGAATTTATGTAATACATATTAGCTATGATTTGAATTATGAGCAATAGTCTGATTCTCAATACTGCAACAAGTGAAGGCTCTGGTTTCCTAGACAGTCAATCGTATAGCATGGGAAAAGGCCATTCAATCCACCACACCATGCTGACCGGTGGGTATCCATCCATAATAATCTCATTTTCAGGCACCTGCCCCATAGACTGCTATGCTTACGCAATTCAAAGTACTCATCTGCGCACTTAAATGCGGTCAGTGAATCAGGTTCCACACTAGCTCCAGCAATACATTCAAACCAGTCACCACTATCTCGGTGAAATCCCCCCAGATTCCGAAATCCATGTCCTCTAGTGGGGAGTGGGAGAAGGAAGGGGGAAGAGAAAGAAGCTTCTTGCAGTCAACCATATCCATATCTGAATCATCCCTCCTCTTTAACCTCCTCCTCAGTGAAACAGACCCAGCCTCTCCTCATAACCAATATTCCAGTGGAACTCCCCTGCCACTTTGCCAGCAATGTCAAATCTTTGCAATAATGTGGTGCCAGAACTGCACGCAGGACTCGAGTCGAGGTCTGATTGGTGTTGTGTAAATTTGGAGTTCTTGTATTCAATACCTCAGCTGAAGATTTGCATCCCTAATGCCTTGTGAATCACATTATCTGCCTGAGCTGCCACCTTCAAGAATCTTCAGGCTTGTATACCAGTTCCTGCTGCTCCTAAATATGTAAATCCTAGACTCACTAGTGCTCCCAAAATACATCACCTCACAGGATTAAATTACATCTGCCATTTTACAGCCCACTTCACCAACATATCAACAACCTGTAGCCTGAGATGACCCTTCCACACTGACAACTCCACTAATCTTTGTGCCATCTCTGAATTTACTGATCCTGCCTGTTGCACGCAGATCCAAGTTATTCACATATTTTACAAATGGTAAGGATTCCCACACTGATCCCAATGGAACACCACATCCATTTACATTAATAACCATCAACCCTCTGTTGTCAACTGCAAAACCAAATTTGGATCAAATTTGCCCTCAAACTCACAGGCCCTAACCCTTTCCCATCTGTGACCTCGCCAAGGCACTTAGAGGTCTATATAAACCACATCTAATGGGCTGCTCTCATCAATACACTGTTACCTCCTCAAAATCCAGATTGGTCAGAAAAGATCTGCCTTTGATAAAAACCCTGCCTTTCCAAATGATCATTAATCACATTGTTCATTTTTTTTCCCCAATGAATTCCATACTAGTGATATTACCCTCACGTCTGTAATTACCATGCTTTACTCTGCTGTCTTTCTTGGAAAGGGATCACATTTGCAGTCCTCCAGTCATCTGGTATCTCACTGGTGGTCATAAAGATTTAAAAATCTCAAGACAGAACCATAGCAATCTATACCCTTGACTTTGATAGTAGCCCTGGATAAATCTCATCTGGCTCTGGGAAAACATCGAGCACTTTTTTTGCTCATGGAGACTTGCACGAGAATGTCACCCTCCCCTTTATTGCGTTCTCCAAATTCAACGTTCTTTATGAATACCAATGAAAGGTATTTGTTTGGGACTTCACCTATACCTTCTGGCTCCACACCCATGCTGTCCCTAATGGACCAAACAATTTCCCCAGACATTTATTTGTCCTTAACATACTTATAACATGCCTTTGAAGTTAGCTTAACCTTGTCTGCCAGTGAGATGCTGTAACCCCAACTACACTTTTGTCTTCTTAATTTTCTTTTTAAGCATCTCCCTACACTTTTTGGAATCTCGACAGTGGTCGTCCTTTTCTCATTCTTAAAACCTGCTCTATTTATCCTGTCTCTTTTTATCCAACCCTTGATATTCCTTGACATCCACGGTTCCCTGTACCCATTGCTTTAATTAATGTTTAACGATTGAAATGTTCAGCTTCTGACTCAAATCGTCTTTTAATTCTTGTGCGACTCCAGTCGTGGGGAATGTTCTGTTTGATCCCCATTGTCATTAGCTTTGGCAGCATTTCCTATTGCCATATTCAGATGAAAGCTGTCTTCACAGTGAGGAAAGCAAATCTAGGATCAGTTTTGGCATTCCATTCATGCCACATTCAGATAATGTAAGCAATGAGGCTGAGAGCTTAAGCTGAAGTAATTGTGACTTATCTAACTGGTACACAAAACCATAACTACAAAGGTAAAACTAAACCAGGAAATAATTTACACCTACCATATGTGGGGCACTGATTGTAGCTTGGAAACCTGTGGAAAAAAAAGTAAAGGATGTTAATGGGCAAGTGCTGAACAAATATGAACCTGAAAACAATCTACGGCAACTTACAGGACCTAAGGCACAGTATTTCAATGTTTGTTAATGGAGTGTAATGTAACAACCTGGCCGCAGAGCAAATGAAACAAACCGTCCATTATCCCTTTGAGACCATTCTGCCATTTAATCTAGTTTATGGATGATTAACATGACTCCATTTAAGCAAAACACAACATGCTGGAGGAACTCAGTGGGTCAAACAGCATTGCGGAAAGTTGACAATTCAGGTCAATTCCCTTCTTCAGGCCAGTCTGGAATGTCACGTGTCCATTCCCTCCACAAATGCTGCCAGACCCATTGACTTCTTCCAACACTGTGTTTTGCTCAAAGTTCTAGCATCCGCAGTTCCTTGTGTCTCCATAAATTCATGTAACATTTTACAAAAGTCTTACAGAATTCTATCTACTCAATACTAAAATCATTCTTAATTTCTTCTATGTTTATTTACACATTTTCAATCAGATTACACATTGAAATATGAGCAAACTGTATATCTACATTATTTACTTCTAACTCTGAGGAGGTGAGTGATGCAAGAATGAAGATTGAAATGCCCGATACAATAAGCCATTTAGAATGGAGATGAGGAAACACTTTTTCACACAGAGAGTTGTGAGTCTGTGGAATTCTCTGCCTCAGAGGGCAATGGAGACCAGTTCTCTGGATACTTTAAAAAAAGAGCTAGATAGGGCTCTTAAAGATAGCAGAGTCAGGGGATATGGGGAGAAGGCAGGAATGGGGTACTGATTGAGGATGATCAGCCATGATCACATTGAATGGTGCTGGTTCAAACGGGTCAAATGGTCTACTCCTGCACCTATTGTCTAATACTTTCCCAAACCATGTGCCTAGTTCTACATTTGTATTCTAGTGCACTTGACCATCAAATTGCTTAGATTTATTTTCATGTATGAAGTTCTCCCATTAACTGTAGAAAGCATCCTGACTGGTTATGTCACTGGTGTGGTAATTCCAATGGACAGGAATGCATGAAGCTGCAGAGTGTGGTAGACTCAAACCCCGGTCCATCATCCACTGTCAACGGCATCTATATGAGGCATTACCTAAAGGTGGCAGCATCTATCCTCAGACATCATCACCGTCTGAACCATGCCCTTTCCTCATTGCTACCGTTGGGCAGAAGTTACAGAAGCCTGAAATTGCACCTCAGCTTTAGGAAAAGCTATTTTCCTACAGCGGTCAGATTTTTGAAGCAAGCTGTATAATCGGCAATTCTACTTTGACAATGGAACATTTTTGCATAACTTATTTCCAATTGTGAGCTAACTTTTTTACTTTTTTTGCAGTTTTCTCTTGTTATATCTTGCTGAATTTTGTAATTTTATAAAATAGATAAATAAAGTGAGAGCAAGCTTGAAAAATAAGCTAATAGCAAATTAATTTGAAGTCTGATAAGCCAGACACATCAAAGTTGCATAGTAAATTAGTACTGGTCCATGCAATCAGGAGATGCTGGCAAATGCTCCAAAGCTCACACTGTCAAATGGGGATACTGTGGATAGGGTGAGCCGTTATAAATATCTGGGAGTCCACATCTCTGAGGATATGACATGGACATCGCACGCCGCAGCAATCGTGAGTAATGCAAGGCAGCGCCTTTACCACCTCAGGAAATTGGGGAAATTCAGTGTCTCCGAGGATCCTCCAGTACTTCTACTCAGTGGCTGTGGAAAGCATCTTGTCCGGAAATATTACCATCTGATTTGGGAATTGCTCGGCCCAGGACAAGAAGGCTCTGCAGAGAGTAGTGTGTTCGGCCGAACGCACTATGGGAACTTCACTCGCCCCCCCTGCAGGAACTATATCAGGAGGTGCAACTCCAGAGCTAATAAAATCATGGGAGACCCCTTCCACCCCTGCAACGGACTGTTCCAGCTGCTACGGTCAGGCAAACGGCTCCGTTGCCATGCTGTGAGAACAGAGAGGTTGAGAAGGAGTTTCTTCCCAGAGGCCATTAGGACTGTAAGCTCCTATCTCACCAGGGACTAAATTTTACTGTACCACTCTACTGCTTTTTCTTAATAAAAGTGTTGTTTTTTCCCTTTTTCCTTCCACCCACAATATTTAATATGTAAAATAATATGTGATTCTGTTCCATTCTGTTTGTAGTTTTTTTGGTTGTTTGTTTGTTTGTTTGTCTTTTTGCACAAAGTCCGCGAGCATTACCACTTTTCATTTCACTGCACATCTCATATATGTATGTGACGAATAAACTTGACTTGACCTTTGTATCATTCTCAAACGTGGAGATGTTACATTTAATTCCTTAGTCTAAATCGTAAATATATACGGTAAATAACTGGGGTCCCAGCACCGAGTCATGCACAAGAGATGAAACAACAGAATATTTATATTCGCAATTTCATTTCTAACAAGGGTGTTTTGGGGACAAAAGAGAAAAACACCCTTTGCGGCTAGAAGTACCAATTCAAAATGACACATTACACGATTTCTGAACACAAGGCATGGAGGCAACAGTACACAGCTGCCAACACTAGGTCGCAGGTGGAAACATTGGAGCTGAATCAAAAATGTGCACATGGGGTTTGGTGGCAGGATCCAGTTCATTATTCATGGAAAGGAAAATCCTTTGGAAATACTTACCTATCGACTGGGGGGAATCTGTGTAGGGGTTACTCTTTGCATAATGGCAACGATCAGTGGCCAACATTACTTGATAAACCTTCTCGGTCTTGACTATTCCATTTTCTGTAAACAAAAAAGAGAAACAATTAATGGAATCAATTTTCCCTCAATGTGGAGCAACAGTGCATTGCCACTAGGTACTATTTCAAACATCCCAGGAAACAAGGTAGATCTCAAGTGTGTAGGAAGGAAGGAAATGCTGGAGTAACTCAGTGGGTCAGGCAGCATCTCCGGAGAAAAGGAATAGGTGACAAGCGTTATTTGTCGGAAACGCTTCTTCAGACCCCGGTAGATCTAAATGTTTGAATATTACAGTATAAAAATTAAAGTGAAGAAGTACAACGTAGCAAAGATATGCGGGAAGCAAGAGGATTGGGTAATGTTTAAAGAACAAGAGAAGATAATAAAAAAGACAATACCATATAACCATATAACAATTACAGCACGGAAACAGGCCATCTCGGCCCTACAAGTCCGTGCCGAACAACTTTTTTTCCCTTAGTCCCACCTGCCTGCACTCATATCATAACCCTCCATTCCCTTCTCATCCATATGCCTATCCAATTTATTTTTAAATTATACCAATGAACCTGCCTCCACCACTTCCACTGGAAGCTCATTCCACACCGCTACCACTCTCTGCGTAAAGAAGTTCCCCCTCATATTACCCCTAAACTTCTGTCCCTTCATTCCGAAGTCATGTCCTCTTGTTTGAATCTTCCCTATTCTCAAAGGGAAAAGCTTGTCCACATCAACTCTGTCTATCCCTCATCATTTTAAAGACCTCTATCAAGTCCCCCCTTAACCTTCTGCGCTCCAGAGAATAAAGACCTAACTTATTCAACCTTTCTCTGTAACTTAGTTGTTGAAACCCAGGCAACATTCTAGTAAATCTCCTCTGTACTCTCTCTATTTTGTTGACATCCTTCCTATAATTGGGCGACCAAAATTGTACACCATACTCCAGATTTGGTCTCACCAATTCCTTGTACAATTTTAACATTACATCCCAGCTTCTATACTCAATGCTCTGATTTATAAAGGCTAGCATACCAAAAGCTTTCTTTACCACCCTATCTATATGAGATTCCACCTTGAAGGAACAATGCACGGTTATACCCAGATCCCTCTGTCCAACTGTATTCTTCAATTCCCTACCATTTACCATGTACGTCCTATTTTGATTTGTCCTGCCAAGGTGTAGCACCTCGCATTTATCAGCATTAAACTCCATCTGCCATCTTTCAGCCCATTTTTCCAAATGGCCTAAATCACTCTGTAGACTTTGGAAATCCTCTTCATTATCCACAACACCCCCTATCTTGGTATCATCTGCATACTTACTAATCCAATTTACCACACTTTCATCCAGATCATTGATGTACATGACAAACAACAAAGGACCCAACACAGATCCCTGAGGCACCCCACTAGTCACCTGCCTCCAACCCGATAAACAGCCATCCACCATTACCCTCTGGCTTCTCCCATTCAGCCACTGTTGAATCCATCTTGTTATTCCTGCATTTATACCCAACAGTTGAACCTTCTTAACCAAGCTTCCATGAGGAACCTTGTCAAAGGCCTTACTAAAGTCCATATAGACAACATCCACTGCTTTCCCCTCGTCAATTTCCCTAGTAACCTCTTCAAAAAATTCAAGATTTGTCAAACATGACCTTCCAGGCGCAAATCCATGTTGACTGTTTATAATCAGACCCTGTTTATCTAGATGCTTATATATATTATCTCTAAGTATCTTTTCCATTAATTTGCCCACCACTGAAGTCAAACTAACAGGTCTATAATTGCTAGGTTTACTCTTAGAACCCTTTTTAAACAATGGAACAACATGCGCAATACGCCATCTCCCCCATCTCTTTTGGCTCTGCAGATAGCTGTCCACTCTGTCTCTCCAACGGACCAATTTTATCCCTCATTATCCTTTTGCTATTAATATAGCTGTAGAAACCCTTTGTATTTAATTTCACCTTACTTGCCAAAGCAACCTCATATCTTCTTTTAGCTTTTCTAATTTATTTCTTAAGATTCTTTTTACATTCCTTATACTCCTCAAGCACCTCATTTACTTCATGCTGCCTATAATTATTGTAGATCTCCCTCTTTTTCCGAACAAGGTGTCCAATTTCCCTTAAAAACCAGAAATACAGGAAGAAAAGATGAGGTACAAAGGTAAGCTAGCAGGATAGCAAAAGCTTCTTTAGGTATGTGAAGAGGAAAAAATTAGTTAAGACCAAAGTTGGACCCTTGAAGACCAAAAAAGGTGAATTTATTATGGGGAAGGAAATGGCAGATGAGTTGAACAGGTACTTTGGATCCGTCTTCACTAAGGAGGACACAAACAATCTTCCTGATATAGTAGTGGCCAGAGGATCTGGGGTGACCGAGGAACTGAAGGAAATCCACATTAGGCAGGAAATGGTGTTGGATAGACTGATGGGACTGAAGGCTGATAAATCCCCAGGGCCTGATGGTCTGCATCCCAGGGTACTTAAGGAAGTGGCTCTAGAAATCGTGGATGGATTGGTGATAATTTTCCAATGTTCTATTTATTCAGGATCAGTTCCTGTGGATTGGAGGGTAGCTAATGTTATCCCACTTTTTAAGAAAGGTAGGAGAGAGAAAACAGGGAATTATAGACCAGTTAGCCTGACATCGGTGGTGGGGAAGATGCTGGAGTCAATTATAAAAGATGAGATAGCCGCACATTTGGATAGCAGTAACAGGATTGGTCCGAGTCAGCATGGATTTATGAAGGAGAAACCATGCTTGACTAATCTTCTGGAATTTTTTGAAGATGAAACTAGGAAAATGGACAAGAGAGCCAGAGGATGTAGTGTACCTGGACTTTCAGAAAGTATTTGAAAAGGTCCCACATAGGAGATCAGTGGGCAAAATTAAGGCACATGGTATTGGGGGTAGAGTGCTGACATGGATAGAGAAGTGAAGGTACACAAAAATGCTGGAGAAACTCAGCGGGTGCAGCAGCATCTATGGAGCGAAGGAAATAGGTGACGTTTTGGGCCGAAACCCTTCTTCAGACTGATCGAATAAACTTGACTTGACCTTTGTACCATTCTCAAACGTGGAGATGTTACATTTAATTCCTTAGTCTAAATCGTAAATATATACGAAGAAGGGTCTGAAGAAGGGTTTTGGCCCGAAACGTCACCTATTTCCTTCGCTCCATAGATGCTGCTGCAGCCGCTGAGTTTCTCCAATATTTTTGTGTACCTTTGATCTTCCAGCATCTGCAGTTCCATTTTGAACACACGGATAGAGAAGTGGTTGACAAACAGGAAACAAAGAGTAGGGATTAACGGGTCCCTCTCAGAATGGCAGGCAGTGACTAGTGGGGTACCGCAAGGCTCGGTGATGGTACCGCAGCTATTTACAATATACATCAATGATTTGGATGAAGAGAGGTGGCAGTGTGAACTGTGTGGAGGATGCTATGAGAATGCAGGGTGACTTGGACAGGTTGGGGGAGTGGGCAGATGCATGGCAGATGAAGTTTAATGCAGATAAATGTGAGGTTATCCACTTTGGTAGCAAAAACAGGAAGGCAGATTACTATCTAAACGGCGTCAAGTTGGGAAAAGGGGAAGTACAACGGGATCTGGGGGTCCTTGTACATCAGTCTATGAAAGTAAGCATGCACGTACAGCAGGCAGTGAAGAAAGTGAATGGCATGTTGGCCTTTATAACAAGAGGAATCAAATATAGGAGCAAAGAGGTCTTCTGCAGTTGTACAGAGAGCTAGTGAGACCTCATCTGGAGTATTGTGTGCAGTTTTGGTCCCCTAATTTGAGGAAGGACATTCTTGCTATTGTGGGAGTGCAGCGTAGGTTTACAAGGTTAATTTCCGGGATGGCGAGACTGTCATATGCTGAGAGAATGGAGCAGCTGGGCTTGTACACTCTGGAGTTTAGAAGGATGAGAGGGCATCTCATTGAAACATATAAGACTGTTAAGGGTTTGGACACGCTAGAGGCAGGAAACATGTTCCCGGTGTTGGGGGAGTCCAGAACCAGGGGCCACAGTTTAAGACTAAGGAGTAAGCTGTTTAGAACGGAGACGAGGAAAGACTTTTTCTCACAGAGAGTGGTGAGTCTGTGGAATTCTCTGCCTCAGAGGGCGGTGAAGGCAGGTTCTCTGGATGCTTTCAAGAGAGAGCTAGATAGGGCTCTTAAAAATAGCGGAGTCAGGAGATATGGGGAGAAGGCAGGAACGAGGTACTGATTTGGGGTTATCAGCCATGATCACATTGAATGGCAGTGCTGGCTCGAAGGGCCGAATGGCCTACTCCTGTGTCTATTATCTATTATTTAAGGCAGGAACAATGCGCATTTAAATAACATCAGCCATTCCCTGCAAAATTTTAGATGCTTGAAATTATGATTTGATTAAAATCACATACTGCAGAACTAATAAACATCTAAGGTCCATTTATGTATGTGGAAAATGGTGTTATGCCAGTAGAACAGTTAAGAAATTAATTTTTATAACAGTGTGTTTCCGTCTCCATATCCGTAGCATGGTTTTGCTACCCATATCACATATTCAATGTGTATGCTCTCTCTTTTGCTTGGTCAATGATGATGTTTGAGGGCAGCTTTATCTGGTGAGCACTTTATCTACAATTTCAAAATTGAGTCAAAGACCTTTGTCTTCCCAGTTTTAAACCCATGAGAAAACATCATAGTTGAAGCTACTAAAAGAGACACATGGAACTCTTTTAGTACAAGAACAGATGTGCATCACCAGTCAATGTGATGGCTGTTTTTTTAGCTCAGTGGCACCAACAGCCTACAATTCTGTTTAACAACACTCATCAACCCACAAGGATTTATTTTTATTTCACTTTTCAGCTTAACCCATTTATAATGCAAGATAATCTGCATTATAGCTGGGAAGCAAAATAAAACAAGCATTGTTGCTCTGCACTTGTTTCTTCATTCCTATTGTACTCAGTCAGTTCAAATATTTTTTATATGCCAGGCTTCAAAAAATGGTTCCAATAAACAACATTAGCTAACTGCTCTCCTAAATCACAAAATTAAATGACTATTCCACACAATGACAGGTTAGATCGGAGGGTGTCTGTACAAGATTCCAGTGAAGAAATACCACACCTGCCACAATATTATACCATTCTCATTTTTTTTTAATTAACCTTCACCCACTGGAGGCAATTATCAATGGCATTTGCAGGATTTAAAGCAAGGGTTCTCTATCTACATTCCACTGGCTGTTAATTGTTGGAATGAATTGCAGATCGACAAAACAGTATCTCTGGACAGAAGGAAAAGGTGATGTTTGGGTCGAGACCCTTTTTCAGACCGAGCGTCAGAAGAGAGGGAGTTACAGAGATAAAGGTATTATCTCTAACATCTTTGAAACTCTGTAACTTATCTCCATAACTCCCTCTCCCCTGACACTCGGTCTGAAGGGTCTCAACCCAAAATGTCACACATTCTTTCTGTCCAGAGATGCTGCCTGTCCTGCTGAGTTACTCCAGCATTTTGTGTCTATCCGCTGGCTGTTTTAAGACGGGACGTTAAATAAGGGGGTCTAAGCCTAGTTAAAGGATTATGACCAACTAGCAAGCAGAACCAGCAGTCTAATGGTTTGCAATGGGTTGGACTGCCATAGTACTCTCAGATAAATTAGTCAATAAACATCAGTAGAAGTTTCCCCATCCACATGGAAAACATTCAAGGTTCATCAAGATTGCTTTAAACAAAAATCAAACTGAAAAATGCAAGATATTAATTCCAGCTACAATTATATAAATTCTAAGAAATTTCTCATGAAATCTAGGCAACATTAGATCTTAATTGATCGATATTTGCACGTAAATGCACAATAAACAGACAACTTTAGCGTGCACACAAGCAAGCCAAGGCGAGGCTCAAACAGTAATTATCTACCAAAATGAAAGGATATCATCTGCATGAGATGTTTAAAAAATGCACTGTCCAATATAAATGGATCAACCAGTCCTCACTTTAGCTAGCTAGGTCAACAAGCAAATAATCAAGTGAAGGCTCAACAATTTACTGGAAAACCCCAAATTTAAAAAGAGACTCAAGTCCCCTATCCAATAACTAATAGAGCAAGGGAGGATGGGGTGTTCATTTTTGAGATCCTTGTCTCTAAGCATGTGCTGAGAAGGAAAGTCCTTTAGTACAAAGCAGCTGGGGAAAATAGATTTTAAGAAATCTTCACAATCTTCACAACCCAAGCTAGAAAAATTACAGATCTTAACGTGTAGAAAGGAACTGCAGATGCCGGTTTATACCGAAGGTAGACACAAAGTGTTGGAGTAACTCAGCGGGTCAGGCAGTATCTCTGGAGAAAAAGGACGGGTGACGTTTCAGGTCGGGACCAGTTTTTCGCCCGAACTGAAATATCGCCCATCCTTTTTCTCCAAAGATGCTGCCTGACCTGCTTAATTACTCCAACACTTCATGCCACTCTTCAGATTATAGATCTAGTAGAGCAAAGAAAAAAAAAAAAACAGCTGGTCAGGCAGTATCTGTGGAGGGAGTGATACTTTGGATTTGGACCTTCTTCAGACTGATACAGATTTAGTTGCAGGTGTAATATTTAGGCTAAATAGCATCAGTAGCAGACTATTTTACCATTTCAGCATGCTCCATCATTCATCAAAATCAAAGCTGATCTCTCTCAGCAGTACTTTTATATTGCTCAACTCACTTAATATCCAGAACTTTATTACGTATGAACTGAATTCCACAGTCTGAAGGGAACTCTAAAGATTCACCACTCAGCATGAAAAAAAAAGATCCTTGCATTGGTCCTAAATGGTTTATCACTCATTCAGAGACTGTGACCCGCCCCCCCAACCACCGTTGCAGATTTCCACGGCAGGAAAATCATCCTCCCTGCAGTGACCTGAAATAAATTTGTACGCTTGTATGGGATCAATCAATCTTCTGAACTCTGGTAACAATAAGCCTAGTCTCATTTCATATTGTAAATCTGCCAATCTTGGAATCAATTTGATGAATTTTCACTGCACTCGTAATAAAACTCTGCTAGCAATATTCCCGAGGCTCTTTATAACTGTCATTGATTTAGATTTCTATGTGTAGGAAGGAACTGCAGATGCTGGTTTCAACCGAAGATAGACACAAAAAGCTGGAGTAACTCAGCAGGACAAGCAGCATCCCTGGAGAGAAGGCATGGGTGACGTTTCGGGTCGAGACCCTTCTTCAGACTGGCTAGGGATAAGGGAAAAATGAGAGATTTGGACGATGATGTTGAGAGATAAAGTACAAGGAATGAAAGATATGCAAAAAAAGTAATGATGATAAAGGAAACAGACCATTGTTAGCTGTTTGTTTGGTGAAAACGAGAAGCTAGTGTGATTTGGGTGGAGGAGGGATAGAGAGAGAGCCTGGGTTAAAATGTGACCATAGAGTCGGAGAGCAGGAGGTATCACAGAGGGGGAGCAGTGAGAGAGGATGTGGCAGAACTCTCATCAGAGCAAGGAGGATAACTTCTTCAGAGATTTTGCAGTGCAGCAGACAAAATGTGAAGGAAAGAACTGCAGATGAGGTTTGAAGAAGGCACAAAAAGCTGTATGTCCACTTTGAAGAAGTTCTTCTCTTTCCTGCCCTTGTTTGACTTGCCAAAATGCAAAACCTCACAATTATCTGCATTAAACTCCATTAGTTATGTACCGAGATACAGTGAAAATTTTGTTTTTACATGCTATCCAGTCAAATCATGCATGAAGTAAAATAATGAAACAATTGTAAGGAGCATAAGAGGCACAGTCACCAGCGAGTTTAAGAGAGCAGAGGAACCAAACTAAGCGAGTTAGAATAGATGCGAAACTAACAGAATAATCAGGTAGTGGATTATCAGAGTTATGCAGTCTGAAGAAGGGTTTCGGCCCAAAACGTTTCCTTCGCTCCATAGATGCTGCTGCATCCTTTGAGTTTCTCCAGCTTTTTTGTGTACCTTCGATTTTCCAGCATCTGCAGTTCCTTCTTGAACAACAGAGTTATGCACAGGTTCCCCTTTATATACCTTCGTAGCAATGCTCTTAACACAGTGGAATTGATAGTAGACTTTAAGAGAGCTCCCCCTCGCCTCTCCTCCCCCACTCACCGTTAACAACACCACAGGTAGACAAAATGCTGAAGAAACTCAGCGGGTGAGGCAGCATCTATGGAGCGAAGGAATAGGCGACGTTTCGGGTCGAGACCCTTCTTCAGACTGATGTGGGGGGGCAGGAAAAAGAAAGGAAGAGGCACAGACAGTAGGCTGTGGGAAAGCTGGGAAGGGGAGGGGAAGGAGGGAGAAAGCAAGGACTACCTGGAATAGGAGGTCAATGTTCATACCACTGGGGTGTAAACTACCCAAGCAAAATATGAGGTGCTGCTCCTCCAATTTGCAGTGGGACTCACTCTGGCCATGGAGGAGGCCCAGGACAGTAAGTTTGGACTTGGAGTTGAAGTCCTGAGCCACCGGGAGACAAGTTGGTTAGTAAAATGGCGAAGCGATCACCAGAGATGTACATCTGTGGAGCAGTTCCTTGGAACCATCATCTCCAAGGACCTGAAATGGGGGGGGGGGCCACTATGGACTCCACAGTTAAAAAGGCCCAACAGAGGATGTACATCCTGCAGCAGCTAAGGAAACACAATCTGCCACAGGCAATGATGGTCCAATTCTATACTGCCATTGTAGAGTCTGTCCTCACCGTCTTCATTATGGCCTGGTTTGACTCAGCCACCAAGCACGACATCCAGTGGCAGCAGCGAATCGTCCGATCAGCTGAGAAGGATGTTGTCTGCAACCTTGCCCCCATTGACAAACTGTACACTGCTAGGGCCAGGAAGCCAGCGGGTAAGATCATCTCTGACCCCTCACCCTGGCCACAAACTCGTGGAATCACTTCCCTCTGAAAGGCAACTGTCAAACCCGCCACAGCCAGACATAAAAACAGCTTTTTTCCCTGCGAGTTGCAGCTCTATTCAATAACCAAAAGTCTGCAGCCTCCTTTTGCTCTGGTATTTAATTTAATTCACATGTTTAAACTATAATGTTTTATTATGAATGTTTAATGTTTTATGTGTCATTCTTAATTGTTACTGTATGCCATGTTGTTACATGCAAGCGGAGCACGAAGGCAAATTCCTTGTATGTATATATACTAGGCCAATAAACTTATTCATTCATTTATTGCAAAAATCCCATGCTGAAGGCATTACCGGTGGAATTAATGTCACAATTTTCACAAAGTCAGCTTGGGCACTAATCCTCAATCGAAATTATTTATTTCAAGAACAATTCACCAAGAATTGCTTAACTAGAATGATTGCATCTATGAATATTCAAAGCAACAAATGCTGCTCGGGTTAACACGTTTAAAAGCTCTAAAAATAGAGTTGCTGTAACTGAGGACCTCCGCCATAACATGATACTCAAATATTCTGACCTAAATAGGGGGTTATCACCACCTGCTTCCTCGTTATCTCAGTATCCTGCTGCCTCATGGTCAACTCTTTGTGGTGCTAAGACGTGGCAGTCCTATATAATTCCTGCTCTCCGCATCTGGAACACCTGGTGGTGAAGTGCCATCCCTTCTACCTCCCGAGGGAATTCACCTCCCTCAGCCTGACTGCAGTCTGCACCCCACCCCAGGCAGACGTCCATCTGGCACAGGAGAAGCTGCACGCCATGGTCAACAAGCACCAGACGGCTTACCCCCGAGGCATTTACCACCATAGCCAAGGACTTCAACAAAGCCAACCTTAAGAAATTGATCACTAACTTCCACCAACGTGTCTCCTGCAGCACCAGAGGACCAAACACCCTCGACAACTGCTACACGACCAAGTAGGATGCCTATCTCTCTATCTCTCGCCCTCGCTTCGAACATCCCCAGAGGTGAGGACTGTACAGAGCTGGGTGGGGGGGTGGGTGGAGGGTGGAACAACTCAAGGACTGCTAGGAGTATGTAGACTGGGCAATGTTCAGGGACTCAGCAACGGACATTAATTAATGAATACGCCACAGTCGTTACAGACTTTCAAAGAAATGTATGGAGGACTGTATCCCAACAAGAACGGAGTGTTTCCTAACCAGAAGCATTGGATCAGCCATGAGATCCGCATTCTTCGGAAGACCAGATCCCGGGCATTCAGGTCTGGAGATATAGAGGTCTACAAGAGGAACCTCTACTCCAAGCTGGAGGATGAAACGGATGTTCGGCAGCTGTGGCGGGGCTTGAATGCCATCACCTCCTACAAGGCAAAATCAGGAGGCAGCTCAAATGTCAGCGAAACATCATTTTCTTACGAGCTCAATGCGTTCTACGCACGCTTTGATAGGGAGAGCATGGATGTGCCTTCCCGAGCCTCCATTCGCCGTGATGGTATTTCAGTCAGTCAGAGGCCGATGTCAGTAGATCCTTCAGGGGGGTGAACCCTCGGAAAGCGCTTGGACCTGATGGTACACCCGGTCGTGTTCTAAAAACCTGTGCGGACCAACTGGCTGGAGTTTTTAATGGGCATTTTCAACCTCTCACTTCTGAGGTCTGAGGTTTCCACCTGCTTTAAAAGGGCACCAATAATACCGGTGCCCAAGAAGAGCAAGGTGACGTGCCTCAATGACTATCGACCACCACCAACGTCTGTGGTGATGAAATGCTTTGAGAGGTTGATTATGGCGCATATCAACTCCTACCTCGACAAGAACCTCGACCCACTGCATATTTCCGAAGATCTCTCCTGGTCCCAGAACACTGATGCAATTATAAAGAAAGCACATCAGTGCCTCTACTTCCTGAGAAGATTACGGAGAGTCCGTATGTCAAGGAGGACCCTCGCGAACGTCTACAGGTGCACAGTATAGAGCATACTGACCGGTTGCATCGTGACTTGGTTCGGCAACTTAAGCGTCCAGGAGTGGAAAAGGCTGCAAAAAGTTGTAAATACATATATACATATATTTTCATTCTATGGTATATGGACACACTAATCTGTTCTGTATTTATTCCGACAATATTCTGTTGTGCCACAGCAAGCAAGAATTTCATTGTCCTATCTGGGACACATGACAATAAACTCTCTTGGCAGCTCATTGTGTACCAAGAGGCTTCTGTGTTTCCAATATTTGAACAGCTCTATGCTAATTGCAAAGCACCTTCAGGCTCTCACCTTGTACAAGACATTGGCGGTGGCACTTTTAGAGTATCGTGTTCAGTTTTTGTTACCCTGTGATAGGAAAGTTGTTAGTCTGCAAACTGTTCTCCACAGTCCCTTGCTATCCCTGACTTGTGTGAAAGGAGGAGTACATCCCTTTTGAACTGTCACTTAAAAGTAGCAAAACAGTATGTTGGGATACCATCATATTTTTTCTCAATTACTACTGTGGGTCTGTACAATAGTTATTCAAAACTATGCATCAACAGCTATCCTCTCAGTTATGTTCAGTCATTCCAATACTGCAATAGACATCGAGCTGTCACTTCACGCACAAGCAATCAGATTTTCTCTTCTTCATTGAATGCAATATCTGAAAATAGCTTAATCAGTGAACAAAATAATACAAGAAATGCAGAAATCAGTGTTTCAATCCCTCACACATTCTACATAATTTCATCAAATAATGACTGATATTTTACCTCACATCATACTATTTACCTGCACATCCCTCAATTACCTTAATATGTACAAAACAGGCATCCATCTATTGACATGCCCATGAGCCAATGCGTTTCAAAACATCAAGCATTGCAGTATAGAAAGACACAAAATTGGTAGCAGTTATTACTGGGTTAGTTACTATCTGCGTGTATGTACTAATTGAGTGGATTGTGTAGGTGTAGGTAGATCACCCGTGCCAGTGACAAATTCCATTTGGAATATTTTGGAGCACCACGAAACCAAAACCAAAAAAGACATACTGTGGATAGGTGTTGTGCCACACAACAGTAACCAACTGTCTGAATAAGGGTCTCGACCCGAAACGTCACCTATTACTTTTCTCCAAAAATGCTGCCTGTCTCACTGTTACTCCAGCATTTCGTGTCTATCGTCGGAGTAAACCAGCATCTGCAGCTCCTTCCTACACAGTAACCAACTAAGTCTGGACTGGTTTCATCTAATTGCACCAGGGACTCGCAGGAGATCACCGCAAAACTGCAACGTCGCAGTCCACCGCAGTAACATTGATCCGGCTGACGAAGGAAGCTCGCCTTCTCTCCCCAGAGAGGGCCACCTGACCTGCTGAGTGTTTACAACGTCTAATACGTTTATTGCAGATTTCCAGCACTTGTACATGTTTGATCTTCCAGTCCCTTTCACTTCCCGCATTGTCACCAGCCAAATTGGCCACGCCTGCTACGATCGGTCGGGCTTTGCCCTGCCCAACCCAACCTGTAAAGCCCTTCTAGAAGCCGAGCCCAGTCTCGCAGACGGATCAGAGATAGACACAAAATGCTAGAGTAACTCAGCCGGACAGGCAGCATCTCTGGAGAGAAGGGATGGGTGAGGTTTCGGGTCGAGACCCTTCTTCAGACTGAGAGTCAGGGGAGAGGGTCCAGATATATGGATGGGTGAGGTGTGAAAACGACAGATCAAAGCAATTTGTGTCTATCTTCGGTAAACCAACATCTGCAGTTCCTTCTACGACTATGATTGGAGACCCTCCCCATTGCAAGCCAGGCCCCTACACCAACTGCATGCTGAATAAACCGCCACACACCCCCTTCCAGCGGGCGGGGACAAGGAGCTACAAACCCCGGTGGGCGGAGATCCTACAGCAGCCGCAGCTGCCGCAGCCTCGGTAACCAGAGGCTGGGGAGGCGGCGGCGTCTGGCTCTGATGTGCCGCTGTCCGCGCCCCACCCGCCAGACAGGCAGACCGCACTCACTGCGCAGGTTGTTGACGAGCTCGGCTTGGCTGTCTCCGCCGCACTTCCACGCCATGCTGTGACACAGAGAGCGCAGCAGGTACAAGGCCGCCGTCAGCACCACGCCTGTGCACACCGCTCTACCCACAATACTGATCGCCTCCAGCGTCGACGCCCCTGCGACGTCACCGCCCGCCTCCATGACGCCACGACGCACGCCTCTGGCCCCGCCTGCCTCAGTGATGTCAAGACGTACACCTCTGGCCCCGCCTGCCTCAGTGATGTCAAGACGTACACCTCTGGCCCCGCCTGCCTCAGTGATGTCAAGACGTACACCTCTGGCCCCGCCTGCCTCAGTGATGTCAAGACGCACGCCTCTGGCCCCGCCTGCCTCAGTGATGTTACGGGCAAAGATCCTAGAGCTCTGCTATAAGATCTTTGGTTACGGGAGGCAAAGATCTGGTTACGGGAGGCAAAGATCCTATATCAGGCTATAAGATCTTTGAGGGGAGGCGTGTAGCTGCGCGGCTGCTTTAATTCAAAAACTGCTTTAATTCCACCCTCAGCGGCGCTGTCGAGCTCGCCCACCGGCAGCAGTTTCTACCAAAGATTATAGAGGAACTCTATACTCTTCTATAATCCTCTATAATCTTTGGTTTCTACCAAAGATCTTTGGTTTCTACGGTGCGGAATCGGCGTGGCTTGTGAGACTCTGCGGGGCTTTTGGTGGGGAGGCTGCCGTTGCGCGCGCACAGCGGGGCGTCCCTGAGCACGTGGGGCGGCTCGGTGACGTCTACAACAGCTGGGGCAGCGGCTCCGCGCGCGGGGAGGGGGGCGGATCCTCGAGCTGTGATGACGTAACCTGTCCCATTGGAGCCCCCATTGAGTTTGCATTGTGCCTATTGCTGCATTCATCCAGGTGTCATCGACCTCCTTCACTACCAATTCCCATACGGACCTTACCTTGTACCTTGTGGTCATTATTTCCGAAGAGTCCACCAGGGACTATACTGGAGGTTGGTAATTTTATACTGGACAATTTTTACATTTGTTTTAATCAAGCCAATTAACCAGCAAACATGTTCTCTTTGGAGTGTGGGAGGAAACCGAAGACCTTTGAGAAAACCCACGCAGATCTCGGGGAGAACGTACAAACTCCATACAGACAGCACCGGTAGTCAATAAGTGCAGGAGTAGGCCATTCGGCCCTTCAAATCAGCACCGCCATTCAATGCGATCATGGCTGATCATCCCCAATCAGTACCCCGTTCCTGCCTTCTCCCCATATCCCCTGACTCCGCTATTATTAAGAACCCTATCTAGCTCTCTCTTGAAAGCATCCAGAGAACCTGCCTCCACCTGAGTCGGAATCGAACCCGGGCTGCATTTTGCTGTAAGGCAGCAACTCTACCACTGCGCCACTGTGACCGCCCATACTGACCTTCCTGTCCAGAGCCTCCTCCATTGCTAGAGTGAGACCACACGCAATAACAAAATACTGCTGATGCTGGTCTACCAAAGAAATGACAAAGGGCTGGAGTAACTCAACTGGTCAGGTAGCATCTCTGGAGAACTTTGATAGATGAAGATGTATACAAGTTGTTGGAGTGACTCAGCGGGTCAGGCAGAATCTCTGGAGAAAAAGGATACGTGATGCTTCAGGTTGGGACCCTTTACCTATCCTTTTCCACCAGAGATGCTGCCTGACCCGCTGAGTTACTCCAGCATCTTGTGTCTATCTTTGGTGTAAAGTATTTTCTTTATTTCTACATGGATAGGTGGCGTTTCGGTGTGGGACCCTTCAGACTAATTGCTTGGGGTGGAAAGAAAGCTGGAAGAGAGGATGGGCAGAACAATGCATGACCAGTAATAGGTGAATACAGGGATGGGGTGGGAGTATAGATAGGCAGAGGCAGATTGTTGAACAAATTGGAGGAACCCTACCTAACATTCTGCTTGGATAGCTTACAACCCAGCGGTATGAACATTGAATTCTCCAACACTAGGTAACATCTAACATCCATTTCTCGCAACACCCCCCTTTACCCACACCCTCCTCCCCTGTGTATCAGCTAGACTTGTTTCTATTTCTCTCCTCCACCCACACTCCTTCCTCTGGGTTCACAACTCTTCAATCCTTTTATTTCCTACCCTTTTTAATCTCTGTCCTTTGTCCAACCATCTGACTTAACTGTTATGAGCTACTCCTTCCTCCAGTTTTGCAGTCTGGAAGCCCAAGTGTTGTACAAGGCTGACCTTCTTAGTTTTTTTGTGGCTTTTTACTGTAAACACTTTTTGTACACTATGTTGGTGCCATTCATTTTCCTGCTTCCTGTGTCTCTGACCTGAACCGACTGAGGCTAAAAGAAAAAAACACTCAAAAGAAAGCTGGAGAACGATAGGCATTTCAGGTTCAGACCCTACTGACCATTGCTATCCATGATATAGGAAGGATCAATGCTGGTTGAGACCAAACAAAAACTGTAGTGGATCTAATAGGAGAAAAATAATTCTCAGGAGTAGGCCATCGGCCCTTCGAGCCTACGTGCTGTTCATCTAACTCTGTTCTGTTCTCCACTGATCCCCTTCAAGGGATCATTAAAATAGCCTGCTGTGTCAACTACACTCTGTGTGAATCCAGAGAACACTCTTGGAGCAAAACATTTATTAGCCATTTATTACTCAGCGGGTGAGGCAGTATCTATGGAGCGAAGAAATAGGTGATGTTTCGGGTCGAAACTCTTCTTCAGACTGATGTGGCAGGGGGGGGGGGGGCAGGAAGAAGAAAGGAAGAGGAGGAGACAGTGGTGGGCCGTAAGGTAGGGTAGAGTCTGGGAAGGGGAGGGGATAAGCCCACAACATCTCCAGAGGGCTCAATGGCTTAATTGTACTTATGTCTACCACTTCATTTGCAAATTCCAAGAACCACTTTCTATGTCATACCCCTCGCTGGGGTATGCCCTCTAGGTTTAAACTCCCCCACCCAAGCAGAAATATGGAGTTACACCCCCCTGCTCCTACCCTCCTTTCCTCTTTGCAGCCCAATTGTTTTGGGATCCAAACATTGCTGCTTTTTTTCTGCATTTGATAATGATTTGATTGTGGAGGGAGCGCCCAGGAGCCAGGTTATAGAAAGGTCAAAAGACTTGACAGGGAAATCTTGGGCCATTCTGTGAAGGTTGTTCAGTGTACTTGGTCTTTTTCCTCTCATAAGCTTCTTCAACACCATCTTCCCATGGAACTGTCGATTACACAACGTATGCCAACTCCCGTACAGTCCGACAGCACTTAAGCATCGTGGAAATGCAAGCCGATATTTCACATGTGTGCTGATCGTTCTTTCCAGCTTTTCCACTGTGTTGATGGAGATTTCATACATAGTTAAAGGCCACATGATTCTTGGTAGTATGCCAAATATGCCACAGCTTGGGTTTTCCTGGTAGCAAGGTCTTGTTGATGCGAGCTATGTGCGTGATGGTATCCCTTTTGAGTTGTTCAAACTGCTCGGTGTCCTTGAGCTTTGCATCATACCATCAGCCCAATCTCTTCACTGGCATTTCTGAAACAGTTGGAACAGGTATTCCGATTGCTAGTGGTCCTGCCTACTTCCAGTGGATGGAGTCGAAAGGGGAGGAACAAGACGTGCAGATTCTTTTGTTCTTTCTTAGCAGTTTGGATTTGATGCAATATGATGCTGGTATGTTCAAGGCATCACGAGAAGCCTGCAATGCCAGCCTTTTGGATTGACGTATCAATTAAATTGTTTCAGATACTTTAAGTCTTTTTGTTCCCAAGCAACACTCATGTTTCTCCAGAATAACTCAGCGGGTCAGGCAGCACCTCTGGAGAAAAGGAATAGTTGACATTTTGGGTCACTGACCTGCAATAAATGCACTCTCATTAATACACAATGTGCTGGAGTAAATCAGAAATCTGACCTGACTTTAAATTTCAATAGGAAGAAGAGTTGACCCGAAAGGTTCCCTATCCATTCCCTCACTGGACCTGCCAGACCCACTGACTTACTTTCCCTTGCAACCGCAAGAGATGCCACACTTGTCGCTTTACCTCCCCCCTCTACTCCATTCAAGAACCCAAGCAGTCGTTCCAGGTGCGACAGAGGTTCACCTACATCTCCTCCAATCTCATCTATTGCATCCGCTGCTCTAGATGTCAGCTGATCTACATCGGTGAAACCAAACGGAGGCTTGGCGATCGTTTCGCCGAACACCTCCGTCGGTCCGCAATAACCAACCTGACCTCCCGGTGGCTCAGCACTTCAACTCCCCCTCCCATTCCATATCCGACCTCTCTGTCCTGGGTCTCCGCCATGGCCAGAGCGAGCAACACCGGAAATTGGAGGAACAGCACCTTATATTCCGATTGGGGAGTCTGCAACCTGGGACCATGAACATTGAATTCTCCCAGTTTTATTATCTCTTGCTGTCTCCTCCCCTTCTTATCTCTCCCTCAGCCCCTGGGCTCCTCCTCTTCCTTTTTCCTTTCTTCTCCCTGCCCCCTCCGCCCCCCCACCCCCCATCAGTCTGAAGAAGGGTTTCGGCCCGAAACTTTGTCTATTTCCTTCGCTCCATAGATGCTGCTGCATCCGCTGAGTTTCTCCAGCATTTTTGTGTACCTTCGATTTTCCGGCATCTGCAGTTCCTTCTTAACCACTGACTTACCCCACCACTTTGTTTTGCTCAAAATTCCAGCACCTGCAGTTCCTTGTACAGGATAATATATGGTGCTCCACTCCCCTTCATGCTGGACATATACAAGAAGAGATACAACAATCAAGCAGAGCCATACTCAGCAAGCCAGCTAACTGTGCATGGGCAGCTACTGCAGCTTGATCATCATTAAAGGACCCTTACCACTCCATCGCATGACTTTTTTTTATTTTCACCATCCTCCCATCTGAGGAAGAGGTACATGGGAGCTATGCAGCTGCTGGATCAATTTCTGGCAAACAAAGTTGGATCAATGAGAAATAATTCTCAGTATCCCCAGTACGTGGTTCTGTTCTGTTTCCCCTGTTCAATGATCATTAATGCCTGCTGTGTCGTTACACGTTGTGAATAACATTGGAGCAAAACATTTATTAGCCATTTATTACTCAGCGGGTGAGGCAGTATCTATGGAGCGAAGAAATAGGTGATGTTTCGGGTCGAAACTCTTCTTCAGACTGATGTGGCGGTGGGGGGGGGGCAGGAAGAAGAAAGGAAGAGGAGGAGACAGTGGGCCGTAAGAGAGCTGGGAAGGGGAGGGGAAGGAGGGAGAAAGCAAGGACTACCTGAAATTGGAGAAGTTCACGTTCATACCGCTGGGGTGTAAACTACCCAAGCGAAATATGAGGTGCTGCTCCTCCAATATGCGGTGGGACACACTCTGGCCATGGAGGTGGCCCAGGACAGAAAGGTCAGATACGGAATGGGAGGGGGAGTTGAAGTGCTGAGCCACCGGGAGAACGAGTTGGTTAAAGCGGACTGTGCAGAGGTGTTGGGCGAAGCGATCGCCAAGCCTGCGCTTGATCTCACCAATGTAGAGCAGTTGACACCTAGAGCAGCTGATGCAATAGATGAGGTTGGAGGAAGTGCAGGTGACCCTCTGCCTCACCTGGAAAGACTGCTTGGGTCCTTGGATGGAGTCGAGGGGGGAGGTAAACCGACAAGTGTAGCATTTCCTGCAGTTGCAAGAGAAAGTACCAGGGGAGGGGGTGGTTTGGGTGGGAAGGGACGAATTGACCAGGGAGTTACGGAGGGAGCGGTCTCTGCAGAAAACCGAAAGGGGAGCAGATGGGAAGACATCCAACAGTGGTGGGATCCCGTTGGAGGTGGCAAAAATGTCGGAGGATTCTCTGTTGAAGGCTGGTACGGTGGAAGGTGAGGAGAAGGGGGACTCTGTACTTGTTATGATTACAAGCTCTAGAAGAGAACCTGGTGAAGCCTCATCTAGAGGAGAACCCCTGTTCCCTAAAGAATGAGGACATCTCCGATGCCCTGGTGTGGAACACCTCATCCTGGGTGCAGATCCGGCACTGAAGGATGAATTGGGAGTAGGGAATGGTGTCCTTACAGGAAGCAGGGTGGGAAGAAATGTAGTTCAGATAGCCATGGGAGTCAGTGAATTTGTAGGAGATGTTGGTCAGTAGTCTGTTATCTGTGATGGAGATAATGAGGTCAAGAAACGATAGGGAGCTGTTGGAAATGGTCCAAGTGAATTTGAGTGCCGGAGTTAGTGGTGAAATGGATGAAATCAGTGAGTTCTGCATGGGTGCAGGAGGTAGCACCAATGCAGTTGTCAATGTAGCGGAGGTAGAGTTCGGGGATAGGGCCACGGTACGCCTCGAGCAAGAATTGTTCGACATACCCTACAAAGAGGCAGGTATAGCTGGGGCCCATGCGTGTGCCCATAGCTACGCCTTGGATTTGGAGGAAATGGGAGGAGTCAAAGGAAAGATTGTTGAGGGTAAGGACCAGCTACACTAGGTGGAGAAGGGTATCGGTAGACGGGGATTGGTTGGTTCTGCGGTTGAGGAAGAAACGGAGGGCTTTAAGACCCTCCTGGTGGGGGATGGAGGTGTGGAGTGACTGGACATCTATGGTGAAGATGAGGGAATGGGGGTCTAGAAAACAGAAGTCTTGGAGGAGATGAAGATGGCTTTGATAGCAAGTGAATCCCTGCCCATCAGGTTGGCCAACTCCTGAAGCTATTGTTGTTATCACAGTCATTTTGATTAAAAATATTTGTTAAACAATTTTTCTTAAAAACTTTTTTTACCATAATTCACATGGAAATACTGTAAAAAATGTATTCATCATCTAAAATGACAACTAAAGACTTTGATAATATATAAATAATTACAAATAATTATTAACCCTGTCACCCAGCATCCAATTTCACCTGTGGTTTTGAACAGGGACTCCTAGGCTGTGCCAAACGTATGCGTTGGGTCGGGCAATTCTGAAGAAATTCGCACTGCCGCATAGAATTCTGAGTCGACCAGTACAACACGGGATCAGTCATAGTTAGCTTTAACAGAACAGAAAGTGCCAGAGCTGAAATTGTGCAGGGAAGTGTGGAACGCCCCGAGATGGATAGACAGGGTAGACAGAAACATTTTTCCCAGGGTGGTAATTTCCAACACTAGATGGCATAGCTATAAGGTGAGGGGGAAAGTTTAATGGAGATGTGCGAGGCAAGTTTTTGTTTTACACAGAGAGCAGTGGAGGCCTGGAAAGCATTGCCAGCGGCGGTGGTGGAGGTAGATACGATGGTGGTGTTTAAGAGGATTTTGATTAGGTACATGGAAGTGCAGGGAATAGAGGGATATGAATCATGTATGTGCAGTTGAGATCAGTTTAACTCGGCATCATGTTTGGCACAAACATTGTAGATCAAAGAGCCAGGTCCTGTGCTGTAGTGTTCGATGTTCTATGTCTTGATATTAGCATTAGCATCAGGCAAAAGATATGCACCATCCATTTTGTTTATCCAAAAATGTACTTTATTCAGAATATATACAGTGAATGCAATCACGCCAAGTCATTATCTACATTCAGTCTAGCAGTTCAATACATCATCTGTGCTAATATTTCCGCCTTAAATATAGCATCAGTGAAATAATTGAGAGGCTGTGATCTGCACCATTAATACCAGCTTCTCCGCTGTGGCATTGTATATAGTCATCGTGCTATACAGCATGGTATCAGGCCTTTCAGCCCAACTCTCCATGTCAACCAAGTTGCCTTTCCGAGCTAGTCACAATTGTTTGCGCTTGATCCATATCCCTCCTAACCTTTCAGATCCATGTATATATATGTTCAAGTGTCTTAATTGTACCTACGTCTACCACTTCATTTGGCAGCTCGTTCCAAGCATGCACCACTTTCTATGTGAAAAAGATACCCCTCAGGTTCCTGTTATATCTTCCCCCTCTCCTCTTACATGTATGCCCTCTAGGTTTAAACTCCCCCACCCTTGAGAAAAGACTGTGAAGATAATTTTAATGCTGGCTAAGGCCCAGCAGCATAAGTCATAGGGCATAACATTAATGTCAATTGAACCTCCGTGGCATTGTTCCAGACACTAACATTAATGTCAGCTGAATCCTAAAAGTGTCGTTCCAGGAAAGTAATATTCATGTCTAATGACTGACCCTTATGTACGATGAACATCAAGCCAAGAGATAAAAAGCCCCCAAAATTAATATTTCACCAAAGATCTTCACGCTGAAACATTATCTCCGAGTCTCTTTCCACAGATGTTATCTAAATTGCAATTTCCAGATTCTATTTTTTATTTGCATATTGAAAAGAAACTTACTATAATCACTGTTAGCTGTTAGATAGACTTGCCTTTGAATTTTATTTCCACAACTTTTTGCATTCAATATTGTGATAAATTGGAGACCCAAATGTCATAACACAGTCTGCAGCACGTCGAAAATCTACATGAGTGAGGCATATAATCAAGTGTATCCTAAACCAAGTAGATTGGGAGGAATGTTGCTGGAGAGAAAAGTGTCTAAAGTGTTAGGGGTCAAAGTGAGTAATACAAACATAGAAAAATAGGTGCAGGAGTAGGCCATTTGGCCCTTTGAGCCAGCACTGCCATTCAATATGATCATGGTTGACCATCCAAAATCAGTACCCCGTTCCTGCTTTTCCCTATATCCCTTAATTCGTTTAGCCCTGAGAGCTAAATCTAACCCTCTCTTCAAAACATCCAGTGAATTGGCCTCCACTGCCTTCTGTGGCTGAGAACTCCACAGATTCACAACTCTCTGCGTGAAGATGTTTTTCCTCATCTCAGTCCTAAATGGCCTACCCATTATTCTTAAACTGTGACCCCTGGTTCTGGACTCCGCCAACATCGGGAACATTTTCCCTGCATCTAGCCTGTCCAATCCTTTAAGAAATTGATATGTGTCTATAAGATCTCCTCTTATCCTTCTAAATTCCAGTGAATATAGGCCCAGTCAACCCATTTTTTCATCATATGTCAGTCCTGCTATCCCAGAAATTAACCTGGTAAATCTACTGGCTACACTCCCTCAATAGCAAGGATGTCCTTCCTCAAATTAGGAGACCAAAATTGCACTCAATACTCCAGGTGCGGTCTCACCAGGGCAAATGTGTTACTGTAACATCTTTGATTATTGACTCAAGCATCTTCCCCAGGACATTCCGGTAGGGAGGGGGAGAGGGTAGAGAGGGAGTGGGAGAGGAGTAGAGAGGGAGGAAGAGGGGGGGGGGGGTAGAGAGGGAGAGGGGCAGAGACCCTACCCCATCTCCCTCCTTCTCATTTCCCTCATCCTCCTCCCGTCCCATTCCCTGCCCCAGGACCAACCCAAGGCTCCAAGCAGCGCCAGGGCCTGGAACTCAGCATGGTTCTCATACTCTCAACGCGCTGGCTGTTGACCCAGGCTCGCCCTTGGCTCCAGCAGCAGCCTCCGGCCATCAGCCGCCTGGGCTCCAGTTCAGGTTCCGACTTCACCGTCCCTGACACTGGACCCAGGCTCATCCTTGGTTCCACCGGCAGCTTCTTTCTCGGCCACGGTCACAGCCCTGTCCCAAGCCCCGGGCTCGGCTCTTACTCCAGCTCCAGACTCGGCTACAGACCAGGCCCAGTCGCCAGGCTCGACCCACGGCAGCAGCCTCTCCAACACCGGGCGGCCGGCATCCACCACCGCGCTCCTGGTTCACTGCGTGGGCTGGAGTGCCCCTCCCTACCGGAATATCCTGTCCTGCCTCCAGAGTGCATTGTGACCTCAGTTGGATATTTATTTTCTCAAAATTGGTAAATTTGGGCTATTTTTGAAATTTCAAGGATCAAAAAGTTCAGAAATATAGGTGGAAATGTGACGGGAAGATGTTTATCGCCTCCGGGGAACAATGTGAGTAGGATGTGTGAAAATGGGAAGGCTGTGGCCTAGCATTAGGAAGAAAATAGGAATTAACCAGATTATGCCCAGATCAAACACACACACACTTATACATACACACAAACAAGAGAAGAGTTTTAGTATTATAAACTGTTGCTCCCCCAACGCAAGATTCCACCACTCACCCGTTCCCCCAACGTAAGCCGTTCCCCCAACGCAATATTGCACCACTCACGCATAGCCCCCAACTGCGCAGGCGCAGCTCATTTCTCCTCATCGCCCAGCACTCCCTCCTCTTCATCTTCACCCTCCCTCTTCAATCCCTAGAGAGGGAGGGGGGGTAGCAAGGAGAGGGAGGGAGGGTAGAGAGGGAGGGGCGGGGTAGAGAGGGAGGGGCGAGAGGGAGGGGAGGGGCGGTAGAGAGGGGAGGGGGGGGTAGAGAGGGAGGGGGGGTAGAGAGGGAGCGGGGGGTAGGAGGGAGAGTGGTAGAGAGGGAGGGGGGGGGTAGAGAGGGAGGGAGAGGGAGGGGAGGGGTAGAGAGCGAGGGGGGGGAGAGGGAGAGAGGGAGGGGGGGGTAGAGAGGGAGGGGGGTAGAGAGGGAGGGGGGGGGTAGAGAGGGAGGGGGGGTAGAGAGGGAGGGGGGGGTTAGAGGGGAGGGGGGGTAGAGAGGGAGGGGGGGTAGAGAGCGAGAGGGAGGGGGGGGGGAGAGAGGGAGCGAGGGGGGGGCTAGAGAGCGAGGGGGGGCTAGAGAGCGAGGGGGGTAGAGGCGAGCGGGGGGGTAGAGAGAGCGTAGAGAGCGAGGGGGGTAGTAGAGAGCGAGGGGGGGTAGAGAGCGGGGGGGGGAGTAGAGAGCGGGGGGGGAGTAGAGAGCGAGGGGGGGGGGGAGGGAGCGAGGGGGGGGAGGGAGAGGGAGCGAGGGGGGGGGGAGGGAGCGAGGGGGGGGTAGAAAGCGAGGGGGGGAGAAAGCGAGGGGGGAGAGAGAGGGAGGGGGAGTGAGGGTAGATAGGGAGGGGGCATCTCCCTCCTCCATCCCTCCCCATCTCCCTCCTCCACACCCCCTCATCTACCAACCCACTCCCCACCCCATCTCCCTCCACCCATTCCCTGCCCCAGGACCTCCCCAGATTGTAGAGCAGTTCCCTGCCCCAGGCACCTGGCTGTCCTCCAGCCGTCAGTTCGGCCACCGCCTGGGCTACAATGCATGCTACGACTTCATCTCCGGGCTCGTCCCTAACCATGGCTTGTTCTTGGTTCCAGTGGCAGCTTCTTTCTCGGCCCGGGTCACGGCCCCATCCCAAGCCCCAGGCTCGGCTCTCACTCCAGCTCGAGGACCAGGTACTGGGTGTCGGGCACCGGCAGCCGCCGCCATGCCTCGTTCACCGCGAGCGCTGGAGAGCCCCTCCCTCCCGGAGTGTCCCGTCCTGCTGTGCGAGTGCATCGTGACATCAGTCGGATCTTTTTTTCTCAAAATCGGTGAGTTCGGACTGTTTTTATAATTTCTAGGATCAAAAAGTTCAGAAATATAGGTAGAAATGCGACGGGAAGATGTTTATTGCCTCCAAGGGAAAAATGTGAGTAGGATATTATGAAAATGGCAAGTCTGTGGCCTAGCGTTTGGAAGAAAATAGGGATTATTAACCAGATTGTGCCCAGATATCATACTACACACACACACACACACACACACACACACACACACACACACACACACACACACACACACACACACACACACACACACACACACACACACACACACACACACACACACACACACACACACACACACACACACACACACAGCCTTGTGGACTTGGAAGCTGATAAAGGTTGGGCTCGAACGGCAGTAAATCAAATTGACTTTTCACAATAATCCATTAGTTTTCAGCTCACACTTTCAGATCCTAGCTTTTCATTCCAGTTTTTACCAATTTAATTAACTGAATCTAAATGTTCCAGCAGCTCCAATGGGCTTGAATTTGTGCTGATGGAATACATTTCAGGACTTCTCTATTCTAGGTTCATAGAATATAAAACAGTACAGCACAGGAACGGGCCATTCACCCCACAATGTTTGTGCAGAACATGATGCCAAGTTAAACTCATCTCATCTGCCTGTACACGATCCATATCCCTGTAAACCCTGCACTTCATGCCTAACTAAAAGCCTCTTGAATGCCACTCTCCTATCTGCCTCCACCACCACCCCTGGCAATGCGTTCCAGGCCCCCGCCACTCTTAGTGTAAAAAGCTCTCCCTGTACATCTCCGTTAAACTTTCCCTCCTCACCTTATAGCTATGCCTTCTAGTGTTGGACATTTCCACCATGGGAAAAAAAGGTTCCGACTGTCTATCCTATCTATGCCTCTCGTAATTTTACACAAAGTCTCCCCTCAACCTCTAATGTTCCAGAGAAAATGATCCGTCTGTTCAACCTCTCCCTGCAGCTGAAAACCTCCAATCCATAGTAAGCACTCTGAAGTACTCAAGAGTGAACTAAAATAAAGAGAAAGGAAAAATTAAGTAAGTAATTTAACTTTTTAAATCAACGCAATTAATTAAAATCCAAAGGAATGGAGCTTCAGTTTTTCAGGAAGAAGAATGTGTGTGCAACCATTGAGCAAGTTCTTCAGTCTACCATCTCCATGCTATCATGCACTATAATCCCATTTTATACTCCACATTTTATACTCCACATATGCCAATCAACTCCATCTCCCCCTCCCTATCCAGATTCTTACCATTCACCCAGACACTCATGGTCATTTACAATGGACAATTGACTTACCAGCTTTCAAACAGGAAATTAGAAATGCTTGCGACAAAGGCAAAGCAGTTATAATGGGTGACTTCAATCTACATATAGATTGGGTGAATCAAATTGGCAGGTGTGCTGAGGAAGAGGATTTCTTGGAATGTATGCGGGATAGTTATCTAAATCAACATGTAGAGGAACCAACGAGAGAGCTGGCTATTTTAGACTGGGTATTGAGTAATGAGGAAGGGTTAGTTAGTAGTCTTGTTGTGCGTGGCCCCTTGGGCAAGAGTGACCATAATATGGTTGAGTTCTTCATTAGGATGGAGAGTGACTTTGTTAATTCAGAAACAATGGTTTTGAACTTAAAGAAAGGTAACTTTGAGGGTATGAGACGTGAATTGGCCAAGATTGACTGGCAATTAATTCTAAAAGGGTTGACGGTGGATATGCAATGGAAGGCATTTAAAGACTGCATGGATGAACTACAAAAATTGTTCATCCCAGTTTGGCAAAAGAATAAATCAGGGAAGATAGTGCATCCGTGGATAACAAGGGAAATCAGGGATAGTATCAAAGCAAAGGATGATGCGTACAAACTAGCCAGAAAAAGCAGCATACCGGAGGACTGGGAGAAATTCAGAGACCAGCAGAGGAGGACGAAGGGCTTAATTAGGAAAGGAAAAATGGATTATGAAAGAAAACTGGCAGGGAACATAAAAACTGACTGCAAAAGTTTTTATAGATATGTGAAAAGAAAGAGATTAGTTAAAACAAATGTAGGTCCCTTGCAGTCAGAAACAGGTGAGTTGATCATGGGGAACCAGGATATGGCGGACCAATTGAATAACTACTTTGGTTTCGTCTTCACTAAGGAAGACATAAATAATCTGCCGGAAATAGCAGGGGCCCGCGGGTCAAAGGAGTTGGAGGAATTGAGTGAAATCCAGGTTAGTTGGGAAGTAGTGTTGGGTAAATTGAATGGATTAAAGGCCGATAAATCCCCAGGGCCAGATAGGCTGCATCCCAGAGTACTTAAGAAAGTAGCTCCAGAAATAGTGGATGCATTAGTAATAATCTTTCAAAACTCTTTAGATTCTGGAGTAGTTCCAGAGGATTGACAGGTAGCAAACGTAACCCCACTTTTTAAGAAGGGAGGGAGAGAGAAAACGGGGAATTACAGACCAGTTAGTCTAACATCGGTAGTGGGGAAACTGCTAGAGTCAGTTATTAAAGATGGGATAGCAGCACATTTGGAAAGTGGTGAAATCATTGGACAAAGTCAGCATGGATTTACGAAAGGTAAATCAAGTCTGACGAATCTTACAGAATTTTTCGAGGATGTAACTAGTAGCGTGGATAGGGGAGAACCGGTGGATGTGGTGTATCTGGACTTCCAGAAGGCTTTCGACAAGGTCCCACATAAGAGATTAGTATACAAACGTAAAGCACACGGCATTGGGGGTTCAGTATTGATGTGGATAGAGAACTGGCTGGCAAACAGGAAGCAAACAGTAGGAGTAAACGGGTCCTTTTCACAATGGCAGGCAGTGACTAGTGGGGTACCGCAAGGCTCAGTACTGGGACCCCAGCTATTTACAATATATATTAATGATCTGGATGAGGGAATTGAAGGCAATATCTCCAAGTTTGCGGATGACACTAAGCTGGGGGGCAGTGTTAGGTGTGAGGAGGATGCTAGGAGACTGCAAGGTGACTTGGATAGGCTGGGTGAATGGGCAAATGTTTGGCAGATGCAGTATAATGTGGATAAATGTGAGGTTATCCATTTTGGTGGCAAAAACGGGAAAGCAGACTACTATCTAAATGGTGGCCGATTGGGAAAGGGGGAGATGCAGCGAGACCTGGGTGTCATGGTACACCAGTCATTGAAGGTAGGCATGCAGGTGCAGCAGGCAGTAAAGAAAGCGAATGGTATGTTGGCTTTCATAGCAAGAGAATTTGAGTATAGGAGCAGGGAGGTTCTACTGCAGTTGTACAGGGTCTTGGTGAGACAACACCTGGAGTATTGCATGCAGTTTTGGTCTCCAAATCTGAGGAAGGACATTATTGCCATAGAGGGAGTGCAGAGAAGGTTCACCAGACTGATTCCTGGGATGTCAGGACTGTCTTATGAAGAAAGACTGGATAGACTTGGTTTATACTCTCTAGAATTTAGGAGATTGAGGGGGGATCTTATAGAAACTTACAAAATTCTTAAGGGGTTGGACAGGCTAGATGCAGGAAGATTGTCCCCGATGTTGGGGAAGTCCAGGACAAGGGGTCACAGCTTGAGGATAAGGGGGAAATCCTTTCAAAACCGAGATGAGGAGAACGTTTTTCACACAGAGAGTGGTGAATCTCTGGAACTCTCTGCCACAGAGGGTAGTTGAGGCCAGTTCATTGGCTATATTTAAGAGGGAGTTAGATGTGGCCCTTGTGGCCAAGGGGATCAGAGGGTATGGAGAGAAGGCAGGTACGGGATACTGAGTTGGATGATCAGCCATGAAAAATTAAAATTGAATCTGAATCTGAAATTGAATCTGAATCATATTGAATGGTGGTGCAGGCTCGAAGGGCCGAATGGCCTACTCCTGCACCTAATTTCTATGTTTCTATGTTTCACATCTTTGAAATGTGAGAGGAAACTGGAACACATAGAAGAAAGCTATGAACATGCAAACTCCACACAGGTTGCACTGGAGTTTAAGAATGAACCCAGGTTCACTGGAGCTGGGAGGCAGCAGTTCTACCAGCTGTGTACTTAAACTGAAATGAACAAATCCATCTTCCAGCATTCAATTTAGTCTATAACTACCTTGTAAATACATTTTAATATTTTTAAATGGGAACCCAATTATGTAGCTAAGTGGATCATTGCATCTGTGACCTCAGATTGTTGCATTTAATTGCCAATCTAACTTTCCATTCAAATTTATGCATTGGTTTGATGGTTAATTTGAAAGCAAATTCAACCCAATTTTAATGCCAGCCAACCTCCTCTGTAATTTTACAGTGAGTAATAGCGATATTACATTGTGGGCCAAGAGTTAAACTAATGGCAAATGATATTGAACTGAAATATCAAAAGAATATTCACAGTAATGTACGCATGAGTAATATGTACTTGGATCTGCTGGGGCAATGTGATAGTCAGTAGTATTAATATTAGCAATCGTCCAGTGGAATTGAAAAGGTTTCAAAGGTATTTTAATGTCACAAGTACCAATTAAGGTACAGTGATATTCGTATTCCCATAGAGGCATACTAAAAAAAAGCAACAAGATACACTAGATAAAAGTTAACATAAACATCCACCACAGCAGATTCCCCACATTCCTCAATGTGATGGAAAGCAATAAAGTCTAATCTTCTTCCCTCATTTTTATGGCAAGTGACGAGTTCGCTGCTTTAGAATTAAAGGCCAGACCTGCATTTATTGGAGATAACCGAATAAAAAAGAAACTATTTATATAATTCTTTTCATAACTTAGGTGTATGTCTGTTGGATTTTTAAAGCCTAGGAAGTATTTTTGAAATAACAGATTAATGCCACACTGCTAGGCCGCACTGAGAAATGAATAACCGCCTGTCAGTTACAGCTTCTGGGCTGCCATTATAACTGGTGGAATGGCTATAAAGGCCAGCATTCCAGACAACTACTTCCAAAGGCATCACAGGAGAGACTGAGTTGTATAACATACAGAGGTGCTGGCTGACAGGGAGCGGATCCTCTATAGTGATTAACTATCCTCTTCCTTAATCATAATCATACTTTATTAACCAAGTATGTTTTGCAACATATGACGAATTTCATTTGCCATACAGTCATACCAATAAAACGCAACAGAATACACAAATACATTTTAACATAAACATCCACCACAGTGACTCCTCCACATTCCTCACTGATGGAAGGCAAAATAAAGTTCAAACTCTCCCTTCTTTGTCCTCCAGCGGTCGGTGGCTTCTAACCTTCCTTTGACAGGACGATCTTACTTCCATGGCCGGCAGTGGGCCTCCTCATTGGGGCAATCAATCTCCTGCGTCGGGGGAGGATTTCAGCTCCCCCGCGCCTGACTAGTCAAACGTCATGCGGCTTTTGGAGCTTCCCGACGTCGGTCCCTTACCTGAGACTGCAAGCTCCTTGATGTTAAAGTCCACAGGCCGCGGTTGGAGCATCAATCCCAGGCAAGGAATCGGCTCTGATGGAGGGGCCCGCGATAGGGCTCAAAGTCAGTCCTCAGCAAGGCCTCCAGCTCCACGATGTTAGGCTGTAGAGCGACTGGAGATACGATCCCGGAAACAATCACACCTCCGGCAAGGTAAGAGATTGAAAAAAAAAATTCCCCTGCCCATCCCCCACTTAAAACAAACCAGAGAACATTAACACATACTTTTAAAACACACTAAAAATAACAAAAAAAAGACGAAAAGGCCAGACAGACTGTAGGCAAGGCTGCCATCGAAGCGCCACCTGGTGGAATAACATGATCTTTCATCTAGTAGCATCTCTTTTGAGTCATTCAGTCACTTGGTCTCAGTCCTATCCATTAGCCACTCCACTCCACCCCTTTCTCAACACATAGAATTGTACATCACTGAAATGGGCCCTTTTGGTCCTGTTCGCCCACATCAACCATGATGCCTGTTTATACGAACACCATTTATTTTTAGCACTCTGTCAGTATCTATGCTTTTCTTATCCGAATACCTGCCCAAATTCATTTCCAACATCAAAATTGTCTCTGTCTCCACTAACTCATTTGGCAACAGATATTCACCACCCATTGTATTTAAAACACGTCACACATCTCCTTTAAATTTCTCCACTTTCATATTAAACGTGTTCTTTCTATTTCAAAATGTCCCTGCTCTTTGGGGGGGAAAAACTGACTTTTTATCCTACCAATGCCCCTCATAATACCCAACCTCCCTTCCATTGACAATTTAAACTTCATGCTGCCTTGACAAGGCCAATCAAGGACATAATTGAGCATAGTCAAGGATGAGTCTCACCCCCTTCTTCTCTCCCATCAGGCAAGAGGTACAGAAATGTGAAAACACACACCTCCAGGTTCAGGGACAGTTTCTTCACAGTTGCTATCAGGCAACTGAACCATCGTGTCAACAACTAGAGAGCAGTCGTGAGCTATTATCTACCTCATTGGAAACCCTCTGACTTTTTAATTGTACTTTACTGGACTTTATCTTGCACTAAACATTATTCTCTTTATCATGTACCTGGATACTGTGGATGGTTATCATGTATTGTCTTTCCGTTGACTGATTTGCACGCAACAAAGGTTTTTCACTACACTTCAGTACATTTGACAATAAACTAAACTAAACTACCAGTGTTGAAGTCCAACAGATTATTTGCAAAATGCCAAATATCCTTAAACTTTTGAGGAAGTAGAGGCATTGGATAGCTTTCTTTGTGATTGCATCAGTGTGCTGGGCCTAGGACAGATTATCGGAGATGTGCACACCCAGTAATTTCAAGCTGTCTCTGAAACTGTCCTGCGAGTAAAGAAAGGTGCATGGCTCCTCAGCGCTCCCTGCCTGCCCTGAGCGAGTACCACAAAGAGTTTACCATGAGAAAGACAGCTGTACATCCCTTTTCCCGATGAAGCTGTCCAGTTCTTGCAATGGATCAAGAGATCTTTGTGCTGGAAGGTGTAGTTTGGAGAACTGAAATGCAAGCCAAGCTATTCTATGGAATAGAATGCTATTCTATCACATAGAATGCTATTCTATCTCATTCCCTCATGTCCCTTTCCTAAAGAAATTTTGCCCTTTTTTAGGGACTCTGTGGACAAGTGGATGCTGGTGAGGTGAGGATTTTTAGGCCCCGACAATTCATTCTTACCTGGAGGCTGCCTCGTGACCACATTTTTTGGTTGTGTATTGCTGTAGGAACCTATTTCAGTTGTGGGACAACAAATTCGACAGAATACTATTGATAAGTCTGTCGATTCCGAAAATAGGAAGTATCAAACCAAATTAATTGAAAGGAAGAAAAATACCCAAAACGGTACATTTAAAAATGAATTGTACAACAGCCTGGGAAAGTAATTGAAGGAACCCAATAGATGGTGCTGTGGTCTAATCTCCAGTTCATGAAATTATTTTAAACACTTTGAGCTTTCAGAAGTTGCCTGGAAGCATTCACTGCGCACAAATACAGGAGAAATAATGCTTCAGAGAGAAATGAATCAAAATACAGAGGAAGAAACAGGCATAAAGTTATATCCCTTTCTTCGCACCTTTTATCCACCGATTCAGTCCATTTTAGTCATGAAATAATGCCTTTAATGAACCATAAGGATCTTTACTACGTGACTCTTCTTAATTGGCGTAGGAACTCCACTTTTATGATGATTGGCTTGATTCATGTTCCAAAGTGCTCCATCTCATAACTTGCTGCTAAATGAGTAAAGATAAACAATAAGTGATAGAAAAATGTTGGCAATCTTGCAGAGAATGCAGCTCAAAGACCTTTGGAAACTATCCTGGATCAGAGGTTTGTCACTTCTATGCTGGGTGGCCGGCATGCAAAGGCATAGAAAGATCTGATAGATCCTGTCCAATGCCACCTCTGAGGAGCTATTACTCACAAGAGGTTCTTCCTGCTGAAACAAGGTGATAAAGGACAGCACAGCAGAGAGTTCCAACTAAAATTCGTGAAGAAGCAGTTTCTCTTTGAGCTGCCAGTTCACATGAAATCAATGTACAAGGAGACTAGAATTTCTCGAAGATCCACATAGGTCCATTGGTATAGCACAAAGTTTATCCTGGTAAATAATAACAGTCCATGAGTGGAACACCACTGATTGTAAATTATTGCATTCTGAACACACTGTGGAAAGAAGGATTGCAGCAGTTCAGGAAGGTGGCTCACCATCACCTTCTAAAGGGCAATTAGGGATGGACAGTAAATGTTAGCACTACCAGCATTGCCTAGATTCCACCATTAAAAAAAATAAAACTGTCATAGCTACAGCAATACCTTTCAGTATTGGTGCTTCCCACATCAGTAAGTGTTATTACTTCTCCATTAAAGTTATTGGTATCAGGTAACACCATTTAACGAGGATAATATTTACAGTTCCTTACGTTTTCCTCAATCCCAACTCAGAAAACAATTCTTACTGTCACAAGTATCAATGTATCAATAGTTTAGATTACATAAATTGTGAATCAATTGTATTCATAATGCTGTTCAAGAAGGAACTGCAGATGCTGGAAGATCGAAGGTACATAAAAATGCTGGAGAAACTCTGCAACGTCAACGGCCTCAACTTCTCCACTCCCCTGTCTCACTCCAATCTCTCCCCCTCTGAACGCACTGCCATTGAATCACTCCGCAAAAACCCAGATTGGGTTATCAAACCAGCCGACAAGGGAGGTGCCGTGGTAGTCTGGCGCGTCGATCTCTACAAAGCTGAGGCCACGCACCAACTCTCGGACACCTCCTCCTACTTACCCTTGGACGATGACCCCACTGACGAGCACCAGGCCACCATATCTAGCACCGTCACCGACTTCATCAATTCCCACGCCCTGCCCGACCAAGCTTCCAACCTCATTGTTCCCCAGCCCCGCACGGCCCGTTTTTACCTTCTCCCCAAAATCCATAAACCCGGCTCTCTCGGCAGATCCATTGTCTCTGCTTGTTCGTGCCCCACCGAACTCATCTCCACATACCTTGACTCCATCCTATCCCCCTTGGTCAAATCCCTTCCCACCTATGTTCTAGACACCTCAGACACTCTCCGCCGCCTCCGCGCATTCCACTATCTAGGCCCTCACCCCCTCATCTTCACCATGGATATCCAGTCACTCTACACCTCCATCCCCCACCAGGATGGCCTCAAAGCCCTCCAGTTCTTCCTCGACCAGAGGAGCAACCTATACCCAGCCACTGACACCCTCCTCCTCCTAGCGGAGTTGGTCCTCACCCTCAACAACTTTACATTTGACTCCTCCCATTTCCTCCAAACACAAGGCGTAGCTATGGGCACACGCATGGGCCCCAGCTACGCCTGCCTCTTTGTCAGGTACGTTGAACAATCCTTGTTCAATACGTACCAGGGCCCCATCCCCGACCTCTACCTCTGTTACATTGACGACTGCTTTGGGGCCACCTCCTGCACCCACACACAACTGACTGACTTCATCCACTTCACCACCAACTTCCATACGGCATTCCAATACACCTGGACCATTTCCGACACTTCCCTACCATTCCTTGACCTCAGCATCTCCATCGCTGGGGACAGACTTCTGACCGACATACACTACAAACCAACTGACTCACATGGCTATCTGGACCACACGTCTTCCCACCCTGCCCCCTGTAAAGACTCCATCCCCTACTCCCAATTCCTCCGCCTACGACGCATCTGCTCCCAGGATGAGACGTTCCATACCAGGGCATTGGAAATGTCCTCGTTCTGAGGCCAGTTCATTGGCTATATTTAAGAGGGAGTTAGATGTGGCCCTTGTGGCCAAGGGGATCAGAGGGTATGGAGAGAAGGCAGGTACGGGATACTGAGTTGGATGATCAGCCATGATCATATTGAATGGCGGTGCAGGCTCGAAGGGCCGAATGGCCTACTCCTGCACCTAATTTCTATGTTTCTATGTTTCTTCAGGGAACGGGGATTCCCCTCCGCCACCATAGATGAGGCTCGCACCAGGGTCTCTTCCATACCCCGCAACACTGCTCTCTCTCCCCATCCCCATACTCGCAACAAGGGCAGTGTCCCCCTAGTCCTCACCTTTCACCCCACCAGCCGGCAAATACAACAAATAATCCTCCGCCATTTCCGCAACCTCCAACGTGACCCCACCACTCGCCACATCTTCCCATCTCCCCCTATGTCTGCCTTCCGCAAAGACTGCTCTCTCCGCAACTCCCTTGTCAATTCTTCCCTTCCCTCCCGTACCACCCCCTCTCCGGGCACTTTCCATTGCAACCGCAAGAAATGCAACACCTGTCCCTTCACCTCCCCCCTCGACTCCATTCAAGGACCCAAGCAGTCGTTCCAGGTGCGACAAAGGTTCACCTGTATCTCCTCCAACCTCATCTACTGCATCTGCTGCTCTAGATGTCAGCTGATTTACATCGGGGAGACTAAGCGGAGGTTGGGCGATCGTTTCGCCGAATACCTCCGCTCAGTCCGCAAGAACCTACCTGAACTCCCGGTGGCTCAGCACTTCAACCTCCACCTCCCATTCCCAATCCGACCTCTCTGTCCTGGGTCTCCTCCATTGCCAGAGTGAGCAACACCGGAAATTGGAGGAACAGCACCTCATATTCCGCCTGGGTTGCTTGCGTCCAGAAGCATGAACGTTGAATTCTCCCAGTTTTGCTAGCCCTTGCTGTCTCCTCCCCTTCCTTAACCATTGAACTGTCTCCTCCCATCCCCCCGCCCTCGGGCTCCTCCTCCTCCCTTTTTCCTTCTCCCCCCCACCCCCCATCAGTCTGAAGAAGGGTTTCGGCCCGAAACATCGCCTATTTCCTTCGCTCCATAGATGCTGCTGCACCCGCTGAGTTTCTCCAGCATTTTTGTATTCATAGTGCTGGTATGCCGTGTATGTTTGTCAAATCTTTTCAATGAACAACAAGTTATCACAGTCTTTCCCTTTTTCTGCTCTCTGTCCTGAATGCATTTTATACTTCCTGGTGCCATGTTAGTCATATCTGTATTAATAACTATCAAATATCTAATAAAATAACAAATGGCCTCAAGAACTCAGTGATATTGAATCAACAGATGGTATTTTACACATGACAGATTCAAGAGGTAAGTTCCAATGTTATTTGAAGGATGTAAAAAGAAGATCCCCAATTGATGATACATATGGCAGTCTCATAGAAACTTTATTCTCCACTCATAGCCTCCAATTAGTTCAAAAGACATTGGAACTCAGGCCACTTCCAGCAAATAGGTATTTGGTCCATAAACACAATTGACCTAAGCAAAGTCTTCTGACTTCATCCTATCCTGTCTCTACCCCTGTTAGTTAGTTTAGTTTAATGTCCCATGAACCAAGTAATAGTGATAAACGCTGTTGCATGCTAACCAGTCAGCAGGAAGACAATACATGATTACAATCTATCCAGTTGCGGTGTATAGATACATGATAAGGGAGTAGTATTTAGTGCAAGGTAAAGCCAGGATAGTCCGAGAATCATCAAAGAGGTAGATAGTAGTTCAGCACTGCTCTCTGGTTGTGGTCGGATGATTCAGTTGCCTAATAACAGCTGGGAAGAAACTGCCCCTGAATTTGGTGCGTGCGTTGAATACCCTTTAAATACCGCTGCATGCCTCCGCCCAACAAATGGAATTTCTGTATGCAGTCCGCAAAATGAATAATGACTTGTAAAATAGAAACAGAAGATGCTGGAAACACTCAGCAGATCAGGCAGCATCTGTGGGAAGAGAAATGGTTAATGCTTTTGGTCGAAGATTTCTCATTTACACTCCCGTTACTTGCTCCTCATCAGACTCGAATGTTTTCCTTCTCCTCTCCCTTTCTCCACACTCACTTTTCCCTTCATCTCCACCTTTCCCATCCATTCACTTGCCTCTTACCGTGTCATCTGTGATTAAATTTGTACCACTCCCGTGTACGTCAAAGATGTCCCGCTACAGGGAACTGAAAACAAAACCTGGGTTTTAACTGGTGTCATACTAAGGGAACACTGCATGGTCACTCTGAACCAAGGCTCCATCTAACCTCATAAACTGATATGAACAGTTCCATAACACAATCTCTCATCTGCAGGGAGTCTTTTAATGATCTCCTCCTTCACACAAGGAGCACGTTTGTCTTCAGTATCCACATCCACAGAACAGCAGTTACTCCCACATCTCTATCATTACTGTTTGCACCTTACAAATGTTTATTTTATATATTTGATGTTTGTATTTAATTTTACTTACTCTTGTCCACGGTTATAGTTAAAAATTGCCCGTGCAAACATGTAGTCTGATTTGCTAACTTCGTTGCCCTCTTTAGCAAAATTAATTATCATTTATGTAATACGTCTAACATGGAAAAACAGTCCAAGACTTTAATGATTGTCAGATGTGGCTTAGTGTAATTTTGCTTTGGAGTGGGAGGATCATAGGTTTAACCCCCAGCGTAAACAACTGAGTACAATTTGTGCCTATGTCAATTACTGAGATGTTAAACCAAGCATCTATTTGCCCCCTCGGGTGGATGTAGTTGAGTCATACCAGATATTTTTGAGTTTATAGTATAGGATCAAGATTTGTTTTGTAATTGACGGGAGGACTGGCTACACATGTAATGCCTCTAGTTATTTCTTGGAAGTCGTCAACCTTATCGTCAAATGCACAAGTATGGTGAGGTACATCTACAACGAAAAGCCTGCTCATAGTGGCATCTCAGGCATGTTGGCTCAGACAACACACAGAATGTAATTATACCTACATTATCTACTACTGTGAAACAAAAAATAAGTGTGCTAAAGTGAACATTAATTTTAAAACACAACATAAACAAGTCCATGGTAGTGCATGGTGATATATTGTGTTCCGTTGCTGAATTACGATTAGTTTGTTTCAATTATGTCATTGGCAAATGTATATGTGGCATTGGGGCTGTGCTGAGCCACATAGTCATCAGTGTAGAGTCAAGTCAAGAGTGTTTTATTGTCATATGTCCCAGATAGAACAATGAAATTCTCACTTGCATTACTATTCTCTTAAAGAGAATAGAGCAAGGGATTAGGCATGCACCCTTGATGTACACCTGCTGTGATGGTCAATGAGGAGGAGATGTTACTGATCTGCACTGATTAAGGTCTGCTGATGAGGTAGATTGCAGTGGGAGATAGAGAGGCCTAGATCTTGGAGCTTGGCAATGCATTTGGAGGGAATGATTGGGTTGAACACCAAGCTGTGGTCGACGAATAGCAGCCTGACATATGTATTTATGTTATCCAGAAGGGCCAGAGCAGAGTAGAGAGCCAGTGAGATAGCACCTGCTGGTGACTTGTTTTGGTGATAGGTAAGTCCAGTTTCAATCCCATTTCTGGAAGGAATGAAGATCCTAAAATTCTAACAAACAATAGGATGCGAGAGTCTTACTATAACAGGAAAATCAAAGAGAATATGAATTTATTTAATTCTTTATTTCGAACAGAATAAAAGAATAAAAAGCAAGTGTGAAATAGCAAACAAAAAAACAAAACCAGAATATTTATAAAGTGTCATAAACAATATCTATAAATAAATGAAATCGTATGTGTCCGAAAAGGAGCAGGAAGAAGCCAAAGCTTATTAATTCCCACCCCTTATTCAACTGCTTATAATTATCTTATACAAATTTAGCAGTTGTATGTACACCATATGTACACCAAATTATTTACATTTATACACTAATCAAATATTTACAGCCATACAAAAAAAGAGAAAAAAAGAAAATAAATAACTGTACAGTATCTCTTAGTCATATATACAACCCATCACCCTATAAACAACCTTCCCAATACAATCAGTATAACAAATATCCCACTCACAACCACCTATCCTCATCCCAATATCCTTTAAAAAAAAGTGTTTTTGGACATCTTTTTAAACTGAATTATGTTTGTGCTAATTTGTATCTCCAGTTCCAGACCATTCCACAAATTCACCCTACAGATTGCTATGCACATACTTTTAAGTTTGGACATTGAGTTTTATAAAATTATGTTCCCCTCTCAAATTATACCCACCTTGTCTTTCCATAAAGAGTTTTTGTATATTTCCTGGAAGTAAATTATTTCTTGCTTTGTACATGATTTGCACAGTCTTAAATTTAACCAGATCGGTGAACTTCAATGTATGTGACTTTAAGAATAATACATTGGTATGTTCAAGATATCCAACGTTATTTATAATTTTTATTGCTCTTTTTTGTAATGTGCATAACGGCTGTAGGTTGGTTTTGTAGGTGTTACCCCATATCTCCACACAGTAATGCAGATATGGCAATATGAGTGTATTATACAGAGTATGTAATTTGTGGTCCAGAATGTGTCTTGATTTTCCCAATATTGCTATAGACTTTGCCAGTTTTGCTTTGACATGGTTTATATGGGGTTTCCAGCAGATTTTGTGGTCTAAGATCACACCAAGACATTTATTTTCATACACTCTTTCTATACTTATATTATCTATTATTAATGAAATTGTATGTGACTAAGGTATTCAACATGGAAAGCAATTACTTTCCACAAGGTTGTAATTTAATAAGCAACCATTATATATAATACATGATATACAAAATTTCTTCTTTCAATCTCCCAGCACGCTGGGTACATAGGGACTCTCTCGCTTTAGTCCAAGGTCTCTCTTTACTTCAGGCAACCATCTGCTAAATAAGAGGATTGCTGTGGGCCTACTATCACTGTGGGCTTGGTCCTAATTTCCCTTAGCTCCAAAGAGCTTACCTAACAGTTTAGTTTACATAGAAATATAGAAACATAGAAAATAGGTGCAGGAGTAGGCCATTCGGCCCTTCGAGCCTACACCGCCATTCAATATGATCATGGCTGATCATCCCACTCAGTATTCCATACCTGCCTTCTCTCCATACCCCCTGATCCCTTTAGCCACAAGGGCCACATCTAACTCCCCCTTAAATATAGCCAATGAACTGGCCTCAACTACCTTCTGTGGCAGATAATTCCACAGATTCACCACTCTCTGTGTAAAAAATGATTTTCTCATCTCGGTCCTAAAAGACTTCCCTCTTATCCTTAAACTGTGACCCCTTGTTCTGGACTTCCCCAACATCGGGAATAATCTACCAGCATCTAGCCTGTCCAACCCCTTAAGAATTTTGTAAGCTTCTATAAGATCCCCCCTCAATCTTCTAAATACTAGCGAGTACAAGCCAAGTTTATCCAGTCTTTCTTCATATGAAAGTCCTGCCATCCCAGGAATCAGTCTGGTGAACCTTCTCTGTACTCCCTCTATGGCAAGAATGTATTTCCTCAGATTAGGAGACCAAAACTGTACGCATTACTCCAGATGTGGTTTCACCAAGACCCTGTACAACTGCAGTAGAACCTCCCTGCTCTTATACTCAAATCCTTTTGCTATGAATGCTAACATATCATTCGCTTTCTTCACTGCCTGCTGCACCTGCATGCCTACTTTCATTGACTGGTGTACCATGACACCCAGGTCTCGTTGCATCTCCCGTTTTCCTAATCGGCCACCATTCAGATAATACTTGTATTTGTATTTATTCATCTTCATCAGTTTATTGTAGGTTTACAGTGTAGGGAAAAGCCCCTTAGCCCACCGAGTCCATGCCAACCATCTATCACCTGCACACTAATTTTACTTCGGAGTCACGTGAGTGACTACGTGAAGAACCCGCTCAGTGCGCAGGTGCGGCATTACGTCCAGCTGTGCAACGGCGGCCCAGACGGGAGTCGGGCGCTCCCGTCAACTAGCCTGAAATAAGGAACGTTAGGTAAGTACCTACCTTAATCGGGCCTTGTGTTTTTTGCTCCAGGGGGAGCAAAGCAGCAGAGGAAGCGGCCCCCGTTCGACTCCAGCGAAGGAGCCGACAGTGGAGGGGGATAGGCGTAAACGGGACCGCACACGCTGCGGACCTCGGACAGGGTGCTGCGCTGATGCCGGTCCGCTGAACAGCTGTTTGATTAACAGCAGCGGACCGGAGGGAAATTTAAAACCCGACCGGCAACCCCTGCAGACTCCCGACAAGGAGAATCGCCGCCCGGGAACCGCTAGAATGCCGCCCGAAAACGGCAGGCAGCCTCTATTAACAGGTAAGACAAACCTTACCAAAAATACAGGTTCTACAGAACCAACTTTCCTCAAGCTCTGGAAACAGGCTGGAGACAGCAAAAAACAAGTATGTCTGTCTCCCCAAGCCAGAGGAGGTCATGGAGCTAACAAACTCCAGAAAAACGAGGGGTCACTGGCTGAATGCCAAGGGAGCTAACACTCCCACCCCAGTGCTATTGCACTAGCCATCTCCCTTGTCGAGGGATTGATGGGACCAGAGCTAGGCTGGTCAAAGAGGAGAGGTATAAGACCAAACCTCAGGGAAAAACGATCTCACAAAGGTAGGGCATATACCTCCTCCACAGTATTTACAGTACCCCTCTGCTCCCTCTTTTGAGGCTAGCAAGGGAGACCAGGGCTGGGCTGGTCTACAACAAGGGCAGGCGGACGAGAGCAGGAGTATGCCAGGGGAGCAGGATCATGAAGAGCTGCTGGGTGTCGTGGGCCACTATATGGCACCTCCACGCGCAGGAAGACTACTGGAACCCAGATGGCAGCCAGTATCAACCATCTTTCCAACAAAGCCCTGCAGGAGACGGCCTTTCTAGAAGCTTTAGAAGAGTACAGCGCCAGAGAATTGAGAGGCACCAAAAGTAAAGAGTGTCAACGGTCAAATCTGGAGGCAGCTGGGTCAGCAGATTCGCAGTCAAGAGCTAAAAAAGCAGCGAATTCTGAAACTCCTAACATCGAAATCACCGCCTTTGCTCGTTCCACGGAACATACTAACATGACCACCTGCCAACAGAAGTATTAGCACTAATGTGCAATACACAGAATGAGATCAACAATCTAAGGCAGGACAATATAAGACCTGCCCTCAACCCCAAATATGCGGGGCTATGCAAAACTGCTGCAGCGGAAAGAGAGGCAGCTAAACCTGTGGGCCTCATGAGGGCAGGCCCGGGAACGAGCAGGACATCTCATCCAACACCCAGCTGGCAGCACCCCTCGGCATCCACCAGTCAACACCCACATCCAAGGACTGGTGAAAGCTCGGGGACCGCTGCTTATTACCCCCAAAGGTCTTTTTTAAGACATGGGCCTGGAGCGGACCCCAGGGAAAATGCGCCGCCCCACCGACAGCCCCAGCATACCAGCAAAACGGAGCCCTTCATGAAGAAACAATGAACATGGAGGTAGGTAGTCTGGTTCCTGCCAGCTTACACAAAATAAGGGTGCTCTACTAACTGGGGGGCATTTACACTTGTTTTTAAAAAAGCATGGGGTACTGTCACAAATAACAAATATATACTCAACAGTATTAGTGGATACAAAATTGAATTCAAATTGGGCATATTACCGCCAGTTCAGCATGCGCCCAAAGGGCATTTTTCCCTCTAAGAAAGAGAAGCGAGAAGGTCAAGCTGAACTAGAAAGGCTCATTGCAAAAGGGATCATGGAAAAAACCAAACATGAACCATTGGAATTTGTATCGAATATATTCACTAAAACTAAAAAAGATGGTGGATGTCGCATCATCATTGACCTAACATCACTAAATAAATCTGTTGAGTATATACACTTCAAGATGGAGACGTTTGTCACTGCCAGACATCTGATCTCCAAAGGATACTTTATGGCAAGCATTGATATTGAAGATGCTTACTATCTAATACCCATACACAAGGATCATTGTAGATACCTAAAATTTATCTGGATGGGGCAACTATGGGGAGTATAGAGCATTTCCCAATGGTCTAACCTCAGCCCTAGACTATTTACAAAAATACTAAAAATAGCCATGAAAATATTAAGAAAACAAAAGCATAATCATGGCATATTTGGATGATATCCTCATATTAGGAAAAACAAAGGAATTAGCTGTGGCAGCAGTTCTAGCTACAAAACAGCTCCTTGAAACACTGAGGTTCGTCCTACACCCAGATAAATCAAAATTGAAGCCGTTAACTACCATGGATTATCTGGGCTTTAATATCAATTCTATCCATATGACTGTTACTTTGCCAAGGTGCTCGGGTCACTATAATCAAATCATGAATTTGCCCACTGAAGCTATATCAGAATTACAGTGGTGGGCAGACAATGTTTGGCACAGTTTCAGCCCTATTATTATCACCAATCCTAACTTGGTTATTAAAAACCGATGCCAGTGCTTTAGGCTGGGGATCAACTAACTCCATATCCAGCACAGGTGACAGATGGACCAATTCAGAATCATCGTTACTACACACACTGGGCATCAACTATTTGGAAATGGTGGTCGCCTGTTATGGGTTAAAAGCATATGCATTTCAAATGCAGCACGTGCATGTGCGGTTACGGATTGATAATACTATGGTGGTGGCTTATATCAACCATATGGGGAGCATAAAATCATTATCGTGCAACAAATTGGTCAAACAGATCTGGCAATGGTGTGTCGAAAGACATTTTTTAACTATCGGCTGCCTATCTCCTAGGTAAGCTAAAACACAGTGGCAGACACCAGGTCACGGGGGAAAATTTATGATAACATCGAATGGATGTCAAACCCAAAATATTTGCTAAAGTTATTAAGCAATATTGAACGCCAGATATCAATTTGTTTGCAACAAGACGGAATCACCAGTTACCTATGTATGTGACTTAGGAACCAGATCAGAGGCAGCAGCGGTAGATGCCTACACGCTGGATTGGGGGAATTTCTGCTTTTGCTTCCCTCCCTTCTGCCTCATCAGTCGGGCACTTCGCAATACAGATGGAATCTGCCTCTGGGATATTGAAGGTGCCCGACCGGCCTACACAGCCATGGTTCCCAGTTCATCATAACATGGTGGTCGAGTCACCTATGGATTTCCCTAGTGGACCACGGTTGTTGACTCACCCAGTATCAGGCATAAGCCACCCATGCCATAAAAACATCTAACTCCTGGGTTGTAGGATTGAATAGACCTTACCAGGGACTGGGATTCTACAAATGAACCATCAACACCATGTCGGCATCCCTGCGAACAGTCACCAAGAAGCAAACATGGGAAAAATACTGCCAGGACGCAGGGACAACATACGAAACTACTCAACCACTGACGTGCTGGAGTTCCTGGGCCATCTACACCATGATGAAAAGATGAGTTACAGTGCCGTAAATACAGCACGAAGCGCCCTGTCTGCTTATCTAAAAACAGCAGGACAGCAGAGCATGGGATCCCATCCACTGATGATAAAACTTATCAAGGGCATTTACAATAACAAGCCCCAAAACCCAGGTATACCCATGTATGGGATATCAGTGTGATATTGACATATCTCAGAGGATGGCCACCAGCTAGATCCCTCAGTCTTGAGCAATCTACATTTAAAACGCTCATGCTTATGGCTCTCGTATCCGCTCACAGAGTCCAGTCACTCCATTAAACTAAGACTGGATAACACGGTGATCACCCCAGACCGCATCACGTTCATCATTCTAGGTCTGGTAAAAACAAAGCGGCCAGGAACGCCCAATTCACTGGTGGTATTCCGGGCCTACCCACCAGAGTCCAGGTTGAGTGTGGTGACCCATCTACAACAATATATAGACACAACCCACAATCTCAGAGGGAGAGGAAAAGCCCTATGGGTCAACCACAAGAAATCCCAAGACGGGGTAACGAGCCAAACCACTTCAAGGTGGCTCAAACAGGTACTGAAAGCTGCCGGAATAGACAATAATACATTTAAATCCCATTCCACTACGGCAGCATCGATATCAGCGGCTGAACGAATGGACGTCCCGGTTGACCACATCCTCAATACGGCAGGATGGTCGAGGGAAACGACGTTCAGAATATTTTTATTGTAAACCGTTGATAAAGCCTGACTTAATTGCAGACAGAATATTACAAACTGCAAATATTTAATTTAAGCTCAGGGGAGCTATTTATGTTGTTATTGTTAATAAATACCTTTCTGTTTCTTGAGAAAGCAGATCCATTGGTTGATTACGATAACACTTCCTCCCTCAAGAACTTCGGCAGTGAGTGAAATTAAAACTGTTACACGGTTTGAAATCACAGACCTTTGAAATCTTCACGTAGTCACTCACGTGACTCCGAAGTAAAATAGTAAGATTAAACGAGTACTTACCAGTGCGAAGTTTGATCTGTATTTTATGAGGAGTTACGATGAGGGATTACGTGCCCTCCGCTCCCACCCTCATTACATAGATCAAACTAGTAAACTGATGTCTCCTTAATCTTTACTATGTTTACTTCAAATATTGTGTCTATCTGTGATTCCACACCGCTGCTTCGAAGTATGCCGCACCTGTGCACTGAGCGAGTTCTTCACGTAATCCCTCATCGTAACTCCTCATAAAATACAGATCAAACTTCGCACTGGTAAGTACTCGTTTAATCTTACTATTCTATATCCTACACACTAGGGGCAATTTACGGAAGCCAATTAGCTTACAAAACTGCACGTCTTTGGAATTTGGGATGAAACTAGAGCATCTGGAGAAAACCCATGCGCTCACAGAGAGAACGTGGAAACTCCACAGACAGCACCCGAGGTCAGGATCGAACACAGTTCTCTGGTGCTGTGAGACAGCAGCTCTGTCATTGTGCCACTGTGCTGCCCTGTTCCATTAACCAGCTTTATGCTGCATTCACCATGGACAGTGTTCTGCAATTTCTTCTCCATTATTCTATGCCCTGGTTTGGGTTCTAAATACTAAATGCCATTGGGTTGCTTCAGGTTTCTACCTCCTGACTTTGACTATTCTAATGCTCTCCTGGCTGTCTTCCCATATGCAACATTTCATGAAGCCAATCCAACACCTCAATGCCATTATCCCAGCTAGCAGCATTTCCTGCTCTGCTTTCATCCCTGGGCTTTCTGACCCACATGACCTCCCAATCCTTCAAAGCTTGAATTTAAAATCTTCATCATTGTGTTTCAATCTCTCCCACCACTTCATACTGCTGTGACCTTGTCCAACCCTCCAAATACTCCAGCAACTCTGACCTTTTTGGTGTTTACCCCTTTTTTCTCTCCATTGTTGGAACTGCTGCTTAAGCCCCAAGCTCTGCCACAATCTTCCCAAACTAATTGCCCTTTCCAACTCCTGCTCTCCTCTAAGATTTTCCTTGTAACCTAATTGCTACTCCAAGCATTTGGTCACCTGTCCTGAGGTCTTTTCTTTGTACACAGCATGGAATCAGGCCCTTCGGCCCACCTGGTCCACCCAACCAACAATCACATGCACTAGTTCCATCCTACAACTATTTACAGAAGTCAATTAACCAACAAAACCGCATGTCCTTGGGACCTGAGAGGAAACCGGAGCGCCCGAAGAAAACCCACGTGGTTATAGGGAGAACATGCAAACTCCGCACATACAGCACCCATAGACAGGATTGAACCATGGTGTCTGGGGCTGTAAGGCAGCAACTCTACCGCTGTGCTACTGTGCCAATTCCATGTCATCTACTCTCTAGTGAGGATATCTGGAATGACTTACTATATTTAAAGTGTTTCATAATCACTAACTGCTGTTATTGCTTCGGAATGAATTTGAAGACCTGTTCTGGCCTGAAACGTTGTCTGTCTATTCCCTCCCCAGATGCTGCCTGATCTATCAACTTCTTCCAGCACTTTGTGTTTTGCTCAAGAATCTGCATCTGCAATCTCTTATAGTTCAACTATTTGCTGTTGCTGCTGAATGTAAGACCTTTCCATATTTGTTTCACGTGTTCCTTCCTGTCCAGTTTAATTGTTATGCTTTAGCTTTGGTTGATAAAAAGCTATCTTTTCTGAAACAGACTGAGCTACATTTTGAACTGCGCATTGCACTGCGAATATCTTACAGACACCCAGCAGAATCAAATGCTGCAACAAGATTCCCATTGACATTTCAATTAAATTAACAGTTGCACATTGCGGTAAGGATGTGAACTTTAATTGCTAGGTAGGCTTTTCTACATTTGTTTTGTAAATACATTACCTTCTAAGTGCTCTTCTAAAAGTGTACAGAAATCAATTACGGAAGTAGGGTTTAAATATATTCTTCAGTGACGATTGGTATGGAGAGAGAGATCTCCTGGAGTGTTTCACCTGAGTGCTCGGCAGATTGACTGGTTTAATATGTCGGTTACCTGCTGCTGGTCAGTGCTTAACAGATTGCAATTAGTGTTCTCATCTATAACCATACAATGTTATTGTAATAAAAGACCCCATAGCACCACAGTAATATGGCAGGTCGCCACGTCTATGCACACGCCTGCATATCATGTGTAAACAAATGCACGTGAGCTAGCAAATACAACATGGATCACATGCAAGCATTGCGGTTTGACACAGCTGACCTTGAGCTCACAGTAGATTTATAGGTTGGCTTGGATTCTTTGGCAAATGTCTCAACAGGTTGGTACTGAACAATAATGGTAGGCTGAAGATAGACACAAAAAGCTGAGAGTCAGGGTAAAGGGGAATGACAGATACTGTATCGACGGTGATATAGAGAGAAATTGAACACATGAATGTTTCCCTTTCCTATCCCTTTCCCCTGACTCTCAATCTGAAGAAGGATCTCGACCTGAAATGTCACCCATTCCTTCTCTCCAGAGATGCTGCCTGACCCACTTAGTTACTCCAGCTTTTTGTGTCTATCTTTGGTTTAAACCAGCATCTGCAGTTTCTTGGCAGGCCACAGCACTGGCAGAAGAAGATTCAGACTGCCATGCAGTCATGCTTGCATGTGATGCATGTTGTATTTGCGTGTTCACGTGCATTTGTTTAGATATAATATACTGATGTGTGATGCAAACAGCTGTGGCATTGCCATATTACCACTGGATGTGGGGCAGAGGTGTCCAGCAGGTAGAAGGAAGGTTAAAACAGTGGGTGGAACCTCCTGCACCAGAAGGCAGATAGAGGGAGCAGCACCAAGGTCATGGGTACATGAGTGAAGCCTTGCTACACAATATCATCCAGCACAGGAATGGACATCTAAAAGACTATAATGGTATAATTTAACGTATGTTTTGTCACACTATCTGTCAGAGGTTGGGGTCAATTATTTTGATGGAAGATAAAAATGACAATTCTGTAACATAAATATGTTTTGAAAATCCATTGGAAGCAATGACTATCACCCAACTACTTAAATTAGAAAGGATGTCAAAGGGTACAGGGGGAGAGCAGGAGAATGGAGCTGAGAGGGAAAAATAGATCAGCCAAGATCAATTGGCAGAGCAAACTCGACGGGCCGAATTGCCTAATTCTGCTCCAATGCCTTGGGATCTACCAACTGGTGGCATTCATGTCCATTATGATGAAGTGCTTCAAGATTTTCATTATGAAGCAAATCAATTCCTGCATTAGCAAGGACCTGGGCTTACTTCAATTTCCCTTCCACAATAATAGATCAACAGTGGCTTGTTGGCTCTCCACACTGCACCGAACCACTTAGACAATAGGAACATTTATGCCAGGCTACAGCTCAGTGTTCAACATCATCAATCCCTGCAAACTCATTGTCAAAATCTGGGAACTGGTTCCCTGCTTACCCTATGCAGCTGGACTCTCGATTTTGTCATCAACAGACCTCAACCAGTATGAATTTGGAACAACACTTCCTCGCCAACCATCAGCACAGGAGCACCTCAGGGCTGCGTGCTTAGTCCCCTGCCCTTCTTCATCCACACCCACAACTGTAGCCAGACTCGGCTCCAATGCAATTTTTAAATTTGATGCCAATTGTTGGATGAATGACATCGGGTCAAAGTACAGGAAGGAGAGAGATGAATAATCCAGTTTAGTGGTGTCAGATAATTAATCATGCTCTCAATGTTAGCAAGACCAACAAGTTGATTTTGACTTCAGGAAGGTAAAGCCAAGGGTTCAGGCATCTTCTTCATCAGCAGAATGGTGGTGGAGAGTCAACACGTTCAAGTTCAAACCACATCTCTGATGATCTGTCCTGGGGTCAGCACATTGATGCAATTCCAAGGAAAGCTCAGCAATACCTCTACTTCCACAAACGTTTCAGAAACTATGGCATATCTCTGAATACTCTATCAAACGTCAACAAGTGTACGGTGGAGAACATACTGACTGTATCAAAGCCTGATCTGGTAATTCGAGTGTTCAAGAATGGGGAAGGCTCCAGAAAACTGGTGGGCATTGCCTGATCCATCCAGGTTATTGACCTTTCTAACATCGACGAGATCTTCAAGAACTGTTGTCTACAGCAAGCAGCCAATAATATCAAAGACCTGCACCATATTGAACATGCTCTCCTCCTTACATTCTTAGAGTGTGGTTGGCTAAATCATTAACAGATTGGCAAGAGATTCCCATGATTTTCTTCCTTTCAAGTTGTTTGAGTGAATGTTGCCTTTCATGTCACCTCTTATTCTCACGTCTTAAATCTGTGTCCTCTGCCATTGGAGACCATTTCTCCTTGGTTTTTACATCAAAACCCTTCACGACTTTTCAATAGCTTTATTCCATCTAGGGAGACACAAGATAATGTAGTTGCAGGTCTCTAGCTCTATTCTATCTATCTTTACTTCCACTGATTTATGGAAAGGAATAAGAACAATAAAATTATGATCAGGAAGAGCCCTTCCAGCCCTTTGAGCCTGTACTGACATTCATCAGGATTGTGGCTGGTCTTCGACGTCAGTTCCACTGCCCTGCCATCACGACACTCGTTTCATCAGGTTCAGACTTAAAAGAAGGTGGTTGTAAATTCAGAAAGCTGCAAAATGTTAGATATACTTACGTAGGCTGCCTGCAGGGATCCTGATGGATAGTTACTGAGATTGAAGGTAACCCTGAATTTGACCTTGATAGCAGCACCGGCACATGAAATGTAGATCATTAGTATACATCAAAGAGAACAATGAGTCTCATACTTTCTCCCCACGAGAGACTGCAGTAAAATTCCCTCCAGTAAGAAAAAGAACCATTCAGGACAAAGGGTGACCTTACAGAAGTTTACAAAACAGTGAGGGGCTGAAACAGGGTAGATAGTCGCAGTTTTTCATTCCCAGGGTAGGAGAGTCCACAACCAGAGGGCATAGGTTTAAGGTGCGAAGGAAAAGATTTAAAGAGGAACTGAGAGGCGACCTCTTCACAAAAAGGGTGATGGGTAGGGAGAACAAGCTGCAAGAGGAATATGCAAAGACAATTACAACGTTTAAAAGCCTGTATGGATTTAAAAGGATGGGAATGATTTCGAGAAATATAGACCAAATATAGACAAATGGGAATAGTTTGGACTGCATGGATGAGTTTGGCAAAAGGATGCTATATGACTGTACGATAACTACCCTCCGTCTCTTTGCACATTTTTCATCTATGCTAACAAATGTATTCAGTGATAATTTATCAAAAGAACTGTGATGCTGTGGCAATTACAATGCTTTTAGTTGTGAAAGGGACAGGGCTGGCAACTCAAGCTTTTGATGTTTCTGACGAGATAGAGAAGGAGTTAATAAAGGTGGAGGAGTATTACTAATTAGGGAGAAATTCACATCTGCACTCAGAGGACATACAGGAGCTTTTGAGCAATTACTCTGATTGGATTTCATAATAGATCTCCCATTATCCATTGTAAGAAAAACAGATCTGTAGAAGATTCTAGTAAAATGTAAGAGCAATAAGTTTGGCATAGTGGATGACATTAATTTCCCTAATATTGATTGGGACTTCATTAGTGGAAGAGGCTTAGGCGAGGCAGAATTTGGTTTCTTAGAACAGTGGATAGTCCAACTCGAGAAGGCGCCATTCTTGAACTTGTATTGTGAAACAAACCTGGCCAGGTGACTGTTATTTCAGTGAAGGAGCATTTTGAGAACAGTAAGAACAACTCCACAAATATTAAGATATTTATGCACAAGAATAAGTCCGGACCTTGGGGAATGATACTAAATTGGGCTAAAGTAGATTACAGCATTGTTACGTAGGAGCTAGGGAGAATAAATTGCGAATATTTGTTATTGGTCAAATACACATCTGACATGTGGGTGTCATTTAAAGGCCGGCTGCTCAGAGTTCATGACCAGATTTCAGGAAGGAGGAGGGACTAGAAAGTCAAGGTAAGGGAACCTTGTAAGAAAGTCAAGATAAGGAGAGAAGTTGTAAATTTAATTAAAAGGAAAAAGGAAGCACGTGTAAGATTTTGGAAGATGAAATTAGACAGGGTCTTTGAGGAATATTAAGAAAGCAGGAAATAATTCAAACAGAGAAGTAGGTGGGGCAACAGGGGCTATGAAATCTCATTGGTAAAATCGGATTAAGGAGAATCTCAGGGCATTTTATACACACATTAAAAACTAGAGGGTATCTATCAAGAGGGGCCACTCTAGGATAGGGGAGGGAATGTAGCCTTGGAGTCAAAGGATGTAGTCAAGGTACTATATGAATGTTTTGCATCTGTATTCAACAAGGAGAAGATTATGGAGTACAGTGAGATCAGTTTGGGGTATACTCATATTCTAGGGCATTTTCAAATCGACAAAGAGGTGGTGTGGCTCTTGAGCATCAAGCATCCTGCCAGCAGGCAAGCGATACCATAGCATCAAAGCCAGGACAACAAGACTGCTAAACAGCTTCCTTCCACAGGCTGTGAGGCTGCTAAACAGTCACTCCACCTGATTCTGCTGCTTTTTGCACTGACAATTTAATAACTCTGGCACTGGCCACTTAAATCAGCTGCCCTGGACAATTTATGACTGTTTTTACGTATTTTAATGTTGCTGTTTTTACCTGCACTTTTTAACTATTTGTACTGTTTTATCAGGGACTGGATTGTTTTTATTGTTTTTAATTTGTGTGTGAAATGTTTAAGTTTTATGTGCGATGCTCCGGTATTCCCTGGGAAACGTCTTCTCATTTTGCACTGTACAACTGTTGCTTTGCAAGATGACAATAAAGGCTAATTGATTGATTGATTGATTGATTGATTGATTGATAATCCCCAGGGTCTGATGGGATCCAACCAAGGTTATTGGAGAAGCATGAGGAGAGATAGATGGGGTCCCAGAGGACTGGAAAGTAGACTTGGTTAAGAAAGGAAATAGTGATGATCCAAGAAATTATAAAATTGCGAGCCTCACATCAGTGGTAAGGAAGCTGTTGGAGAGGATTTTTAGATATATGATTTACGTAATTCAAACAAGCTAATTAGGAACAATCAGCATGGTTTTTGATGGGGCAGGTCATGGCTTACAAACTTGATTGAGTTTTAGAATAGGTAATAAATGTTATTGATAAGGGTAGGGTAATGGATGTTGACTATATAAATCTAAGGCACTTTACCAGGTCCCTAAGGCAGGCTGATCCAGATTACTATTTTCGAATTCACAATGACTTGGTCGTTTGGATTTAGAACTGGTTTACCCATAGAAGACAGAGGTCAGTCGCAAAGGGTGTTATTCTGACTGGAAGTCTGTGGCCTGTAGTTTTCTGTAGAAATTAGTGTGAAACCTCTGATATTTGTGATGCATATTAATGACTTTTGTCAAAAACATATATAGGTTGGTTAGTAAGTTTGGAGATGATACAAACATTGAGGGAGTTGCAGACAAGGAAGAAGACTGTCAAAAGCCACAACAGGATATATATCAGTTGCAGATATCAGTAGAGAAATGGCAGATAGTTTAATCCAGGCCAGTGTGGGGTCTTGTGATTGGGAGGGCAAATGGGAGGGGAACGTATAATGGCAGAACACTTAACAGTATTGATGTACAGAGGGATGGAAATCCATGCTTCCTGAAAGTAGCAGTGCTAATTGATAGTGATAAAGAAGTTGTTTGATATGCTTGCTTTCATCAGTCAGACACGAGTCACATTGTAATGCTGCAGCTTCAAAGGACATTGGTTAGGCCAAATTTGGAATATATGTGCAGTTCTGGTTGCCCCATTACATGAAGGATATGGAGACATGGAGTGAATGCCAGAGAGGTTTAGCAAAATGTTGCTTGGCTTGGAGGGTATTAGCTACAAGGAGAGGTTGGACAAAATTGGATTGTTTGTTCTGGAGTGTCGGGGGCTGAGGGCAGACCTGATGGAAGTAAATAATATTATCAGAGGTATAGATAGAGTCGACCATCAGAACCATGTTCACAGGGTAGAAATGTTGAATACTATAGGGCATAACATATAGGCGATAGTGGGGAAGTTTAAAGTAGATGTGGCAAGATTTTCTTTTTTACACATAGTGGTGAGATCTACAATATGCTGCCAAGAGTGGTGGTGGAAGCAGATATGACAATGGTTTTCAGAGAGTCACGTGGATGTGCAGGGAATGGAGTGATAACAATCATCTGCAGGCCGATAAAACTTGGACTTGGCATTAGTTTAATTTAACTCATCAAGTATGTCAGAGACCTTGTGGCTGAAGGGCCTGTTACTGTGCTGTGCAGTTCTATATTCAAAACATTTTATGTCCATGTAGACGACATCATCTATAATATCCCCATCTTTTTTTTTCTCCATAAGGCCAGCGTTTGTCATGAACATATCCCTGGTTTTCATTCATACAATTTTTTTCAGATCCCAATTCATTTGGTCTCGGTCTATTTCCTCCAAGAAATATTTCCAATGTCAATACATGCCTTGGTGGCATGTAGTGTATTTTAAACTGATGTGTAACATTTACTGTGTTCTAATCCTCTGACACGTTTTTAATACTATAAAGGGCAATCTCAAAAGATTTTATATAAAAGACAACCCCAAAAGATTTTATAAATATATTAGGGGGAAAAGGGTAACTAGAGAGAGAGAGAGAGTGGGGCCTCACAGAAATAAAAGCGATCAACCTCTGTGTGGAGCCACAGGAGATGGGCAAGGTACTCAATCTCATCTGTATTTACTGAGGAGAAAGACAGTAGGATGGAGGAAATTGGAGCAGTTACTGGAAGTGTCGTGAAAGCAGTTAGGGTTACCGTCGAGGAAGTACTGAAGGTACTGTTGTGTTTGAAGGTAGACAAATCTCAGGGACCTGATCAGATATACCTGAGGACATTTCGGGAAACTAAAGAGGAAATTGCAGGAGCCCTGGTTGAAATTTATGAGTCATCGTTAAATACAGGAGAGGTGCCAGAGGATTGGAGGGTGGCAAATGTTGTGCCTCTTTCCAAGAAGGGCAGCAGGGAAAATGCTGGGAACTATAGGCCGGTAAGCTTAACATCTGTAGGTGGTAAGTTACTGGAGAGTATTCTGAGGGATAGGATATACAGGCATTTGAATGCAGAGCCATAGATGTTGTGTACATGGACTTTAGTAAGGCGTTCGACAAGGTGCCGCATGGTAGGCTGCTCTGGAAGAATAGATCTCATGGGATGCAAGGAGAGATAGCTGAATGGATAGCAAATTGGCTCCATGGAAGGAAGCAAAGGGTGATGGTGGAAGGTTGCTTCTCAGAATGGAGGCCTGTGACTAGTGGTGTGCCACAGGATTTGGTGCTGGGCCCATTACTGTTTGTCATCTACATTAATGATTTTGATGAGAACATACAGAGCAAGATTACCAAGTTTGCTGAAGATACAAAAGTTAGTGGTATTGCAGATAGTGAAGATGGTTCTGAACGTTTGCAGCAGGATCTGGATCGATTGGCCAGGTGGGCGGAGGAAGGGTTGATGGAATTTAATACACAGAAGTGTGAGGTGTTGCATTTTGGGACATTGTACAAGGGCAGGACCTACACAGTAAATGGTAAGCCTCTCAGTAGTGTTGTGGAGCAGAGGGATCTAGGAGTACAAGTGCATGGTTCCACGATGGTCGAGTCGCAGATAGATAAGGTAGTCAAAAAGGCTTTTGGCACTTTGGCCTTCAATAGTCAAAGGATTGAGTATAGAGGTTGAGAGATCATGATGCAGTTGTATAAAGCATTGGTGAGACCGTATTTAGAATATTGTGTTCAGTTCTGGGTACCATATTATAGGAAAGATATCGTCATGCTTGAAAGGGTTCAAAATAAATTACGAAGATGTTGCCAGGACTAGAGGGTGTGAGCTACAGGGAGAGGTTGAGTAGGCTGGGTCTCTATACGATGGAGAGTAGGAGGATGAGGGAGATCTTATAGAAGTATACAAAATCATGAGAGGAATAGATCGGGTAGATGCACAGAGTCTTTTACCCAGAGTAGGGGAATCGAGGACCAGAGGACATAGGTTCAAGGTGAAGGGGAAAAGATTTAGTAGGAATCAGAGGGGTAACTTTTTCACACAGATGGTGGTGGGTGTATGGAACAAGCTGCCAGATGAGGTTGTTGAAGCTGAGACTATCCCATTGTTTAAGAAACAGTTGGAAAGGTACATGGATAGGACGGGTTTGGAGGGTTATGAACCAAACGCAGGCAAGTGCGACTAGGGTAGCTGGGACATTGTTGGCCAGTGTGGGTGAGTTGGGCCGAAGGGCCTGTTTCCACACTGTATGACTCTATGACTCTAAAATCTCGGTGGAAGACCATGGTTGGACCTTCCCCTGTTTTCAGCCTTACCACCCAGGAACCCAGGATTCATTCAATTTCCACCAGTTTTCGAGATAATACCTAATTGCCTTTAACGTTAGGATTTAATCTATAGCCAGAAATGCACTCCAGACCTTCATACACTGCATGAAAATGTTTCCTCATCTTTCCTCTGACACTTTCAATGACGTTTTAAAATTAAAAAAACAATTGGAGTCATAGAGTGGTACGGTGTGGAAACAGGCCCTTCGGTCCAATTTGACTAACATGCCCTATCTACACATATCCTACCTGCCTGCCTTTGTCCCATATCCATTCAAACATGTCTCATCCATGTACTTATCTAAATGTTTCTTGAAAGTTGCGATGGTGTTTGCCACAACTGCCTCATCCGGCAGCTCATGCCATACATACACCCTTTGTGTAAAAACGTTACCTTTCAGGTTCTCATTAAAATTTCCCAGGAACCTAGGATTATATTTATTATGTACTGTTCGATGGCACGACATCTCTCACAAACGACTTTTTTTTCCACAAAGCCAACATTGTTTTGAGCGTTTTAATTAGGTTTTGCTCTAACCTGTGTAAGAATCCCGCGGCAGCACTGTGATACATCTCCCCTGCTCGCTCACCAGTACCTTGGCACTGGAGGGCATTGGCCAGAAGTGGACGCATTACTCCATCTGAGATCTAACCAGTGGCTTTCAAACGGGCCTAAGATTAGGATATATATATATATATATATATATGATATCCTAATCTAATCTAATGCCCGTTATTGTGCAGATTTGTGTTATATACAATTGACTTAATGAATCGTCTTTACTAATTGAATAGGCATTGAGACTTCAGGGGCATCAGACTTTAGGACGCTGAGTTCTACTCTATCGCATTACCGGCATACTGAGAAATTGGGACATTTCTAACCGTAGGGAATAGTTGCTATTGGAGACCAGGTCATTCAATCTCGGGTTTTACTTTAACGAGAGCTTGCTGTGACCCACTCTACTGAAGTGATGTAGAACATCGCTTTTCAGAGCAAGTTTGTGAAAACAATTGTATTGGTGGCAAAGTTTGCGCGAGCAGATATTACTATTCACCCGGTCGGTGTCAGGAGACGGGAGATGCGATGATTTGGGACCTTTCGGGTAAACATGTTTCCACTGTGAGCGACATCCCTCTGCTTTTAGCACGGTACACTGGAACTTTGTCGGTAGAGATGACCTGATTTCAGCTCTGTAATGAAGTGGAGTGTAAGACAGGGGGCAGAAGTGTTGAAGCGAACCAGCTTCATGCAATAGACCAGCCCGAATGCGACTTGAGAACGAGCAGAAGATAAGGTGTTGGTGGTTCGCGAGGCGTGTGGTCATTGCGACGATCAAAGGTAGGTTTCTCATCTCCTTTCCCGACTCCGCCTCGCTTTATTATTGGGAGACAGCTACCGGCTGATTCTTCCTGGCTGAGTTGCGCTGTCCTTGGTGCTGATATATCCAGAAGATGCCTGGTAAGAACCTAGACAAGATTCTGCATCCATCATAAACACCGCGTTCAAAAGTACAGTTAACGGGATCTTCCGTTCAAACGGGGAAAACTAGCATCAAACACTATGTTTTTTAAACTCGGTAAACGCGGCTTCATTTGGAGAGATTTTTAAGGAGAGCCACTGGTTTACTAGCATGATCTTGGTGTAACTAGGCTACAGTGCGCGATTTTGCCTTAAACCCCCTCGTTCTATTCTACGTTGCGGTTAGAATAGTTACGGAATATATCTTGTAACCATTTAGATTAATTTTAGATGACTTTTATTTTGCAATTATGGCATTTTGTGTTGATGATTCTAAATATATTTGTACAGTATAGTTGCTGGAGAGTGATGTCTTTAGTCTGCCCTGCCCACATTTACATGTAAATCGACCGTGGTTGTGTTACCAGTGAATCCCGCAATGCCCAAAGTGTAGTCAATCTACGGCCAGATTAGAAATCGTCGGATGCAGATACTTCGGTGTTCGCGGCCGAGTTGCCTACCACCCACTCGCGGTTTAGCTATTTGATCTACAATTGCCATTCCTAAATCATCACCAAAAAGAAAACTTGGGTGCATTAGCGATCCACTGCCAAAGGTTGTTACCAAGAGCTGTAAGAAAATACTGGCAGCGGGCAGCATGTGTGTAGAAAGATGAACAGTTAATATTTGTTCTGTATACCGTCTATATCTCTCATTTCCCTTGCCCCGTGACTCAGTCTGAAGAAAGATCTCGACCCGAAATGTCACCTATTAATTTTCTCTAGAGATGCTGCCTGACCCGCTGAGTTACTCCAGCTTTTTATGGCTGTCGTCAGTTAATGTTTCAGCTCTGGAACTAACGCACAACACATTCGTACTAGCGAACAACCCCCCTCCCCTTCGCGTTACCGAGAGTTGCAGCTGGTTCTATGCTCAATGTCACTTTTGACTCTTTCTTGACTTTTTTTCTTCCAGTGTTCCCACCGACTGAATGCCCATTGCAGACGGTGAACGCTTGGCGCCAATGTGCCCGGTGAGACGATAGCCATGAAGAGCGGCGTGGAAGGCAGCAAGCGTCCTTGCTTGGAAATTGTGCTCCTGTGGCTGCTCTTTCTCCCGCTGTCGCCCAGCGCCAAGGAGCACGAAGTGGGGAAGAGAGTTCTCCTGTCCATGAACACGGACCAGCGCTCGGTGGCTCGGAAAGACGGCGATGTGATCATCGGCGCTCTCTTCTCCGTCCATCACCAACCCCCGGCGGCGAAAGTGGCGGAGAGAAAGTGTGGAGAAATACGGGACCAGTATGGGATCCAGCGGGTGGAAGCCATGTTCCATACTCTGGATAAGATCAACGCCAACCGTAACCTCCTGCCCAACATCACACTGGGCTGCGAGATCAGGGACTCTTGCTGGCATTCCTCCGTTGCCCTGGAGCAGAGCATTGAGTTCATCCGCGACTCCCTCATCTCGATGCGGAACGAGAGGGATGGACTGACCCAGTGCCTGGAAGGGCCAGTGGAGGGGGCCAAAACCAAGACCCCCATCGCCGGGGTTATTGGCCCGGGTTCCAGTTCGGTGGCCATTCAGGTGCAGAACCTACTCCAGCTCTTCAACATCCCGCAGATCGCCTACTCCGCCACCAGCATCGACCTGAGCGACAAGACGCTCTTTCAGTACTTCCTGCGTGTTGTCCCTTCAGATACCCTGCAAGCCCGAGCAATGCTGGACATCGTACAGAGGTACAATTGGACCTACGTCTCTGCAGTTCACACTGAAGGTAAAGTGGAGTTGGTCTGCGTGAGTGTGTGTGTGTGGGTGCGCTCTGGTTTCGAGCAGCTGGTGCGAGACTAACTTGTACCATTGCGTGAACATGGACGCAGCCGTAGAGTTGCTGCCTCACAGCGCCAAGAAACCCGGGTTCCATCCTGACTGTACCTGTGCTGTATGCACGGAATTTGTACGTTCTCCCCGTGACCGCGTGGGTTTTCTCCGAGTGCTCCGGTTTCCACCAAAAGACCTACAGGTTTGTAGGTTACTTGGCTTGGTAAAATTGTAAATAGTCTCCAGTGTGTGTAGGATAGTGTGCGAGGATCACTAGGCGGCGTGGACTCGGTGTATCTCAAAACTAAACTTCAGCTAACTTTGTTCAACGCTATCGCGTTGAATTCTGCCCGTGGTCTCGCAATTCTTGGATAAACAGAAACAGGGGGAAACAATCCATGAACGTTCCGATTGTTCATGCAGTAGATTGTGTTGTGTTGCTTTCCCGGTTTTAACTGGTATATGTGGAGCAGCTGTGGTTCTGTGCAAAGATCACGCACCCCACCTCCCTCCCAACTTATCTGACAATTCCACAGGCCAATTCAATTATAGTTTATTGTCACATGTACCCAGGTGCCGTGAAATGCTTTGTTTGGCATAGAACAGTACAATTTAGAGTTCGTATATCTAAACTAAACCTGATGAGATCACACAGCAGACCTCACCAAGGCAGTACAAGAGCCACTACATTGCTGGCGCCCAAAAAGTTACAAAAGACCTAGGTTAATAATATAACTTCGCCGACGATTTATGGTCCAAGTCAAACTGAGATTAGTATCTAATGCCCAACTGCGGTGAGGTACAAGGACAATGAAAATCTTGCTTACGGCAACATTACAGCCACACACTCAGACAGCGTACAAAATATAAATTATTCATCAATTATACAAAACTGAAAAGACTGCGCAAAAACAAGACATTGGTGCAAACAAGATTTGACAAGTCTATGGGAGTGCAAGATGTGGTGAGTGGTGTTCCATTACTGAGGTAGGAATAGGGTTGAGCAGGTCAGTTCAAGAACCTGATAATTGCAGGAAAATAGATGTTCCTGAAAGTAGTTGTACCTGGTGTTATTTAGGTTATTGCCTCCATTACACGCGTAAATTCTTGAAAGTATAACTTCAAGCCGAGTAGTAAAGAATGTATGCTGATTGACATTGATATTAATAAAACAGGTAGATGCTGCAAATATTAGTCATGGAGTGATACAGCACTGAACCGAACCCTTCAGCCCACCACAGCCATGCCCAACATTTTTTTTGCCCATTTGTACTTGTCCCATTGGGACCACACCAAGAACTGGTAATTGAGTTAAGGGGAAAAGACAGGAGAATGGGGTTAAGTGGGAGAGATGGAGCAGCCGTGATTGAATGATGGAGTCGACTGGATGGGCAGAATGGCCTAATTCTGTTCCTATCACTTATGACCTCGGGCCATGTAGCATCTGTAGAGAGAGAAGTGTCAGGATGTATTCTAGTCTGAGTCTCCAAAGTCGCAAGTTATGCTATTAAGCTGAGGTGCCCTTTACCTGTGCTGTCCCTGTAATACAATGGCCTAGGTTTCGGACACTGACAGGAGATTGCCAAAGGTACAGTGCAGTGGGCACATTGCAGGGTGTCCTACCACAGCCCTACCCTGTCCCCAGGTGAGTTTCCATTGGAAGGCCAGGTGGCCTCCTGACTGGATTCCAACCCATTCTCAAACAAGGGTCACATTTAACACCTCATGCAAGACCTCTGAAATAGAAGGAAGTGGCAGTATGAATTTAAAATCCTACAACTGCATAAAATTTAATTTTTGGCAATTAAAAAAATCTGTCATCACAACTAAAATCTAACTCATCTCATCAAAAATGAATGAACATTTCTGGCAAGGTTAGACTTTATTGCCCACTACCAGTTGCCCCAGAGAAGGTGGGGGTAAACACTTCACTTGTGCTGCTTTGTTCCTGTGGTGAAGGTCCTCCATGGTGCTGTTCAATAGCAAATTATAGGTCGTTGGGCTCAGTGCTGAAGGAACAGCGACATACTTCCAATGCAAGTGTGTAACGGACGGAATGTAGAGTTACTGGTTTTGCCTTTCGCCCATTTTCTGTTTTACTCACCATGGATTTGGAAAATGGCCTCTGCTGAATAAAAGTTTGGAATACTCTCCAAGAGAGCATCTCCTCCTGCAATATGAGATCCATAGGGGTAGGGTCATGGCTGGGCCAGGGGACCCTATTGATAATCCAGGATTATGCTAGTGTAGAAAGGAACTGCAGATGCTGGTATATACCGAAGATAGACACAAAGTGCTGGAGTAACTCAATGGGTCAGGCAGCATCTCTGGAGAAAAAGGGTGGGTGACGTTTTGGGTCGGGATCCTTCTTCAGACTGAGAGTGGGTCTGAATTAGGATACCGACCCAAAACATCACCCAACCTTTTTCTCCAGAGATGCTGCCTGACCCGCTGAGTTACTCCAGCATTTTGTGTCTATTTTATACTAGAGTAGGATGCCTCTGCCATTGTATCTGGGTATCTTAAGATACATTAGCTTCTCCGCACAGAAATGATCAAGAAGGGCTTGTTTATCCCACTATTCCAGCCCCAATATTAACATGCACACAATTTTCACATCATTATGTTGCCCTCCACTTAGTTTCTCATTCAACTCGCACTCATCTCCCTGTGCCTCACACTTTAAAATAATAAATTGTCAGCTGTCTGCGGGTTTTCTTTTGAACTGAGCATGAATCTGCATCATAAAGCAAACTGCTGGAGGAATTCAGCAAGTCATACAGCAATCGTGGAGTGAAATAGGCAGCTGATGTCTCGAATTGGGTCCCTTCTTCAGACTGGGTCTGTGTCCCTCACTGCCAACCTTATGATCCCTTAGTGTGCATGTTGCCTTTAGGGTTTTCAGTGCTTACATTGCTCACATATCTATCCATCTATCTATCTATCTATCTATTAATATATAAAACTCAAATCCATCCGTCCGCCTGCAGTACGGATCCCTTCCTGCCTTTTGATTCGTTGACGGCTGCTCCTTCCTATCAGCTTCTAACACACTTCGAAACAAAGTTGCAAGACAGGAACACTCTGAACTTTTCACTGCTGCAGCAGGCAGGGGAGGTGCCATTGGATTTTTTTTTTTAAATCCACTGCTGAGGGAGGCAGGGCAGTGCTGGAATCTTACTTTTGGGAACGGCTTCAGTTCCATTGGAGGAGACGGGTGCATGGTGGAATATTGGGTTGGGGGATCACACCATTGGGGGAGCAGACCCAACGGGTCTGCACTTGGTCTAGTATATCTATAAAACTCTGGGGCCATCCGACCGACTGCCGTCCGGCGCCCTTCCTGCCTTTCGATTCGTGCCCGATACTCGCAGATGTCCAATCGGAATGGCCGATGCTCGCAGATGTCCAATCGGAATGGATCCATTTGCATGTACGGCTGCCGGCTGCATTTCTTCCTTTGATTCATTGCCACGCCCAATCCAGACGCTCAATCTCCGAGATTTTTTCCATTTCGGTAGAGATTTCGCTTTTCTTTCTAAGTATCCGCTCCTCATTTCATTTTGTCGTGTTGAAGTACACGTTTTTAATCAAATCCCCCTCCCCCCCCCCCCCCCCCCCCCCCCCACCCCAAGTATTTCAAAATTAACTGGCTTCTCCATTTACATGTCAGCTTCCAACACACTTCGAAACAAAGTTGCAAGACAGGAACACTCTGAACTTTTCACTGCTGCAGCAGGCAGGGGAGGTGCCATTGGATTTTTTTTTAAATCCACTGCTGAGGGAGGCAGGGCAGTGCTTGAATCTTACTTTTGGGAACGGCTTCAGTTCCATTGGAGGAGACACGTTAATGGTGGAATATTGGGTTGGGGGATCACACCATTGGAGGAGCAGACCCAACGGGTCTGCACTTGGTCTAGTACATAACTAAAAGTCTGATCTAACTTACGGTTTGGCGGTTTTTCTATTTGCGCAAAAATGGTTCATGATAGCGCTACAATTATTTGCCAGTTCACACATCGTTCTCCTGTGCTGCGAGTGCACTAAGTTTTGTTCCAATTGGTTGAATGTCATAAAAGTGAGCGAGGTTTAAAAATATTTAAAAAACGTGGGTGCGCAGATCGTTCTCGTCTCCTGCCCATCTGCATTGCGTGGATTAGTCTCTTCCCCTGTCACTCCCTGGGATGGTCCGTCCCTTCCAGCACTATCGGGTTTTTACTGGAGCCGAGGATGGCCGACGGAGGTTTCCAATCAGACTTTCAGAGGGACCCGAGGCAGCCGGGCCCAGCCCAGCCACGCCCCAAGCAGCCGCCCCGCCCCAAGCAGCCGCCCCGTCCCAAGCAGCCGCCCAGCGTCAGTGACCCGACCCAGCCCAGCCACGCCCCAAGCAGCCGCCCCCGTCCCGCCCCAGGCAGCCGCCCCCCCCAGGCAGCCGCCCCGCCACAAGCAGCCGCCCTGCAGCGCCCCAAGCCCGCCCAGCCACGCCCCAAGCAGCCGCCCTGCCCCAGGCAGCCGCCCCGCCCCAAGCAGCCACCCTGCCCGCCCCCAGGCAGCCGCCCCGCCCCAGGCAGCCGCCCCGCCCCAGGCAGCCGCCCTGCAGCGCCCCAAGCAGCCGCCCAGCAACAAGACAAGACAAGAGAGTCAATTTAATTGTCATTTGGACCCCTTGAGGTCCAAACGAAATGCCGTTTCTGCAGCCATACATTACAAACAAATAGACCCCAGACACAACACAATTTACATTTTACATAAATATCCATCACATTGCTGTGATGGAAGGCCAAAAAAACTTAGTCAGTGACAGTCAGTGACCCGACCCAGCCTAGCCACGCCCCAAGCAGCCGCCCCGCCCCAAGCAGCAGCCCAGCCCCAAGCAGCAGCCCAGCGTCAGTGACCCGACCCAGCCCAGCCCAACGTGGGCGACCCAGCCCAGCCCAGCCCAGAGTCGCCGATGTCGTCAAATGGAAAGCAGAGACTCTGATCCTGGCAGAGGAGAACGACCAGCGACCAGTGCCCCCATCGCACCAACAATTCCAGACACCACCCCTCTGGTCCCCCTCGCTGGCTCCCCCCCGTGATGTCCCCCTCTCCCCCATGGCTCTTCCCCATCTTTTCTCCAAGCTCACACACCCCCCCCCCCCCCACCCACACACACCACTCTCTCCCCACAACTCACTCCCGCCCCACACACTCCTCCCCCCCCCCCCCCTACGCAACCCCTCCCCGCAACCTCCCCCGCTCCCATACAGCCCCCCCCCCCCCCCCCCCCCCCGCACATCCCTGCCGCCCCCACACACCCCCCCCTCCACAAATTCTAACTTCTAATGGTCCTCATTGTTAGATGCTTTTGTCCAAATGTCTAAATCAATCAGAGTCTCAGCCAGTTTGAATTTGCACCTGCAATTTAGGAAATTTACCCTTTCCTTTTGAAAGCATTAATAAATGGAAAATCACGAGTGAACTATTAGTTCCTACTGATGAGCGCAATACTGAGAGCATGCATACTGAATATTAATTTTCTTTTTAGGGTGATATGAAATGCCTGGTGCTGGAATTTATAAATAAGCTCTAATGTATTGACAATAGTCACCTATTATTCAATATGCCTCTGAGGTAGTCATTGACTATAACACCACTGAAACATTGAAATTGGGCCTAGTACACAATTCAGAGAACCCTTTGTAATCGAAAGAAAATTACCGTGTACAATATTAGATGAATATTTTGTGTAATCAATCACTCTTAATAAGAAAGGGTACATCTTGCTCGATATATGCTGGCAAGAAGCCCACACAGGCTACTTCACTGACTTCAGTGAACCAATCCATTATTCTAATTGCAATCAAATATATTTTTTTAATCATTTGTCATTGCAGAATTGAAAATAAATATTCACTCTAGAGGAAGTTAAACTGTGGTTTAACACATAATACATTTGTCATATAAATAAGTGCAAAAGAGGGTTATTGAGACTTCCAGCATATCTATCCAACCATATATTTAAAAACCCAAAGATGGATTGGGTCCCCTACAGGGTAAATGGGGATTAAGCTGGAATAATTTTGTCCCTGCCACTATCGAGGTGGGATCAGATGAGGCTGGTTGTTGAAAAAATCTCGAGACGTTTGTACTTATAATTCAAGGATGCTTTTAATGAATTGCATGAAGCAGGGGACTTATTAAAATACTGTTGCTTCCATGGGTATGGTGATGGTTCACTGATTAAGTTACCAGACCAGTAATTCAAACGCTGAGATTAACAGGTAAGAGTCCAGAGTTCAAAATCCCACCTTGGCAGCTGTGGAATTTATATTCCAGTAATTATCTGGAACTTGGGGCGAAAAAAAACTAGTCCTTAATATAGAAGACGCCAAACCTTTTGCTTAAAAAACAATCTAGTTGACTGATGCCCTGGAGGTCTGGCCGATTAGTGAATCCAGACCCAACGTGGATCACTATCAAATGGCCATGTCAGTCACTCAGCTGAAGGGCAGTTGGGGATGGACCGTAAGCTTTGGACCTGCCTGTAACACTGATATTCTGAAAGATGAATAAATGCAAAATGTCAAAAAGGTATTTCGATCAAGGTACTGGCATAAGTGATGGGCAGGTTGCCCAAGCAATCTATTGCTGGAGAACTGTGGAAGGCATCAGTTTAGAATTTCTTTCCTTTTCTCTATCCCATGAGTAAAAGTCTTGATTAGCTGAGCCTGAATGGTCTGAGCGAGATGTTTTCATGTTAGGCTTAATGATGCTGAGTTGTAATAAGACTGCATTAAAACTACATGTTTTTGTATTTTAATTTTCCAGTTGATAAGTTCTTGCAAGGAACTGTTTGCATTTTAATGAAAACTAGACTAAGTGGGACCCTTTGGGTCTCAGCTTCACACTTCACGCTGGTCCCCCAACACAATATTCCACTTCTCCACCAATTCCAATATAGCTGGCCAGTGGGGGGGGGATGGGGAGGGGGCTTTCTGGAGCACTATCATGGTGTGGGCTGAAGGGACTGGGTTCTAGAGGGCTAGTATGGACATTGTGGGCCGAATGGATTCTTAGGGTGACAGCTCAGTCACTGAGACCACTCACACCCACTCACTCCCACGCACACTCCCACGCACACTCCCACGCACACTCCCACGCACACACACACTCTCACACACTCACAAACATACACACTCACTGACCATACGGCAGTAATCTTTCTTGAATACTCACACGGCTGAGCGCGGCCTCTCCACTTTGGGGCTTCTGCAGTCAGCGGCACTTCCGCATTCAGTGTGACCTCCGCACTTACCGGAAATTACACAGTCAGCGCAACCTCTGCACGCACTGGAATTTATGCAATCAGCGCGACCTGTCCACTAAGCGGTAATCACGAAATGAGTTGGACTTGGGAACCAAATACAGTCTGACCTAATAAAGCATTTATTTCTTTCCAAACACAGTCGGAACTAGTAAAGCATTGCAGTTTCAAGCACAGGCATGGGCAGCAGGCCAAACAACCCATGGCATTGTCATTAAGGGCTAACAAATCATTTATTGCAAGTACATTGCAGACTCACAGTTTAGTTGATTCACAGCTTAGAATGCGAGTTGAGGCCTCTCCCTCGCGATCTTGCAGAGTGACTGAGTCATGTCTAGGCATCCGGGGTTTTATAGTCCTGACCCCCCCCGGAAGGGTCGTTACCTTCATCGCGGTGATTGACAGGCGAGAGGATCTCAAGGATTTTTAAACACTCATAACTATTTTATTTTTCATAGATGGGAAAAATTCTTGGGGCCTGCTCAGCGGAGGAGGACTGTGAGTAAGATGGCCAAAAATCTTATTTTTCTAAAATCAATATACAGCGCAGACAGGAAGTGGTCAAGATGAGACTTTTAATTATATAGATAGAGTTGGTTCAGTTGTGTAAAGTAAGGCAGTGCATTATCCTACCATCTGCCTGTTCTCAGTAGAGAACTTCTTGTCCTTCCTTAGAGATGATTAAAGAACACACACCCAAAAGCCAAACATTACAGATGCTAAAAAGTTGAAATAGAAACAAACATTGCTGGAAATCCTAGCGTCTGTAGAAAGATAAACAGATCTAACGTTTCAATTTAAAGACCATTCAGTTGATGAACGGTTCTGATAAAAGGTCATCGATCTGAAATTTTAATCCTGTTTCTTTTTGCATGGATGCTGCCTGACCTGCTGAGCATTTCATTTTTCCATTCCATCAAAGTAACTGAACAATTGTTCGGCTCTGACCAATCTACCTCAGAAATGGATCCACTGATGTTGCGAGGTCAAAAGTCATGAATGCTTAATGGTCATATGCACCAGTATTGGAACCATGACATTCTTACTTGCTGCATGTATTCAGGTTCATTAAATGCAAATACACCCCAATAAATGACCAGTTATTTTTGCTTGTGGAAAGCACAAGCAAAGGTACATATTGCAATCTTAATACAAAGTTTGCAGTGGTTTGGTGCTGCTGTACAGCTGTGCAGGGCGGTTCAAGAGACCTATGATTGAATGGAGACTTGGACTTAGAGGTTACGGCTCTCAAACGCTTGTACATTCTACCTGATGGTAGCAGTGAAATGAGAACGTAGCCAATGTGGTGTGTGTCTTTGAGGATATTACTTTCCTTCTTGAGGAAGCACTTCATAGAGTCATGGATTCATAGTGTCATACAGCGTGGAAACAGGCCCTTCGGCCCAACTTGCCCACACCGGCCAACATGACCCAGCTACACTTGTCCCACCTTCTCTTGTTTGGCCCATACCCCTTTGATCCCTATAGTGGCCTATACTTCCTGTCGATCCCTTTAATGATGAAGAGGATGACACCCTTGTTGGACCGGGCAATGGCAACATCTTCTGCAGCCTCCTTCATTCCTGAGACTTCAAATTACTGTTCCAGGCCATGATGCAAGCAGTCAGTATGCTCTCCAACGTGCACCCGTGGAGGTCGGTTAGAGTATTTGGTAGCATTTTGAATCTTCTCAAATCACAGGCGTTGGGTGAGCTTTCAATGTGCTGGGTGCAGGGCAGATCATCGGAGATGTGTATGTCCAGGAATTGATGTTGTTGACTCTTTCCACCGCTGTCCCATTGATGTTCCTTTAGCTTTCCATTCCTGAAGTCACCAGTCAGCTCCTTGGTCTTGCGAACGCTGAGAGCAGATTGACGGAAGGAGAAGAATAATTATATGCTCAGGTTGTAATCTCTAGAGCAGAGCAATCCAGCCAGTCTCAAGCAGCTCTTTTACATTCAACTTGCATCTGTTTAAGTTCCCCAATTTCTGATTAGGATATAAAATCATACAATACTAGATTATACAATACTATATTTCCCCAATGCTTACGCCAGGATTAAAAAGCAAATAAAATGCACACAGAAAATCATACAAAATACTAGATTATACAATACGGTTATATTTTCACATTATATGCAAGTGCCTACGTCCAGCGAAACCATGTAAAGGCACACACAAAAATACAATAAATTTTTTAATAAACATCCACCAAATTCATCACTGTGGTGGAAGGCACACAGAACCCTCCGCAGCCGTTGCTGCGGGCGTCCAATAGAGCAAAAACAACGTGTAGGCCGCAGGCCGGCGGCCGAAGAAAAGTTCCCTACAAGCAGATCCATACCGGACCCGCGGTAGAAAACGGTGGAATCTTCCCCAGAGACTTCAGGCTTCTTCCAGAGAGGATGATGATTCTTCTTTGTGCCCAGCAGTGGAGGTAAATATGGAAGTTTAATATGCCACAATTTGATTGCCATTTAAAAAGAAAAATCAAAGATGAAAAGGAACAGGCAAAAGCAACTTATTCTCCAAAAAGTAAGAATTATTTTGAATTACTGTCTCAATATAGAAACCAATGTCATGTACCTGGTTTCCAGAGGGTTAGCTATACATCAACTGACAGCCAGGCTGTTAAATGCACACACAAGATAGACTCATAGTCACACAGCAAGGACATTCAGCTCGCTGAGTCCACGCCATACATCAAGTATCCATTTACACTAATCATTCATTGGCCCCATTTTGTTGTTCCGAACAATTCACCACAGATTCAACCATTCGCCTACACAGCAAGGGCAACTTTTGCTAACCATTTAACCTACCAACCTGCATGTCTTTGATATGTGGGAGGAATTGGAGCATTTGGGGGGGGGGGGGGGGGGGGGGATGACGTCACAAGGAGAATGTGTAAGGTTAGAGAACAACGGAGGTCAGGATTGATCCCAAAACACTGGAGTTATGAGGCAGCAGCTCTACAAACTGTGCTACTACCACACCTAAATATGGTGGCTTTGGTGAGTTTTTAATGCACTGGGCCTTTAATTGGTGAAGATTTTAGGAGGGCTTGGCTATATCTACAGTTATATGTTTACCATATAGTGTGCATATGAGTGTTTCGGGATTGTATGCAGGACATCCAGTAATCATGGGCCTTAATTGATTAATGTGCTTGTAAATGTTCCTTCAAAGTCACACAACTCTGAGCACCTCTACCCTACAGCAATAAAGGCTGAAATAATTCTAATGAAATGGTTACTCTACTTGTTCAGGAGACTGAAGAAATTCACTCTACAAACTTCTACAGATGCACCATATAAAGCGTACTTTCCAGTTGCATCACAGCCTAGTTTGGAAAATGCTCTGCCCAAGACCGCAATAAATTGTAGAGAGTTATGGATGTAGCCTAGTCTATCACATTGATTGCAGAATGTAGATTCCCCATCATTGGCTCTGTCTACACTTTACGCTGCCTTGGAAAGGTAGCCAGCATAATCAAAGATGTACCACCCTGGTCATTCCTTCTTCTCCCTGATCCCTTCCGGCAGAAAATACAGAAGCTTGAAAGCGTGCACATTACTAGACTCAGGAACATCTTCTTCATTCTGTTATCAGACCTGAATGGTCCATCCATAAGCTAGGGTACTGTCAGATTCCCCTACTCATAGCGGACATCGGACTTTTTCAATGTAACTGGTTGTTGCTAAATTGTGCTACAATGCTGAGACCTATATTTTGGACTCTGTATCTTTCCCTTAGCTCAACCTATTGTACTTGAGTTTGGCTTGATTGGATTTATGTATAATATTATCTGATTTGATTGGACAGTGAGCTTTTCACTGTACCTCAGGACATGTGGCAATAATAAACCTAAACCTATACATGGTGGTACTCAAAGAAAGATAAATATTCTCTCAGTATTGTGGTGTAGCCAGTGGTGTGATGTAGCCATTGTCTTTCTGCATTGGAGACCCAGGCTCATTTCTAACCTCAGCTGATGTCTGTGTGTAATTTGTACATTTTCTGTTCGACTGTACAGGTTTCCTCTGAGTGCACATCAAGAGTCAGAAGTGTTTTATTGTCATATGTTCCAGATAGAACAATGACATTCTTACGTGCTGCAGCACAACAGAATATCTAATCATAATAAATAATATAACAAAATCACAGAAAAAAAAGAACAAACTATAACAGTGCAATAATAATAATCATAGTCTATTGTAGTTCATAGCTTTTGAGGTTGTAGTATTTAATAGCCTGATGGCTGTCGTGAAGAGGCTGCTCCCCAACCTGGACGTTACAGTTCTCAGGCTCCTGTACCTTCTTTCCGATGGCAGTGGTGAGATGAGTGTGTGGACAGGATGGTGTGGGTCTTTGAGGATGTTGGCTGCCTTTTTGAGGCAGCGACTACGATAGATCTCTTCAATGGTGGGAGGTCAGAGCCGGTGATGGCCTGGGCAGTGTTTACAACGTTTTGCAGTCTTTTCCGCTCCTGGATGTTCAAGTTGCCGAACCAGGCCACGATGCAACCAGTCAGAATGCTCTCTACTGTGCACCTGTAGAAGTTCAAGAGAATCCTCTTTGACGTACCAAATCTCTGTAATCTTCTCCGGAAGTAGAGGCGCTGATGTGCGTTCTTTGTGATTGCATCAGTGTTCTGGGGCCAGGAAAGATTGTCGGAAATATGCACTCCCAGGAATTTGAAGTTTTTTACTCTCTCCACCATCGTTCCATTGGTGTAAACAGGATTGTGGGTCCTCAATCTTCCTCTTCCAAAGTCCACAATCAGTTCATTGGTTTTGGTGATATGGAATGCCAGATTGTTGTGCTGGCACCATATGGTAAGTCGATCGGTCTCACTTCTATGACTCATCACCATCTGTAATTCGTTCCACAACGATGGTGTCGTCAGCGAACTTGACAATGGAGTTCGCACTATGTCCGGCTACACAGTCACGAGCGTGTTTCCTACCACATCCCAAAAATACGTGAACTTTTATATTAATTGGCCACTTACATTGTCTCTAATGTGTAGATAAGTAGAAACATCTTGGGGGAGCTGATGAAACTGCGGGGAGAATATGAATGTAGATTAATGTAGGATTCACGTAAGTGGGTGCTAGATGGCCTGGTTAGACACGGTGGACCGAAGGGTCCGATTCCATGCTCTATCTCTCTGATGATTTTATGACGATGATTGATAAGCTTGTTGAGTGAGGGCACATTATATTAAAGTTACATTAATCTGTTCAGCATTAATATCAAGTGGTTTAACTTCAAGAAGTAAATACAAGAAACCTGGCATTCTCGCGCAGAATAAATTGCTGAGGCTGTGGGTCATTTGGAAATGTCAGAAGTAAACCATAAATTGTTAGCAGAGCCAAATGCTGAATATTCTGATGATTTGAAATACAAACAGAAACTGCCAGAAATACTCAAAAGGTCAGGCAGCATCTGGAAGCAGATTCAAATTTCGAGTTGTTGACCTTTCCTCAGATTTATTTTTGTTGGGCAAACTTATAAATGTTCATGAATGCAAGGTAGTTGGGTGGAGTTAATAGTCTTAGTGACCTGGAGAACAGGAGTGGCTAATACTGTTCCCATGTTATTGAACAGCAAATCATTGGTCTGTGAGGCTGACTTAGAAATGACATTGATCTGTATCTCACATCATTTCCATTTTAATTAACTTTCAGTTTAGTTTCATGCCAAAAGCAGATGGGCTGCTTTAACAGGTCACGAGAACACGACTCTGGTGACAGAAATTTTGAACAGAAGAAAGCATCATTTTCAAATGTAACACACCTTTTGTTCAAGATTGGTACAAAACATGTGTCATTGTTTTCCGTGGACGACTTCACCTCTTTTCAACGCAAAGTTCTTAAAAAACAAGTTTAATATTGTTCAGTGGAAAATAAAATGTAGAGGGACATAAATAGTCTACCGCATCAGCTATCACAATCACACAATTGCAATCGCAATCACAATAATACTTTATTAGCCAAGTATGTTTTGCAACATACGAGGAATTTCATTTGCCAAGTCAGTCATACAAATAAAAACCAACGGAACACAGAAAATACATTTTAACATAAACATCCATCACAGTGACAGGAGAGAGGGGGGGAGAGAGAGAAAGGGGGGAGAGGAGAGAGGGGGATAGGAGAGGGGGGGATAGGAGAGAGGGAGAGAGGAGGAGGGGAGGAGAGAGGGGGGAGGGGGGGGAGAGGAGGGGGGGAGAGAGGAGGGGGGAGAGAGAGGAGAGAGGGGGGGGGGGAGAGGGGGGTGATGGGGAGGGGAGAGAGAGAGAGAGAAAGGGAGAGAGAAAGAGAGAGGGATAGGGAGAGAGAGAGGTGGGGATAGAGAGGAGGGGAGAGAGAGAGAGAGGGTGCCTTTTTACTTCAACCCAAACAACCATTTGCAGGCAGTGCTTTTTCCCCTCAAACTAACCATATTTTCATTTTCAAACCACATTATGGGTACTCACAGCTGTGGAGACATTTGTTCAGTGTTATTCAGAGCTCTGATTGAGGCACACCACTTGCAGAGACTGATTGAGGCACACCACTTCCTGGTTTTATAGTCCCTCCCCCTCCCTCCAGCAGGGGCAGCAGAGAGAATGGGGAACTTTGTAAAAATATTAATATCTCTGTCATTTTTCATCGACGGGAAAAATCCTCGGCACACATGCGGCGGAGCGGGGCTCTGAGCGAGATGGCCAAAAATGACGGCCGTAGGTGGCGGCGTTCTCTCGGAAATCGCAGCACAGAAGGCCAAAAGCGGTCAAGAACAGAGATTTAGTAATATAGATACTCTGGGTTATATTTAAGTAGATACATTTATTGGAGTACCAGATCATTGATGATGAAATCCCTTTGGATATATCTTCCAAATGCCTTTGGGTATTTAAACATTGTCCTCTAAGCAGGAATTATATTTTCAAAACTATTAATGTATCTTAAAAATGTTGTCTCGAGAGGTCTGCAGCTAGCACCCATTGAATCTGAGAAAGGAAATTTGCATTAGGAGCTAATTTTAATTGAGTGTGAGATTAAATGCTTCGTATTTAATCTAGAATATCTCCTGTCTGTGGTGAAACTACTTTGAATGCTGGACAGTTCCATTGTTCATGTCTCTAATAGACATCTCATTACTGGCAAACAAACTGCGATCATTACATCTATGGCCTTATGGACTGTTTCGCGGTTTCAATGGTAGCGAATGACTTGCTCAGTCATAATTAACTGGATCTGTCCAAACATTTACGGATTCCTTGGCTGTAGTCTCAGAATGAATCAGTGATGGGGTCCAGTTTTCCCTGCACTAAGGGATCACCCCGATGTGGGTGGCACAAGTATTCCGGTGCCCAGCGGGCATCCAACAAAGAGCCACAGCATGCGGGAGATATTGGAGCAGTGAGAGAGGGGTTGCTGAAGGGTCTAATGCCATGGATGGTACCTATTGGAATTGAGAGAGAATCCTCACAGTAACATTACTGCGGTGCCTGACAGGAGCCATGCAAGGCTCCTTCTTGGCTGTGAGCATCTCACCAGGAATGGTAGTGGAACTCTGGTGTAGAGTCAATGGTGTCAAAAGCATTGTCAGAGAAATATACAACATGGAAACAAGCCATACAGCCACCAATTTAATGTTGAACATCAACCACCCATTTTCTACTCAATCTTCATTAATTTCATTCTGTCCCAATATGTCCCTATACAAAAGAACATTAACGCTGCTGCACCAGCATGTTAGGAATGGCACTGGGCTCTTATGCCTCACCCTCCTGTCAGAGACTCTGGAGGATCTTCCTATTTCAGAGGCAGAGAGATACAGCTTGGCTCTTCAGTCCATGCAGTTTGCTCCTCACATTCTCATCAACTCCTCCTAAGGGGAAATTTACCTACCAGTTAACCTACCAACCCACATGTCCTTGGGATGTGGGAGGAGCATTCAGAGAAAACCTGGGCCGTTGCAACGGTAATAAAGACAGAACCGATGGTCAGGATTGAACCCAGGTCTCTGGCATTGTGAGGCGGAGGTTGTACTAGCTGCACTACTCTGTTTCCAACTCACTAATGAATCACTACTTAGTTGCCTCATCTGAACATGGCATTAGCCACTATTGATGTAGCGCTGTGATTCTTAATGGGGCAGAACTCTGTGGGGAGCAGGGTTTTATGCGAGGACTGGTTTTACAAACATTAGCTGCCACCACTTACTCTAACATTTCAACGCCAATTAATGTTTTCAATATTGAACAAACATATGGTAATTTGTTACCAGTTTCACCCTCTGCTGATCCAAGTCATGAAGTCGACAATGTGCTCACAATTTGTAGCATTTTCCCTCCAATAGGATAGCACAGTAGAGCAGCGGTAGAATTGCTGCCTTACAGTGCCAAAGACCCAGGTTCGATCCTGACTACAGATGCTGTCTGTACAGAGTTTGCCCATTTTCCCTGTGACCGTGTGGGTTTTTTTTCAAGAATCTGGTTTCCTCCCAAATTCCCAAAACATGCAACTTTGTAGGTCAATTGGCTTCTGTAAATTGTCCCTAGTTTGTCTGATAGAACAGATGATCATTGGTCGGCACAGACTCGGTGGGCCTGTTTCCATGTTATATCTCTAAACTAAACTAAAATCTGAAGAGTATGCGGTCGATGCTGGAAGAAGACACACTCCCTGACCTGAATACACTCACTACCCGTCCCCAGAAACTAGGTCATCTCAGGAGAAATAATAAGTGCAGAAAATTCTGGATCTGTTAGGGAAAATTAATTCTGAAATACTTTCATGACAAGAAGAGACAGATTGGAAATTTAAGACACAGAAAAAGCCGCAGACTGTGAGCAAATATATTTCCACTGAGCAAGATATGATGAACAGTAATAAGCTGGCTGAAGGGATGGTGGAAGTGATTTTGACAGCAATTTTCTAAATGGTTAGGTACTTTGCAGGAACAATGGTGATAAAACTGGGGAGAAGGCTGACCAAATAGCTCCTCATGGCACAGTGGGCTCAATGGTCCCCTGTTGTGCAATTTTATTACTTTACTGCATCTTACGCTTAAGTTGTTGGCATAAACTCTTCTGTTTTATCAAGCAGAAACTTTCTTGTACATCCTAAGTTATTAAAGATTGATATAAATTCACAGCATTAAGACTTGTTGGATTTAGTATCTCAAGGAGGATTCTCTGCTGTGCTAGCCTGCCTTGTTAGAGCCTGAGAATCCATTTGGAGCCTGAAGGGACACCATAAAATGTGCCAGGTTTGGGTCAGGTATGAAAACATTAAAAAGCTTCCGGGTTCAGGTAGGGCTCAGATTGACTGTGGTCGGGCGGAGTTTAGGATAACTTTTAATTTTACTCCTTTTTATTTTGATGTTAGTACATGGAACATACAGCACAAGAACAGGCCCTTTGGCCCACAATGTCTGTGCCGAACATGATTCCAAAACCATCACTTATCTACCTGCACATAACCTTAATCTCTCCATTCCTTGCATAGCCATACATCTATGCAAAAGTATTTTAAATGAGAATAATATATCTGCTTCAACCCTCACTCTCAGCATTCCACGCACTCACCACCCTGTGTAATAAAAAAGGCCCACTTATCTCCTTTAAACTTTGCCCCTTTTATCTTAAAGCTATGCTCACTACTATTTGATTTTTCCATCCTGGGAAAAAAGATTCTGATTGTGTACCCCTTCTGTGCCTCTCATCATTTTATATAATCCATCAGGTCTCTTTGGAACCTCTGGCATTCCGGAGAAAACAATCCAAGTCTAACAAACCTCTCCCTGTACGTAATACACCCTAATCCAGGCATAATTCTGGAAAACCTCCTCTGCACCCTTTCCAAAGCACCAACATCCTTCCTGTAATGGGGCAACCAGAACTGCACACAAAACATCAAATGCAGCCTAACCAAAGTCCGATAAAGCTGCATCATGACTTCCTTAGTTTTAGAAATACCACGTGGAAGTAGGCTCTTCGCCCTGCCAAGTCCACACCGACCACTTTCTCAACCACTCACTAGGGGTAATTTACAGAGGTTATTTAACTACAAGCCCACGTCTTTGGGAAGTGGGAGGAAACCGCAGCACCCAGAGGAAACCCACAAGGTCACAGGGAAAACGTACGCACCCCACACAGTCAGCAGCTGTGGCCAGATGCCTGGCACTATGATGCAGCAGCTCTAATAAATCAGCTTATTTGTTTTTTTCAGCGGGTTTGAATCTGTTTGTTTGCTTGTCTGTGGAGATAAAAATTTGTATTCATAGGCTGCTTCTCATGACTACAGGATCCCAATGTGTTATACAGCCAAATGAAATAGTTTCTGTAATGCAATTGCTATAGTGGTAAATTGAATGTAGCAGGGAGAAAAATGCACAGCAAGCTCCCATGGACCAATTCTTAAAGAGTCTCCATTTATTGACTTCTTGGAAGCATACAGTGCCACAAAATCATAAAAACAACTGTTTTAGGACTGGGTGAAAGATGGTCAAGAATATAAATACTCATCTCCTATCTCCTATTTTCCACTCTTTCTCTTTCTCTTTTTTTTACTTCTTTTCCCCACTCTCTCTCTCTCTCTTCCTTTTTCTTTGTCACGCACTATCAATTACATGTTTTTCTATTCTCTATTATCTAGTCTCTCTTTCATTTAAAAAAAGGAAGCTGTACATAAAATGTAACATGCCAATCTATATTTTGCACCTAAAAAAAGATGCCACATTATTGTACTTACTTCTAATAAGTAAATTATATTTTAAAAAAAAGCTCCCACGGGCTGTAATGGGGCAAAACATGAGAAAAAAACATTATTGGTGAAGAAGACTGAAAGGTAAATGTTGATAAAGAGGAACACCCCTATTCTCACTTTCAAAATAATTCCTGAAAGGACACACAAGATTTCAACTTAACATCTCATCAGAAACCTGGCACTGTCAAAAGTGCAGCCGTCCCTCAGGAAAGCACTGGGGCATTCAGCCTAGATTTTGGGCTCAAGTCAACCTACAGCTTCTAATACAGAGGAAAGACTACTGGAATGCTTTGCCTGAGGAAGTGGTGGAGATGGGTACTATCACAACATTGAAGTAAATCGACAAGTACTTGAATCACCAAGGCCTAGAAGACTGTGGACCAAGTGCTGGCAGATGGGGTCAGTATAGCTGGGTATTTAATAGCCAACATGGTCATGATGGGCCAAAAGGCCTGTTTGTGTGCTGTATGATTCTATGACAATCTATTGTGCCCTTCACAATAGCTGAATACCCGTACGTATGTAGAAGAGAATAAGAAAGTGCAAGTTTGAAAGCTAAACATAACAACGTAAGTGTGATTAAAATAGACTCTCCCAAGTCGGCTCATCAAGTAGTGGACGTATCACTTAGGCAGTCCAACGACAAAGGATAGGAAAATTGCTAGATCATAAGCAAACAGAATATCTCACAGACCTGCACAAAAACAAAGAAAGGAACCAATTTGAAACAGGCAAACAGGCGACTGGAAATTGATAGGGCACAAGCACAGATACAGCACAATCACTGCAAGACACATCCAGAAGGTTAATCTCCATGGAGACATTCTGAATTCTCATTTTGTTATAAGGCATCTTGGGAGACTGGTACTTTAATAAATGTATGATTAAATTAAGCTGGAGCTGATTAACTGGTATTTTAATTACTAGCACATCAAGGCTCATTTCAATGGTGCGTTTCCACTTTCCCGATATAGATGGTTGTGTGAGATGTACTTTGCGCTCACAGGTTTTCTGAGTTCATTACTGCCTTGTCAGAAAATATCCAACAGTGAGCAAAAGTTGATAGTAAGAAGTGTTCCAGTTACCAAACGATGTAAATGCAGGATAATTTGCAGCAGCTATAACAAAAACAGTAGGAGTTTTTACATGTGGTTTGAAGATGCTAATCATGCCTCCTCTGATTCATGATAGAGTTAACTATGATTCTTACCAATGGAGTGCAAGACTGCAAGAGAGAGGAAGTTTTGTATGCCCCAAGTGTTTCAATTATTTGGTACTATATTCCCTCTTCTCCTATTATGCTTAGGAAGTCATTTGGAATTGAAGGTGACTTGTTCCAAAGTTCGGTTGGCTCTTAGGTGGCTGGTGTGGGACCTCAGGGGTCTACCACAGGAGGTAGGGGGACTAAGCAACTTGAGAGGTGCAATGCTCCTTCTGCCTATTTTGCTTGGCTTCCTTGAAGAGATGTGAAGATCTCAATGCTTTCCCTGGTGGTCCTTCAGAAGTTCGAGCAAGTAATAAGTCAGATATCATCAAAAAGGCGGCATGGTGGCACAGCAGCAGAGCTACTGGCACACAGCATCAGAGACCCGTGTTTGATCCTAAGTATGGAGTTTGTACATTCTCCCAATGACCTACATGGGCTTTCTCCAAGATCTCCGGTTTCCTCCTACACCCCAAAAACGTACAGGTTTGTAGGTTAATTGGCTTGGCATAATTGTAAATTATCCCTGGTGTGTATCAGATAGTGTTAGTGTGCGGGGATCAATGGTCGGCGCGGATTTGGTGAGCCGAAGGGCCTGTTTCTGCACTGTATCTCTAAACTAAGCTAAACTAAAGATAATTGAATCCAGACATTTCCACTCAGCAGGAAGAGGGCTACTCACTGAGGCAGTGCAGACACCAGGAGCAAAAGGATGGAGCTTTTCCCTGGTCAGTGTGGCTTTTTCCCTTGTTCCATGGCATCATTGAATTGTCACAGCAGAGAATGAGGCCATATCGAACTCACATCTGTTCCTCCTGGAGAAACCCAGTCAGTGCCGTTCCCAAAGGACCCTATAAATGATATTTCCCCAAAGTGGTGATTTATTTTCACTGCGTCCCCAACTTAATGGCCTATGTGTTGCAGATCTCTATGTAAAAGTGTTTCTTTCTCCTCATTCCCTCCTTCCCCCAGTGTATCTTTCATCTGTGACATATCACTGGAAATAAATGTAAATTAGCTCTTGATTTGGCCACTCGTTACAGAGAATCTTGCCAGCGAGTCTCATTAACTTAGGAACAACTTGCATTTCTTAATTTGACAATCAATTGGAAGAGACGGGCGAATAACAGGAGAAAAGAAAGTGGTGTCTCAGAAAGTAGGGGAGTCTAGACAAAAAATGTCTTAGCAGCCTGACAAAAGCTGACAGGATGGTGCCAAGACAGAGGGATTAGAGATCTGCGTGTGGTACTGATTCAATGTGTAATGTAAAATCTTCTGCTTTGAATCATTAAAATCTCATTTTAGAATTTAGAAGCATCCTTTAAAGCGAAAGATGTTTCAGATTGTTCATTAAAAAGTAACAAGAGGTGTTTGCCGGGAGGTGGACAAAAAGGATGGTCAAGAAGGGTAGGTTTTAAGAAAGTGTAGAGGATGATGGGTCTTGGGAAGCAATTGGAGAGCTTTAGGCTCCATGTGGCTACAAGCAAGGGTGCCAACAGTGGAGGCAACAATATCTAAAGTGAGCACCAAAGTTGGGGGAGGTTTCAGTGTGAAGCTCTAGGTGGGCAATGTGAGAAGTAATTTTTAACGGGAAATGTGAAGGTAGCAGGAGTTAACCCAGGTCAAAGACATCAGATGACAAAATAAAAAAGTTATGAGTGTTTAAAAAACCTTGAGATCAACTGATTGGTCCTCTCGCCTGTCAATCACCGTGATGAAGGTAACATGCCTTCCGGGGGGGGGGGGGGGGGGCAGGACTATAAAACCCCGGATTCTTGGATGTGAGTCAGTCACTATGCAAGATCGCGAGGGAAAGGCCACGACTGTCATTCTACGCTGTGAATCAACTGAACTGTGATTCTGCAATGTACTTGCAATAAATGATTTGTTAGCCCTTAATGACAATGCCATGAGATATTTGGCCTGCCGCCCTTCCTGTGCTTGAAAGTCCAATGCTTAATTGGAAATGAAATTAAATGACAATGCCATGAGTTGTTTGGCCTACTGCCTTGCCTGTGCTTGAAACTGCAATGCTTTATTGGGTCCGACTGTGTTTGGTAGGAATAAATGCTTTATTAGGTCCGACTGTATTTGGAAGGAATAAATGCTTTATTAGGTCTGACTGTGTTTAGTCCAAAAGTCCCGCTCATTTCGTGACTTCTGCTTAGTGGACAGGTCGTGCTGATTGTGTAATTTCCGGCGAGTGCAGAGGTCGCGTTGATTGTATAATTTCCAGTAAGTGCAGAGGTTACGCTGATTGAGGAAGTGCCGCTGACTGCGGAAGTCCCACAGTGGAGAGGCCGTGCTTAGCTGTGTGAGTATTTTCAAGAAAGTTTACTGTCATATATATGGTATGTGAGTCAGTGTGTATGAGTGTGAGTGCGTATGTGACTATGAGTGCGTATGTGTGTGTCAATGTGTGTGTGTGTGTGAGTCAGTGTATGTGGGCGTGTGTGAGGTGGAGGGTGTGTGGTATGTGTGTGTGTGTGTGAGTCTGTGTGTGTGTGAGTCTGTGTGTGTATATTATATCAAATGGAGGAGGAGCCATCTTGGGGAACGGCTGCTAACCAGCAGCTGTCTGTTTAATTCACTTTTTTTTGCAGTTTTACTGAGTCCTGTGCCTTGTCTGTGGGAGAAATTACTTTTTAATGTGGGGGGTAGGGGGTAACAATATTTCTAGGTCCCTACGTGGTCGGTGAGGCAGCTTTTTCTCCGGGCTGCCCCGTCGACCCGTCCTCGTGGCCTACCAGCGGGCGTGGAGCGCCGTTTCCTGGCGGGGACCGCCCAGCACCTCGGCTTCGGTGGCGGCACAGCGCTGGAGCGCTATCATGGAGTGGAGCGGGCGATGCCTTGCCTGGGTCGCCGCGCTGGATCGACGCGCTGGAGCTCCGGTGAGCTGTGACCGCCGAGATCAACACCTCCGGGCTGCGGGTCTGCGGAGCGGAGCGAGCGGCGCCGACTCTAACATCGGGAGCCTGGAAGCTCCAAACCGGCGTGGCCTTGTCGGCTTCGGAAGCCGCGGTCCCCAGCTAGGAAGCGGCTGTTCCAGGTGGCCCAGCCGCTGAGAGGACTCTCCCGACACCGGGGCAACACCACCCGGCCAGAACGGCCAGGAACATCGGGCCTCCATAGAGGCAATAGCGGTGGCCTCAATAGGCCTGACTTTGGGAGAACTGGAGATGGGGACTGGACATTGTGCCTTCCCCCACAGCGGTAACCATTGTGGGGGGATGATTTTTTTTGTGTGTAAGTTAATATGTTAGTCTGTGTCCAAGATGGCTGTCGGAAGGGAGAGTGGACGTTGGCGCGGTTTAGCTGCCGCTGCTCTCTCTTCAATTGTGTTTTTGATTTTTTGTCTTTGGAGCGATTTCTGTCTTTAATTTGTGTATTGGTGATGTCCTTATTATTTATTTTACTCCGACTATATGTTTTTTCTCTTTTGTTAATTTCTGTAAGGTGTCCTTGAGACTTTGAAAAGCGCCCGCAAATAAAATTTATTATTATTATTATTATATTGGAATTGGTGGAGAGGTGGAATATTGCGTTGGGGGACCAGCCCTCACGTGTAAAACTGGGACCCAACGGGTCCCCCTTAGTCTAGTGAAATTTTAAAGAAGTCTTTATAAATAGTTGGCAAGTCAATTGGCCACTGTAACCTGCTCCTTGTATGTATGTGGTGAAATAATAAAATTGGTTAAGGTGGGATTCATAAATATAGGTTCTTGATGGGCCATAGGGCCAATTTTCATGCTGAATCTATGACTTGATTCATCTGGAATTGGACAAGCCTACCTGGGAAGCACAGGAATAGTCCTGGTAAGATGTCAAAGGTGTGGATGTGGATTCATCAGTGGAACTGGGGCAAAGGCTGTTACAGGTGATGAAACATAAGAGAGGATGACCTGTGAGGGCTTCTTCCTCTGGGCATTTTAGTTGCCTCCCATATCCCAAAGATGTGCAGAGTGGCAGGTTAATTGTCCATTGTAAATTGTCCCTAGTGTACCAGAATCTGGGGAGTTTAATGAGAATATGGGAAGAATAAAATAGGATCAGTGCTTGATGGTTGTTAAGAACTTGGTGGGCTAAGACTCTACAGGTGTGTGTCAGTGTAATGGAAAAATAACTCAGACATTTTGATCAAAGGTACAGGTCACCACCATTATGAATCAACATAAATTGATGACTGAGAGGAGAAGGCATCAGAGAGGATGGTATGGGATTCGTAGCAGTGCTGTTGTCTTTCCAGTATGTGGCTAAAAACTGTAAGAGCAAAATATTGGAGGGCAATCCTTATAGTACAGAGATCTATAGTACAGAGATCATAAGTAGGCAAAGAAAGGAGGCACGACAAAGGAACCAGGTATCATCAATATTTCAGTTGGCTCCATCAATGTCGCACAAAGTATCTTATAGAGAACAAAAGCAAACGTACCTTACTCCACAGCACAGGAACAACAGTCAAATTCCTTAAAGGGTATTGAAGTGCAAATGCTTTTGATGTTGCTGATATGAGTGGGATTCACACTATATGTCAGTCAAAGAGATCTTTATAAACATATCCGAGGAGGGGTCTGAAGGTTGCTGGTTTGTTTCTGTTGTGGCTGTTTTCAGAATTCATGTGTAACTCAGCACATTGACACATGCCACAATTCGCTTCACAGCAGTGAAAGCAAACAAACGTTGATATTAAGCCATAGAATAACCAATTAATTGAGCTGATTAAAGACTTGGACAAAGGGATATATTTTAAGACATTCTTAAAGGAGAATGGAGATGTAGGGCAGTAGAAAGAGTTGGAGAGAAATCGTGAGTATGAACTCAGGCCGACATGGAGTTACATAATAAACACTCAGCAGATCAGGGAGGATCAAAGGTCCTTTGTCAGGATCTTGGGGATGTGAGTGGTGATCCAGGTTACGCAGGGAAAGTCTGAAGGGGATTTGGAAAACTGTGTCGTGACTATGATAGAATTGTTACAATGTAAAGGTGTTGCCCAGTCAGAAACCAATGCTGATTTGCGTGAAGAGGGGTGGAAGGTGAAATGAACTCGTGTTAGGATAGGCATTACAGAGGAAGCTGAGAAGATACATACTAAAGGAAGTTGCAGAAAGATCAAGATGGACCAGGAGTAGGCAAATTAAGGTTTTTACAAAAAGGCCAAAATTCAATGCCAAAATTCCTCTGATTCATCTCATTTAACTGCAATTATCTGAATGAAATTGTAGGAAAACTGCCTGAAAGATGTCTCATCCCAGGGTGTTAAATCAGCCAAACCTACTCTCAGTCATCCTTCCAAATGCTGGAATGAAGGCAGCTGCCTCACAGATGATTTATTGGTGGGCAAAGTGTAGATATCATGCATGACTTCAGGAGTTGACAAGCTTCCAAGAGGAGGTCCTGTCAGAAAACAAAAAAGCTGTTTCAAATTGAGCTGAGCTGAACTCCATTGAGCTTGTGTGCTAAAATAAATTTCTGAAGGAACTCAGTGGGTCAGGCAGCATTCATTTCCCTCTATAGATGGCCTAACCTGCTGACTTTCTCCTTCAATTTATTTTTATGCTCAAGATTCATGCAAATTGCAGGCATTTGTGTATCTAATGAGCTTGAATTCCCATTATATTTGCTAATGATTAAATATTGCAATATAGACCATAATGGCTTTATTCTGCGTCGCTTATTTGGTGCATCTGAAGAAGGGTCTTGACCCAAAATGTCAGTCTGAAGAGGGTCGAGACCCCAAACTTCACCAATTTCTTTTCTCCAGACCTGACCCGACCCACTGAGTTACTCCAGCATTTTGTGGCTATCTTCAATGTACTGTAATTTGTTGATGTTAACTATGGTTGAATCAGTGGCACTTTTGCCACAAGTCCCACCTGATTACATCGTCCATTTTGTGCCACAGTGATAGAGCTGATGCTGTCACTTAAACAAAGCTCTAACCTGCAGTTCTAACTCAGGATGGCCAAGAAACTGTAGAAAATTGACACAAGGGCAACCTTTGCCTGTTGAAATTCCACCCAATTAGACCAGGCACATCAAGTCCAAATCCATTTGAGTTGTTTCCGGAGGTGGATCTAATGGTGCCATCTTCGGCTCAGCGCTCATTTCCACAATTACTGTCAAAAATTGGATTTTCAATGTGCTACTGCCTACCTGTGTTTTTCACTCAATGTAAACCAAGCCCATGGGTTACCAACCCCCCTCAACCACGTTATTTAAAGGACCAACACAAACTGTATTCTGCGTCGTACCCTATTGCCTCCTCACTGCCCCAACTGCAGCCAAAAAGTTGGTCACAAAAGCAGGTTACTGAGAGACTTAAATGAGTAAAGAGGCGAGTTGTTTGGAGAGCATTTCCATACCTATGGGGATGGTCATTAAGTGGGCAGTGCAAAAATGATTTAAGTTGGAGGGGTGTTGATATCTCAAAGACTTGTAGGACTGGAATGGGCTACAGGCGAAGGGAAATGATCTAAAAAGAGGGTTAAGATGACGTAAAGACCCTTCACAGTTTCTTACTGCATCACACGGTACTCTGCCCCAAATCCAGATTCACATGTTCAGCAGGGAAATAATACTTATGACTCATCAATTTTGACCATCAATCATCTATATTTGCACTAATCCTACCCAAACCCATTTAACTGTTTCATCACATACACACAAGGACCAAGTTACAGTGGCCAATTGACTTACCAATTATTTATAAAGACATTTTTATTTCTTCAGGCTATCATGATATCCTGACGAAGAACCCAGTTCCTCTGTCACCAGATAACATCCTCGCACTGCAACCATCTCCTGTTAACCTTGTCCAATTCTCTTTGTGACAGCCTGGATGTGCACCTTTACCTGGATTTCTCTCTGTAACCTCCATGAGCTCATTTAATTGTGGGTGTCTCCCACACAATCTAGAGAGTCAGTAACTTTACTTCCGCATTGCCACTTTCCACAATCTGCACACCATTCAGGGCTATCTTCAAACACACCTCCAAGTACATCTCCACCTAATGCTTAGCTAGGCTGCAGCTCCCTCACTTAGGCACCACTACTAATTACAGATCACACCACCAATTTATTTTACAATAGTGAACAAATGTGTTTCTTGGATGGAGTTCCAGCATCCTCCTGTCCTCTTCCTGTCCATGCCAATATGGATGCTCTCTGCACACTTCCAGGAGAGTTTCTCAGTCTTTCCCGGAATGCTAAACAGAACCCATCAACATTTCCGGTTTCTCGGCGTCCTTATCTCTGCTGATATCTCCTGGACAGACAACACGACAGCGGTCATCAAGAAGGCTCAGCAGCGGCTGCACTTCCTGAGGGTTCTCAGGAAGCACAACCTGGACTCTAACCTGCTGCTGACCTTCTACCGCTCGTCCATCGAGAGCCTGCTGACATACTGCATTACAGCATGGTACGGCAGCTGCACCATGGCAGACTGGGAGAGGCTTCAGAGGGTAACTAGGACAGCACAGAAGATCATTGGTTGCCCTCTCCCCTCCCTGATGGATATTTACACCTCCCGCTGCCTTAGCAGGGCAAAGAATATCATCAAGGACAGCTCCCATCCTGCGTTTGGACTGTTCGACCTGCTGCCCTCTGGAAGGCGCTATAGGTGCATCAAATCTAGGACAAATAGACTCAGGAATAGTTGTTTTCCGAAAGTCATAACTACTCTTAATTCACACATGCACTGACTTCACAGCCCAACACCCGGACTTCCATCTATTCTATCCACATACTGAAATTTGGAACTATACTGTGTATTGTAACTGTAATTTTTAATATTTTTAAAACATTTTTTTAATATTTAATATAATCGTTAAACATCTGCCTAAGAATACTACCTATTCATCCTTCACCATTTTGCCTTTATAGATATGTATATAGCACCGCAGAATTGTGCACCTATCCCCCCCCCCCCCCCCCCCCCCCCCCCTCCTCCTTTTTTGTACTAAATTATATGTATGCATTTGTGCACAACACATGCCAAAAAACATAGTGGTCAAGTAAACAAGCAAAACTATAGCTAACTACAAGCAAGACCTATTCGACCACCACACTTTCATCTAAGTAACGTCATCATAATGACAAGGCAATCATAATGATTGAAATGCAAGAGATTGCAGATGCTGGAATCTGCAACAAAACATCAGGTACTGGAGGAACTGAATGGGTCAGGCAGCATCTGTGGAGGGAAAGGGTGGATGATGTTTCATATCGGGACCCTTCTTCAGATTGATCAAAATGATTACTTTCCTATTTATACCTTCTCACTCTCAGTTATTTCCTCTTCACAGCTGAGCCATTTCTCTAGCTTTTATTTGTACAGCCAAATGGTAATTTTTGATTAAAGTCAATTTAGATCAACAATTTCTATAAACTATACCTTTTTATTAAAACAAACAATTTAAAGTGGTATTTGTCACCATACAATGGGCTGCCCACAGCCTATGTAGGATTCAGCTACGAGATTAGTTTAGTTTAGTTTAGATATACAGCACGGAAACAGGGCCTTCAACACTACGTCCATGGCAACCAGCGATCCCCATACACTAGCATTATTCTACACATACTTGGGCCAATTTACAATTTTACCAAGCCAATTAACCGACAAACCAGTAAGTCTTTGGAGCGTCAGAGGAGATTGGAGAACCCAGAGAAAGCCCACAGAGGGCACGGGGAGAACATACAAATGTACAGACAGTACCCGTTGTCAGGATTGAACCCGGGTCCCTGGAGCTGAAAGGCAGCAGCTCTACTGCTACGCCTCTGTGCCGCTCCATTAAATGGAGGCTTACAAACAACTTTGATGTAGTGGACTGGGAGAAAACTTGCAACCTCTTCGACCAAGGACAAGGGAACATCGCCATTGGCAGGTTCCCTTCCACGTCACCCACCATCCTAACTTGGAAATGTATTACTGGCCCTTCGTCATCCACGTTCTAAATCCTGGAACTCTTTTGCCAAAAGTTTAGTCAGACTACTTGTATCACAAGACTGCAGTGATCTAAGTAGATGGCTCCCCACCACTTCCTCCAGGCTTATTAGAGATGGGCAATAAACACTGTCCATGCCAATGAACCTAGGTATCTCAGAGAATAAACTGAAGCAAAATTTATGTCACTGGCAAGAGGTTTACTTTCCACAAGACCTTGATTTAAAGTAATTGGTAAAACATTCTGTAGGGAGACAAGGAGATTTTCTTTTTTATGCAGCAATTTTTCATGTTTTCATGATCTTAAGCCAGAAAACATGCTGGAGGCAGATTCAGTAGCAACATACAAAAATTAAATTGGTTAAATATCAAAAAAGCAAATATTAAATGACTATGGGCAAAGAGCAGGGAAGTGAGGCAAAATGGTTTGATCCAATAATGGTAGGCAGAGGTATCATCAATAAGTGGCCTCCTGCAATATATAATTGTAGCTTACAACTCAATGAAATCCACAATGAAATCTCCAATTTTAAGTTACTTTCCTCCCTCTGGCTTCTCAGTCCACAACTCTTCAAACCTGTCTCACAACTCCTGCCCTTATCTTTGGCCTTTGTTCCAACCATCTGCCTATCAAAAACCACTCGCACCTACGTCCACCTACTACTTGTCACACTTTGCCCTGCCTCTCCCCTTGTCCAGCTTTCTTCTCTCACCCCTCCAACAATGTTTGAAGAAGGGTCTCGACCCAAAATATCACCTATCCATGTTCTCCAGAGATGCTGCCTGACCTGCTGTTATGGAGTCATAAAGAGTCAGAGTCACACGGTGTGGAAACAGGCCCTTCGGCCCAAGTTGCCCACACTGACCAGCATGTCTCATCTTGCCCACACTAGACTGACATGCCTGTGTTTGGCCCGTATCCCTTTAAACCTATCCTATCCATGTACCTGTCTAAATGTTTTTAAACGTACACAAAAATGCTGGAGAAACTCAGCAGGTGCAGCAGCATCTATGGAGCGAAGGAAATAGGTAACGTTTCGGGCCGAAACCCTTCTTCAGACTTTTAAACCTTGCTCCAGCACTTTGTGTCCTTTTGTATAATTCCATTGGTCGACACTGTGGGATTGGGTTTGGGGTGACAGAGATTCTGTGCACTCTGATCACATTTCAGCTCCTTAGCACAGTCAGTAAAATTGACTAATAGATCACAACTCATGCAACAGGACTTTGCAAGTTCAAGCCCTGAACAATTGGGAGGCTGGGATCGAAAATCTCCTCCCTGTGAGCTGTGAAATCAGCTGTGCACACTGACTGAAAAGAATTTAGGTTCATTTAAAACTCACTTTGACAGCTCCCAGCTAATGAAATGGCATTTCTCATGTGGCTGTCTAAATTTTATTTTTACACCATCAATTAAATTATTTTTAATTGAGAACTCAAAATGAACCATTTCTGATATGATGTGATTGTTTCCCTGGTGTTTTATAGGTCCATCTAACGTCATAAAAAATTCAAGACAATCTATCATTGTTGTCAAAATTCCCATTATAAAGTTGAATGTCCTCTTTTCCATCAGATTAAGTGAGGCTATAATTACACACTCCTTCTGGTGGAGGACCTGTGCTGCCCCCTCTGGCAAATGGATGCAATTGCAGTTACCAAAAATTCAATGGGGTGAACTCCAAAGGTTGATTAGCAAGGATTATCCAATTCATTGCTACCAATCAGGGATGAATTTCCACATACATAGGACTCATTTGTTATGACAATCCATTATTAAGGTAGTTGTAATTGAATAAATACATAAGATTATAAGCCAATTCATTGCTACCAATCAGGGATTGGAAGGGGCACAAATAAGGTAGATATTGAAAATATTTTCCAGTGGTAGGGGCCTAAAAACAAGAGGACATTTCAGCTGAGAGGATGGAGATTTAAAAGGGAACTGAGGGTTGTGTTTTTACACAGAGAGCAGTTGGTATTGAGAATACACTGCCAGAGAAGGCAAAAGCAAATATAATTACTATGTTTAACAGGTATTTAAACAGGCACTTAAATAGACAAGGTGTAGAAGGACAAGGTTATAATGTGGGCTAATTCGATTACAGGTAGAAAAGTCCATTTGGATGAGACACGCCAAAAGGTATGTCCCTGACACTGGAATTTACTGAGGAAATTTGTGGATATAATGTACTGTGTGACTTTAAAATGGGAACTTTTGGGGCATTGTGTGCAAAGGCAACATTTATTTCCTACCCTTGGCTGTTTAGGTGAAAATGGTGATGGGTCAGTTTGTTGGGAGTATTGTAGTTGTATGCAGAAGGTGCATTGAATGAAATGATCCAAATCCGTAGCCTTCTAACACCCTTAATCAAGAGAATAAATATTTAAGGGTTTCAGGGATTTGGCCACATTTATTGCCCACTGCTGGTTGCCTTGGGTATGTGTGACCTCGTGCGTTGTTGCAGTCCATGTGTCAGTGGCAATCGCATTAGAAGGGGTATTCCTACATTTGACATAATGTTTCTACAGTGAAACTACTTTTGTTATTTTCCCAGTGATTGAGATTGTGGAGCAAGGGGGTATTCCTGGTCAACTTTGATAAATTGACATACTGTGCTCTGTAGTCTGTAGATATTCCCGATATATGGTGCCAGTGATGGAGAGAGTAGAGATGTAGTTCAGTGGGAAAATCCCTGAACTTTAAATATTCAGAACTTGACAGTGTCGTGCCACTTGAAGAACATTTCTTTTAGTTGAACATGTAGAGGGAAGTCATGAGCATTCCATACAATTTCTGATCGATTTCTTACATTTGGTGTAGAGTACTCCAAAGTTGTGGAGGTGAGGGATAACAGTGTTCCTTGCCCCCTCTCCAGTTCTTGAAGCTTGCTGGTGAAAAGGTTGTCTTAATAACCCCTCTGTAACTAATGGGCTTCCTAAAGTTAGGGTTAGAAGAGTGGAGTGATTGTATCGGATGGTGGTAGATCCTTCTCTGGGAAGTGTCATGGTCCTGCACCATCTTCATGAATGTTGATGGTGGTGATTGGGATTAAAGTGTGATGTTTCAGACTAGGGCCTACCTTGGCCATTGCTGGTTGTGGAAGTGCCAAGGCATGGATATATTTGGCACACAAGATGAGAATATTAATAGATAAATATCTTCCTGTGCTGCCCTTTGAGCGGCACAGTCGTGCAGCGATAGAGTTGCTGCCTTAAGGGCCTGTCCCACTTTCACGACCTAATTCACAACCTTTTTTGCTCATGGACATTTTTCATCAGGCTAGAAAAACGCCCAGACCTACTTAATGCCACGAGTACCTACAACTAGCATCACAACCTCCTACGACCTCATGACGGTCATGCTGCGAGTCTAAGTTAAGGGCAAACTCAGCAGAGGTTGTGAATTAGGTCGTGAAAGTGGAACAGGCCCTTTACAGCACCAGAAATCCGAGTTCGATACTGACTATGGTTTCTGCCTGTACGGAGTTTGCATGTTCTTCCTGCGACCCCGTGGGTTTTCTCTGGGTGCTCCGATTCTCCTGGTGCTCCGGTTTGTAGGTTAATTGGCTTTGTAAATTGTCTGTAATGTGTAGGATAGAACTAGTTTATGGTTGATCGCTGGTTGGCATAGACCATGTTGTATCTCTGAACTAAACTAAAATGTCATACTCCTACATTCTTATGTCCATGTTCTTTGGTCTGTATTCTTACCCTCGCACTGCTTCCATTCTCTTATAGATCAAATATCCTTCTTTATAGTTTATCCCTCTGGTCACCCAGGTTTTACTCTATCAGAGACACCCCCCTCCTCCCTCTCCATCCCTGCAGCTTTATCAGATTATTTTGTCTGCTGAAACATTGACTGTTTCTCTTTCTCGAGAAGCGGCCTAACGAATTGAGTGTTTCTGACAATTTTCTGTTCTTATTTCAGATCCCCAGCATTGCAGTGTTTTTTTTCACTCAATAGAGAAATAGTTGTTTGGTCCTCCATCCTTCATTGACTTCATTGACAGTAGAGCAACAAAACTTGATCAATCGGTTATAAAGTCGTTCATAGAAGCATAGAAAATAGGTGCAGGAGGAGGCCATTCGGCCCTTCGAGCCAGCACCGCCATTCATTGTGATCATGGCTGATCGTCCCCTATCAATAACCCGTGCCAGCCTTCTCCCCATATCCCTTGACTCCACAAGCCCCTAGAGCTCTATCTATATATTACTAAATCTCTGATCTTGACCGCTTTTGGCCGACTATGCTGCGATTTCCGAGATAACGCCGCCACCTACAGCTGCCACCTTGCTCAGAGCCCCCCTCCGCCGTATGAGTGTGGAGGATTTTTTCCGGCGATGAAAAATGAGAGAGATATTAATGTTTTTACAAAATTCCCCATTCTCTCTGCTGCCCCCGCTGGCGGCAGGGGGAGGGACTATAAAACCAGGAAGTGTCGTGTCTCATTCAGTCTCTGCCAGACCAGGAAGCGAGAAGGTCACAGCTCTCTGAGCTGCAAATAACACTGAACGCATGTCTGCTCCACGGTGAGTCCCCTCGATGCGGCTGTAAAGTGGCTGCAGCCCTTTTTAACAAATTTGTGTTCACAAAATGAATTTTGGTTGTCAGGTGTCTGCGGACCAATTGTTTGCCTTGCCTTTTTGACAGGTTTGTGTTCGCAAGATGAATTTTGGTTGTCGGGTGTCTGCAGCCCAATTGTTTCCCTCGCCTTTTTGACCTTTGTGAAGAGAAAAAGATTAGTTAAAACAAATGTAGGTCCCTTGCAGTCAGAAACAGGCAAATTGATCATGGGGAACAAGGACATGGCAGACCAATTGAATAACTACTTTGGTTCTGTCTTCACTAAGGAAGACATAAATAATCTGCTGGAAATAGCAGGGGACCGGGGTTCAAATGAGATGGAGGAACTGAGTGAAATCCAGGTTAGCCGGGAAGTGGTGTTACGTAAATTGAATGGATTAAAGGCCGATAAATTCCCAGGGCCAGATAGGCTGCATCCCAGAGTACTTAAGGAAGTAGCCCCAGAAATAGTGGATACATTAGTGATAATTATTAAAAACTTTAGATTCAGGAGTAGTTCCTGAGGATTGGAGAGTAGCTAATGTAACACCACTTTTTAAAAAGGGAGGGAGAGAGAAAACGGGGAATTACAGACCAGTTAGTCTAACGTCGGTAGTGGGGAAACTGCTAGAATCAGTTATTAAAGATGGGATAGCAGCACATTTGGAAAGTGGTGAAATCATTGGACAAAGTCAGCATGGATTTATGAAGGGTAAATCATGTCTGACGAATCTTATAGAATTTTTCGAGGATGTAACTAGTAGAGTGGATAAGGGAGAACCAGTGGATGTGTTATATCTGGACTTTCAGAAGGCATTCGACAAGGTCCCACATAAGAGATTAGTATACAAACTTAAAGCACACGGTATTGGGGGTTCAGTATTGATGTGGATAGAGAACTGGCTGGCAAACAGGAAGCAAAGAGTAGGAGTAAACGGGTCCTTTTTACAATGGCAGGCAGTGACTAGTGGGGTACCGCAAGGCTCAGTTCTGGGACCCCAGCTATTTACAATATATATTAATGATTTGGACGAGGGAATTGAATGCAACATCTCCAAGTTTGCTGATGACACGAAGCTGGGGGGCAGTGTTAGCTGTGAGGAGGATGCTAGGAGGCTGCAAGGTGACTTGGATAGGCTGGGTGATGTGGCAAATGCATGGCAGATGCAGTATCATGTGGATAAATGTGAGATTATCCACTTTGGTACAAAAACAGGAAAGTAGACTATTATCTGAAAGGTGGCTGATTAGGAAAGGGGGAGATGCAACGAGACCTGGGTGTCATGGTACACCAGTCATTAAAAGCAGGCATGCAGGTGCAGCAGGCAGTGAAGAAGGCGAATGGTATGTTAGCATTCATAGCAAAAGGATTTGAGTATAGGAGCAGGGAGGTTCTACTGCAGTTGTACAGGGTCTTGGTGAGACCACACCTGGAGTATTGCGTACAGTTTTGGTCTCCTAATCTGAGGAAAGACATTCTTGCCATAGAGAGAGTACAGAGAAGGTTTACCAGACTGATTCCTGGGATATCAGGATTTTCATATGAAGAAAGACTGGATAGACGGTTTGTACTCACTAGAATTTAGAAGATTAAGGGGGGATCTTATAGAAACTTACAAAATTCTTAAGGGGTTGGACAGGCTAGATGCAGGAAGATTGTTCAAGATGTTGGGGAAGTCCAGAACAAGGGGTCACAGTTTAAGGATAAGGAGGAAATCTTTTAGGACCGAGATGAGGAAAACTTTTTTCACACAGAGAGTGGTGAATCTCTGGAATTCTCTGCCGCAGAAGGTAGTTGAGGCCAGTTCGTTGGCTATATTTAAGAGGGAGTTAGATGTGGCCCTTGTGGCTAAAGGGATCAGGGGGTATGGAGAGAAGGCAGGTACAGGATACTGAGTTGGATGATCAGCCATGATCATATTTAATGGCGGTGCAGGCTCGAAGGGCCGAATGGCCACCTGCTGCACCTATTTTCTATGTTTCTATAACTAGGTCGAGATGCACAATGCAGGAATCATTCAAAGCATTATTAAGACAGAGAAAATGCAACAAATAAAATAACATTAAAACATACAAGATGAATAATACAAAAGGGGCATATCAGTGGTGCCTCAAGAAGTGTAGCCACTTCACAGCTCCAGTGAACCAGATTCAACCCAATGTCCACTACTGTTTGTATGAGCTTGCATGTTCTCCTATAACCACATTGGTTTGTCCTTTCTTCCCACATCCCAAAGATGTCCTGGTTGGTTAATTAGCCACTGTAAATTATCCCTGGTGTAGATGGCTGGTGAGAGAATCAAGGGGATGTTAATATGTTGTTGGAGAACAGGCTACCATTAAGGTGGGAAATGGGATTGCTTTAAAATCCAGCAAAGTCTATATGGGCTGAATGGTGTTCCTCTGTGTGGTAAGGAAATTGAATACGAATAGGATGTTATATGAAATTGCAAGAGATTATACAATGTAAAATACGGCAGAATTTTGTACGCTAACAGGATCCTGAACCTTACAGAGCTTTGACCTATAATTATCACATCCGCTCACATGTACTGTTCTCTGTTTTTGTGACCAACTTTTCCCACAGTTCTCTGGAAAACTATTCCTCAACTTTAAACATCTCCTGCTCTTCAACTCTAGCTGATTTTGAACATAAATCACCAGAGCAATAACCCAGAATGTGGTAAATTCTATCCATGTTACCGAGCTTTCCCTCAAACTTCCTTATTTTATAATACCTGTGGCAATTTGACAAAGTATTTCCTTTAATTGAACTACCCAGTTTGCCTGCTACAGAAACAGTGACTCGGTGAAAAAGGAAATATTTATTTTCGACCATTAGCACAATAAAAATGGTTTGATAAGAAAAATGTTTCATCAGCATTAGGAAACGCTAATGAATGGCTATTACTCCAGTGACGTTTCTGACATTTTAAAATGTTAAAAGCCAACAGACATCCTAATACCATCGTTGGCGTTTATACATTGACTTGTGATAGCCATTCTGCAGAGACTCAGAGAAAATAAATGAAAATCAAGTAAACTGTGGTTGTTGAGAATCTGAATCACAAGGATAAAATGCTGGAAACACTCAGCAGACAAGACTACATCTGTGGAAAGAGAAACAGAATTAACAGTTCAGGTCAAAGACCAACATCAGAACTGGGAAAAAGATTTTGTCTTAAATTGTGGAGAAGATGGGGGAACGGGTAGATAAAACAAAGGGAATACCTGTGATAAGATGTCAGGGTTACAAGAGGAATAAATTGTGGAGGTCATCCACTTAATGGGTTAATGAGACAGACACAAAATGCTGGAGTAACTCAGCAGGTCAGGCAGCATCTCTGGAGGAAAGGAATAGGTGAGGCTGAGAGTCAGGGGAAAGGGAAACAAGATATATACTGCAGCTGGCAATGTAGAGAGATTTAGAACAAATGAATGTTTCCCTTTTGTATCCCATTCCCCTGACTCGCTCCAAAGAAGGGTCTCAACCCAAAATGTCACCTATTCCTTTTCTCCAGAGATGCTGCCTGACCCGCTGAGTTACTCCAACATTTTGTATCTATCTTTGGTGTAAACCAGCATCTGCAGTTCCATCCTACACACAATGGGTTAAGGGGAGCAGTTAGATGGCGACAAGACAAACAAAGATGTGTAAAATGCAGTGCTGTGGGATGAGCCTAGCTTAGTATCTGAACAAGAAAGAAAAACTGATCTAAGATCAGACATGGATGTCTTACAGCAGAGACAGGTATTTGTGTGTGTATAAACAAGCACATCAGAAATTTTCTCAGCTGATAACTTGTTTGAAAATGTCAGCACAACCTTTCCACCCTCTCTACTCTGTTCCTAGTGATAAGATAGAATTCCCAACCTAATTTTAGTCCATTTTGATCTTCTAGAATGCGGATCAGTTTGAAGAAGGATCCCGACCCAAAATATAACCTATCCATGTTCTCCAGAGATGCTGCCTGACCCGTTGAGTTACTTCAGTAGTTTTGTGTGTTTTTTGATCTTCAAAGTTTAGTACACTTGAAGGTAGAACTGCAGACATGGGGATGAAAATAGTGAAGATTCAAAATGTGGCAAGATACAGTACAAAGCTGTCAGTCAGTCTGTATGTAGCAACAGCCTTATGGACACGTACCTTGGTGTTCAAACCCTCAGTCTGAAGAAGGGTCTTAACGCAAAACATCACCCACACTCTGTCTGAAGTAGTCTCAACCAGAAAATACATCCATTCCTTCTATCCAGAGATGCTGCCTGTCCTGCTGAGTTACTCCAGCATTGTGTGTCTATCTATGGTGTTCAGAGATGTACCTTGCTCATTCTTTTGGCAATTGGTCAAACATCCCAAAGCGATGCAGACTTTAGTGAGTTTAATCACAACATTATAAATGGAGGATGCTCCCGAAACAGTAAAACTGTTCTCTGTTGATGGTCGTTAATCTTCAGAGGAGGTGAACCACAGATGTCAGACAGAACTGATCAAATCATTACATTGAGTTTCTTCCGACATTTGGCCAATTCATAGGTCACGAGGATCCAGCAAAACGATTCAGTGGTCTTTGTAGTTCACCAGTTGTAGAATCACCAAACTCACTACAACGTGCACAAAAACTTTTCAGACTTCGACTGACTCAAAAGTTGATCCCTAAGATTGGAAAATTGGTCATTTCACTCCCTTACTTTACGAGGGTCGGTGAAGTAACATAAGACATTGGGTTTCTATTTGCAAGGCAGTTATTACAAAATCATTATTAGTGAGTTGGGGGACATAAGAGGCTAAAAACAAACTGCTGGAGGAGCTCAATAAGTCAGGCAGCATCTGTGGAGGGACATTTCAAGTCAGGACCCTTCTTCAGGCTTATTAGTGAATTATTGATTAAGACAAATTTGAATGGGCAGCATAAAATAGCATTTATTTGCAATGGGGAATTTGTACCTAATAAACCAAGTTAAATTAATTGTGGAACTATCACAATACATTCATTTTGTACAAAATGAATGTATCTTGACATGATTTAGATAGAGCTCCAAACAGCATAATACAAGATATCATATAACAACAGAAATGGCTAATTCTGATGTGGACAGAAAAAGCAAGTTTCCTGAAGATGGGTCTGGAAGATATAGAAACATATAAAATAGGTGCAGGAGTAGGCCATTTGGCCTTTTGAGGCTGATCATCCAACTCAGTATCCTGTACCTGCCTTGTCTCCATACCCCCCTGATCCCTTTAGCCACAAGGGCCACATCTAACTCCCTCTTAAACAAGACTGGAATACGCGTTGAATCTCCTGGCATTTAGAAGAGGTAGAGGGGACCCGAGAGGTTCTTGACAGAGCAGATGTGCTGAGGATGTTTCTTCATGTGAGAATCAAGAACTTGTGGGCATAATTTAGTAATAATGGGTGGTCCAATGATGACAGAGGTAAGGGTTTTTTTTTTTTTAAATCTCAGAGAGCTGAAATTCTTCACATCTTTTTTCCATTATGGAAATTAAGGAAAGCTTTATGGTGACATAAAGGTTTATGACACCTTTATGGTGTTGGAGGTTATGGGGAGTCGGCAGGAGAATGGGGTTAGGAGGGAGAGATAGATGAGCTATGATTGAATGGAGGTTGATGTGTCGGCCTAATTCTGCTCCTGTCACTTATGAAATATAGCCTTTGAATATTGTTTGGGCTGATCTAGTTAGATTCTTGACAAGCAAGGGTGGGGGGGGGGGGGGGGGGGGGGGGGGGGGGGGGGGGGTGAAGATTACAATCTCATGTCATCCTCCGGTTTAATGGGAAGCAGGTTTGAAAGATAACTTTCTTCGACGTTTGCGGTATAATTAATCAGCTTCTGGTAAAGTATTATCATTTTCAACCTTCCTTTAAGATATTTCATACCGTATATTCTTCCTTAACCCTTTCTGCCACACCACCCATCGATTCTTTCAGTCATGTGTAATCATTTACAACACTCCCATTTCTTTAAAATATTTTGCACAGCATCTATTTTTGGCTGCTTATGCCCCTGAGACGTGCTCCCCTTTAAACCTGCTACATAACTAACGGTGCTTCTGTGAGATTACATGTCTTTTTCATTAGATTTTTGTTTTAACCACCTCCTCATCACATTTCCAACCCTCTTCACCCGCATCAAGAAGAAACAATTCATGTGGGGAGTTGCTGCCACTTTCTGGACTTTGCACATCTCAGCTGTCTTGCTTAAAATGAACTGCCAGTCACGTCCCAGCTATCAAATACTTGCCAACACAACTAATCACACATCGCAGCTCAAGATCGAATGCTTTCTCTCTTTAGCCAATTACTAATGAAGTGTGCATGATTGGAATGTTTTAAGTTTGGTGCGTGAATCAGAACTTTTACAAACTCTTCCTGGATTTAAAGGGACAGGCATGAAGTGAAAACCAAACAAAAGTAATTAATTTTTCTCGCATTCCCTTTAACTTAATGTGCGCAGCAGTGTTGCGCCAAATGACTGAAGTGCTCATTACAAGGGCAGCACAGTGGCACAGCGGTAGAGATCTGGGTTCAATCGTAACTATTTGAGTATAGGAGCAGGGAGGTTCTACTGCAGTTGTACAGGGTATTAGTGAGACCACACCTGGAGTATTTTGTACAATTTTGGTCTCCAAATCTGAGGAAAGACATTCTTGCCATAGAGGGAGTACAGAGGAGGTTCACCAGTGATTCCTGGGATGTCAGGGCTTTCATATGAAGAAAGATTGGATAGACTCGGCTTGTACTCGCTAGAATTTAGAAGATTGAGGTGGGATCGTATAGAAACTTACAAAATTCTTAAGGGATTGGATCTCTCTGCCACAGAAGGTAGTTGAGGCCAGTTCATTGGCTATATTTAAGAGGGAGTTAGATGTGGCCCTTGTGGCTAAAGGGATCAGGGGGTATGGAGTGAAGGCAGGTACAGGATACTGAGTTGGATGATCAGCCATGGTCATATTGAATGGTGGTACAGGCTCGAAGGGCCGAATGGCCTACTCCTGCACCTATTTTCTATGTTTCTAACTACCGGTACTCTCTATGCAGATTTTGTATGTGCTCACTGTGATCTATGGCTTTTATTCGAATGATCTGGTTTCTGCCCACATTAGAATGTAGTGCAGGTTTGTAGGTTAATTGGCATCTGTAAATTGCACCTAGTGTGTAGGATGCAAAAGTGGGATAACATGAAACTAACTAGTGTGTGATAATCAATGGTCATCCTGGATCCCATGAGCCACAGGGCTTGTTTCTGTGCAGCACCTTCAAACCAAACTAAACTAAGTGAAATGTATCGGGGAATAACAAAGCAATGATTCAGCTTTCATTTGCTCGATATTTTGGACTTGGAGATGGCTGATGTGAATTTGTACAATGCTGTTCACAACTTCAGGGTCCTCCTAAATGTCCGATGAATACTTTTGGAGTATTGCCACCGTAGAAAACATAACTAATTTGCTGACAGGAAATGGCCCAAACCAGTAATGCAATAATCAAACTCAATCATCTTTTTGCAAAGTTTGTTGGATGATGAATGTTGACCAGATCATCAGGAAGTAAACCGTTGCTAGTTGTCAATGGATCTTTTGTGTACACCTTAGAGATCAAGCGAGCCTCCGTTCAGCAATTTATCCAAGAGACTTCAACAATGTAAACCCCTCTCCATTGCACACAAGTATCTGTCTCAAATATGGACTTGAAGCCAATACCTTCTGAATCAGAGGTGGGCGAACACATAAAAGATGAAGCCTGTCATGCATACGTCCCAACATCACGTCACCATAATCAATAGTTTAAAGAAGTGTCTTGACCCAAAATATCAATTATTCCTTTTCTCCAGAGACGCTGCCTGACCCGCTGAGTTACTCCAGCATTTTGTGTCTATCATCATAATCCACCTGGATTTTCAATCAAAATCACATCATCTTTGTTTCCCTAGGGAACTACGGAGAGAGTGGGATGGAGGCCTTCAAGGAGTTAGCAACACAGGAAGGACTCTGCATCGCACACTCGGGTAAAATCTACAGCAACGCCGGGGAGAAAGTGTTTGACCGACTGCTGAGAAAGTTACGGGAAAGGCTGCCGAAGGCGAGAGTTGTTGTCTGCTTCTGTGAGGGAATGACAGTAAGAGGTCTGCTGATAGCAATGAGAAGACTTGGGGTACTTGGAGAGTTCCTGCTGATCGGCAGGTAAGCAGATTGTTTCATGTGCTTCAGCTTTTACTGTGCCTTGGCATTATAAACCTCCTCTGTAGTTTGTGATGGAGCTATTATATATCCTCTTGCTTCACAGCGCAACAGTGTTATTATCTGCCTGCTTGGTATTTCTTTGTGACAAAAACGTATATACACCACCCTGATGTAACTGTGTGATGGTAATATAGAAAAAAACAAATTATAACAATGTATCACATATCAGTTTAGCAATCCTTCTGGTGTGCTGGAAATGTATTTAGTGCTCTTATGTGCAGTAAAGCTGCAAGACTTTCTCTGCTGTAAAGGTAGGATATTTTACAAATCATTGTATCCACTGAATAGAGCACTTAAAAAAGCTCAGAAGTTCCAAGATGAGATTAGTATCTCCCACCACATTTCCCACCCATTTTCCAGTGATCACACTTTGCAAGAACTACTTTGGCTGAGACTGTGTACCTATGTGATTACAGGATACTAAATAAAAGCAAGCTCTTCCTTCGTTGGCATTTGTTGATGGCCTGTCTTCCTGGGACAAGACTTACTGTTGTAAGTCTTGTCCCAGGATTTGTCTGGGATCGTCTCCTGAGTCTTTCGGAATAGAGCATCTATCTCTTGCAAACAGGTCAACCAAAGGTGGAAGGAATAATACCTCGGTCTGCTGATTCATAAAAATGTGCAACAAGGGAGCAAATCTGTGGCTGGAACAACACAATAACAGAATTTACCACTGTGGAATGGTTATTCATTAATAACAACCAAAGAACCATTGTACCAATCTACCACCATTAAAAACCATTATATCTTTGCGGCATTTGAGTTTGACTTTGGCCAGGAAAAACTTGGCTGTCATTCGCATGCCATTTACACAATCTGCTAGAGTGTGGGTAGCGTGTGAGTAGCGCAGGACGGGCGCATGGAGTGGTGTGGAGGAATGTGGAGTGGCAACGAGGAGTGTGGACTTCGAACAAAATCTTCATGCGCCACCGGCCTGTCGCGTAACTGACGGCCAAAATGGGACAGGGCCAAGACCCTGGCTCAGTGCAACGTCTCGCCTCCAACAGCAGCAGAAGCAGAAAAACGATCGCTGAGTTCGGCCTGGGGCACACGGCCGTTGCGGACCCGGATCCACCCGCACTCCTACTCCCAGAGCAGGGCCAAGACGATTGGAGGTAGACACAAAATTTGCATTCTGGGTCGAGACCTTTCTTCAGACTAAAGAAGAGTCTCGACCCGAAACATCATCCATTCCTTCCCTCCAGAGATGCTGCCGGTCCCGCTGAGTACTCCTGCATTTTGTGTCCATCTTCAAATTACATCACTTGCTCCAGACGGCTGTGCGGACGCGTGATGACGCGCGCGACCATCGGACGTCAGTCACTACCGGCCTGTCGTGTAAATGACGGCCCAAGTGGGACAGACAGCAATTAAAATCCTGATCGAGGAATAAAGCTTCTTGGAGACATTGGTCACTCAGCCAGGTTACCAGTTAAAACTAGACACAAATTGCTGGAGTAACTTAGCAGGCCAGGTAGCATCTCTGAAGGGCATGGAAAGATGATGTTTCAAGGCAAGACCCTTCTTTAAGACTCAGAAATCCCCAGTTACTGTTCAAAGTAATGTCACAGGCCTGTTCTGAAGATGGGGAGATAGGGTCTTTCTCATGAGGACTCTTTATTTAATGCCTCAGTCACAAGGCAGTGAACCGCTAGTGCGCTGGAAGTATCACTTTAGATTATGGGCTCAGGTGGCATGAAAAAGCCCTGGACCTAGGTTATCAAGTGGGCTGCAGCCTGTAGGCCATTCAACCTCATCTTATAACTCAAGGTTATAGATTTGTCAATTTGTGAATTGGGAACTTTTTTGTCAACGTGAATTTAGCACAGCACAGTGGCGCAGCAGTAGAACTGCTGCCTTACAGTGCTAGAAACCCGGACTCGATCCTAACTACGGGTGTTGTCTGCACAAAGTTTGTGCGTTCTCCTTGCGACAGCATGGGTTTTCTCCCGGTGCTCTGGTTTCCTCCCACACTCCAAAGACGTGCAGGTATGTAGTTTCATTGGCTTCTGTAAATTGTCCCTAGTGTGTAGGATAGTGCTAATATACGGGATCACTGGTTGGTGCAGACTCAGTGGGCCGAAGGACGTGTTTCCATGCTGTATCTCTGAAATCTAAGGAATCCTTTCAGCTCCCTTTCCATTATATCTTGAAAGGTTCCAGCAGCAACTATTCAACAACAGAAATGTCAAGCAGATTAGTTACTGCATGAAGGCCACGTGCAAGGTGCCTGGGTACAACGTTGAATAATAAACAGTTAATGATCTTCATCACTAACTGATGTGACAAAACTGTCATATTGAGGTCAGTCTTCAGTCTGGCATGATATGTAAATGTTTCAGTGTAACTCGAGGCACTGTCAGCCTGACAGAACCCCTTCTCTAGTGGGCAGCAGAACGATAGAGGGGATGAGAAGAAATGTTTTCACGTTGTGTGTTGACATGCCCTGGGCCTCATAGAATCTGATTTGAGTAAATCCAAGAAAAAAACAGTAAACTGAGGGGGATCTGGAGGAATCTAAGATGTGGGAAAACAACAGGGGGTTAGAACGAACTGGATAGTTATTTCAAAGAATGCGCAGTGAGGCTGAGTTCTTCTATGTTCGGAGACTAAAGAGAGTGCAGATGTTGGAATCTGGAGCAGAAAACATTATGCTGGAAGAACTTATGCTGGAAGCAGGTTGAGCAGCATGTGTGGGGGGGGAAAGGAATTATGGCTAGGTCCTCATGCAGGTGTTCGACCCGAAACATCGACAGTTCCTCCCTAACCCCCACCTTCTCAAGCAGATGTTGCTCATAGAAACATAGAAAACAGGTGCAGCAGTAGGCCATTCGATCCTTCGAGCCTGCACCGCCATTCAATATGATCATGGCTGATCATCCAACTCCGTATCCTGTACCTGCCTTCTCTCCATACCCCCTGATCCCTTTAGCCACAAGGGCCACATCTAACTTCCTCTTAAATATCGCCAATGAACTGGCCTCAACTACCTTCTGTGGCAGAGAATTCCAGAGATTCGCCACTCTCTGTGTGATAAATGTTTTTCTCATCTTGGTCCTAAAAGATTTCCCCCTTATCCTTAAACTGTGACCCCTTGTTCTGGACTTCCCCAACATTGGGAACAATCTTCCTGCATCTAGCCTGTCCAACCCCTTAAGAATTTTGTAAGTTTCTATAAGATCCCCCCCCCTCAATCTTCTAAATTCTAGCGAGTACAAGCCGAGTCTATCCAGTCTTTCTTCATATGAAAGTCCTGACATCCCAGGAATCAGTCTGGTGAACCTTCTCTGTACTCCCCCTATGGCAAGAGTGTCTTTCCTCGGATTAGGAGACCAAAACTGTGTGCAATACTCCAGGTGTGGTCTCACCAAGGCCCTGTACAACTGCAGCAGAACCTCCCTGCTCCTATACTCAAAACCTTTTGCTATGAATGCTAACATACCATTCACTTTTTTCACTGCCTGCTGCACCTGCATGCCTACTTTCAATGACTGGTGTACCATGACACACAGGTCTCGTAGCATCTCCCCTTTTCCTAATCGGCCACCATTCAGATAACAGTCTACTTTCCTGTTTTTGCCACCAAAGTGGATAACCTCACATTTATCCACATTATACTGCATCTGCCATGCATTTGCCCACTCACCCAGCCTATCCAAGTCACCTTGCAGCCTCCTCGCATCCTCCTCACAGCTAACACTGCCTACCAGCAAATTGTTTGTCACTATAATTCCATGGGCAGTGTCATGCCTTTAAAAACTGATCACAGATGGAACTGGGCTGATCTTAGTTATACCTCAAGCTGCCTTGGCAAGGCCAGCAGCATGAACAAGTATGAGTCGCACCCTGGCCACTCCGTCTTCTTCCCTCGTCGATCAGGCAGATGGTATAGAAAATGCACACTACCAGATTCATGGACTGATTCTTCCCAGCTGTTATCGGGCAACTGAGTCATCCACATTGGTGACCCTCTGACTATCCTTGATCGGACGTTGCTAGCTTTACCTTGCACTAAAGGCTAATCCCTTATCATGTAACTGTGCACTGTAAATGGCTCAATTGTAATCATGTATTGTCTTTCCACTGACTGAATAGCATGCAACAAAAGCTTTCCACTGTACCTTGGTACACGTGGCAATAAACAAAACTGTAACTGATCTGTTGAAATTCTGTTATGTCACAGGCTTAAATGAGGCACACAGGCACTTTGTCGACTAAGATGTGAAGTGTGAATCAGGGGCTTGATGGACATGGTGGTGTTGCTTGCTGTTCCAAATGGGGCACAGGAGTTGGCCACTACTGGCATATGGAGTGATGGGGAAACTCCCCCCTGTCAGCTGCTTCCCCACATCTTTCAACAGCGCAGAATAGACTGGTCCATCCCTACAGGTATCCGAGAGGACAATGAATGAGCTAGGTTGCCAGCACAGTTAACATTAAGGATGCCAGTGAGTTGTCTCATTCACCTGAGATTCATGTAGAAGGTCCCACAGCCAGGTAAAGAGTTTGAGAATATTGACCCAGCAGCGATGGAGTCACAGTGATTATGTCCGAATGTGGAAGCTTCACGTGCCACAGAGTATCTTGATACTTATGATGCTTCCGTGCATTTGTGGGCCGTGTCTTTCTTAGTGACAGAGGTCGCAGGTTTAAGATGTGGGCCAAGGAAGGATGGCACATTGATGAAGTGTAACTTCATGTTGTAGAACACAGAAAGAGAACCCACTGCCCATCACACCCATGCCCACCTATTTGCCCATCTATTCCAATCCCATGTCCACATGAGAATGGTATCTTCCCATGCCTTGCCTCCATATATCAAGTGACCAGTATGCATTGCAGCCATGGTGCAATAGTGGTGGGGAAATTATTTCTGCATTTCACTCTTCTAGGCAAGTGTGTCAGCCATTACACTACGATGCAGGTTTTACCTTGAATTGTGAGCATCTTTCGATTTGCTCCATTTTCCTCTGCAAGATGTACTTTGCCTTGCACAAACATGCAGCAAATACTGTACGAAGGCTTTCATCAGCTACACTCATCCTTCTCTTTCATAGTCTGCTCGTTTTTTATGTACGTCTGCCTCTGTTTCTCATGTGGGCGAGATCTGACAGTTGTGCCTGATCTATTTAATTGGTTCTTTTTCATTTCAAAGTCTTTCCAGTGCTGTTTGCTGCTCAGCGGGTGTGTTTGATTTGCTTTGTACTGGGAACTAGCAGCAGACTCATTGACTTGTACCATTCACTTGCTTATTCTCAAGCAAATTCATTCGACGTCCGTGAGGAATGTAAAACAAGTATGCTGGAAAATGATGGCCTATTTCTATGTGTTACATCCTGAATTTAGATCAGAACTAAATTTTGGTTTAGGTATTAATGTTATTTCCTTTATCTGAAATAAAATTCTTGAAAATATCTGTCATAATTGAGTCCTATAACATGAAAACAAAAGAATATGAGAAAATATGATCATGCCAAATCTTCCCAGAGCTTCATCTTTTCATCGCCCGTTTCCTGTGGCCTCAATTCCCTGATCTGTGAATCTGTGGTACTCATTGCCACAGACAGCTGTGGAGGCCAAGACATTGGGTATTTTTAAAGCGGAGATTGACGGGTTCTTGATTAGTAAGGGTGTCAAAGGTTACGGGGAGAAGGCAGGAGAATGGAAAGGGTGGGAAAATTAGATCAGCCATGATTGAATGGTGAAGGAGGCTCAATGGGCAGAATGGCCTAATTCTGTTCCTATGTCTGATGGCGTATTGTTTCAAAATGCATCTACTCCCTCTTCAAACCCCATCAATGGTCCAGTCGCCATTACTCTGGTGTAAATAATTCCCACCGTTTGTGAGAAAAAATTCCATCACCCCTGAATGATCATTGCTTATTCTTGTTACTATGTTCCCCCATCCAAGATTGTCCCATTGGTGGTGTGTTGTCAACAGCTACTCTGTCGTGCCCCATAGAGTCTTATCTGTTTCGATAGCATCACCCGCATTTTTCTGGATGGCAAATAATATTGCTCACCTAGTCCTTCGTCCCACCGAGTCCACACCAACCATCAAACCAACAAACAGCTGGGAAGTGGTGTTAGGTAAATTGAATGGATTAAAGGCCGATAAATCCCCAGGGCCGGGTAGGCTGCAACCCAGAGTACTTAAGGAAGTATCCCCAGAAATAGTGGATGCGTTAGTGATAATTTTTCAAAACCCTTTAGATTCTGGAGTAGTTCCTGAGGATTGGCGGGTAGCTAATGTAACCGCACTTTTTAAAAAGGGAGGGAGACAGAAAACGGGGAATTGCAGACCAGTTAGTCTAACATCAGTAGTGGGGAAACTGCTTATTAAAGATGGGATAGCAGCACCTTTGGAAAGTGGTGAAATCATTGGACAAAGTCAGCATGGATTTACGAAAGGTAAATCATGTCTGACGAATCTTATAGAAGTTTTCGAGGATGTAACTAGTAGAGTGGATAAGGGAGATCCAGTGTATGTGTTATATCTCACTTTCAGAAGGCTTTCGACAAGGTCCCACATAAGAAATTGGTATACAAACTTAAAGCACATGGTATTAGGGGCTCAGTGTTGATGTGGATAGAGAACTGGCTGGCAAACAGGAAACAAAGAGTAGGAGTAAACGGGTCCTTTTCACAATGGCAGGCAGTGACTAGTGGGGTACTGCAAGGCTCAGTGCAGGGACTCCAGCTATTTACAATATACATTAATGATTTGGACGAGGGAATTGAATGCAACATCTCCAAGTTTGCGGATGACACGAAGCTGGGGCGCAGTGTTAGCTGTGAGGAGGATGCTAGGAGGCTGCAAGGTGACTTGGATAGGCTGGGTCAGTGGGCAAATGCATGCCAGATGCAGTATAATGCGGATAAATGTGAGGTTATCCACTTTGGTGGCAAAACCAGGAAAGTAGACTTTTATCTAAATGGTGGCCAATTAGGAAAAGGGGAGATGCAATGAGACCTGGGTGTCATGGTACACCAGTCATTGAAAGTAGGCATGCAGGTGCAGCAGGCAGTGAAAAAATTGAATGGTATGTTAGCATTCATAGCAAAGGGATTTGAGTATAAGAGCAGGGAGGTTCTACTGCAGTTGTACAGGGTATTGGTGAGACCACACTGGGAGTATTGTGTACAGTTTTGGTCTCCAAATCTGAGGAAAGACATTCTTGCCTTAGAGGGAGTACAGAGAAGGTTCACCTGACTGATTCCTGGGATGTCAGGACTTTCATATGAAGAAAGACTGGATAGACTCGGCTTGTACTCGCTAGAATTTAGAAGACTGAGGGGAGGATCTTACAAAAACTTAAAGTCTTAGGGGGTTGGACAGGCTAGATGCAGGAAGATTGTTCCCGATGTTGGGGAAGTCCAGAACAAGGGGGTCACAGTTTAAGGATAAGGGGGAAATCCTTTAGGACCAAGATGAGAAAAACATTTTTCACACAGAGAGTGGCGAATCTCTGGAATTCTCTGCCACAGAAGGTAGTTGAGGCCAGTTCATTGGTTATATTTAAGAGGGAGTTAGATGTGGCCCTTGTGGCTAAAGGGATCAGGGGGTATGGAGAGAAGGCAGGTACAGGATACGGAGTTGGATGATCAGCCATGATAATATTGAATGACGGTGCAGGCTCGAAGGGCCGAATGGCCTACTGCTGCACCTGTTTTCTATGTTTCTATGAGCAACACCTGCTTGAGAAGGTGGGGGTTAGGGAGGAACTGTCGATGTTTCGGGTCGAACACCTGCATGAGGACCTAGCCATAATTCCTTTCCCCCCCACACATGCTGCTCAACCTGCTTCCAGCATAAGTTCTTCCAGCATAATGTTTTCTGCTCCAGATTCCAACATCTGCACTCTCTTTAGTCTCCGAACATAGAAGAACTCAGCCTCACTGCACATTCTTCGAAATAACTATCCAGTTCGTTCTAACCCCCTGTTGTTTTCCCACATCTTAGATTCGTCCAGATCCCCCTCAGTTTACTGTTTTTTTCTTGGATTTACTCAAATCAGATTCTATGAGGCCCAGGGCATGTCAACACACGCTGTGAAAACATTTCTTCTCATCCCCTCTATCGTTCTGCTGCCCACCAGAGAAGGGGTTCTGTCAGGCTGACAGTGCCTCGAGTTACACTGAAACATTTACATATCATGCCAGACTGAAGACTGATCTCAATATAACAGTTTTGTCACATCGGTTTGTGATGAAGATCATTAACTGTTTATTATTCAACGTTGTACCCAGGCACCTTGCACGTGGCCTTCATGCAGTAACTAATCTGCTTGACATTTCTGTTGTTGAATAGTTGCTGCTGGAACTTTTCAAGATATAATGGAAAGGGAGCTGAAAGGATTCCTTAGATTTCAGAGATACAGCATGGAAAACGCGTCTTTCGGCCCACTGAGTCTGCACCTATGCGAGAAGGCAGGTACAGGATACTGAAGGATGATCAGCCATGATCAGATTGAATGGCAGTGCAGGCTCGAAGGGCCGAATGGCCTACTCCTGCACCTATTTTCGATGTTTCTATTCACAAACCAATCCCACACAAATCCTATTTTATACTCCCATCATTCTCATTGGTTTCTTCCAGATCCTCTCACTCACATACACACTGCAAGAAATTTACAGTGGCCAATGAACCAACCGACCCCAGCTTGAGTATGAGTTGTTAGAGTGAGTAATCAGGTGTACATGCCAGCAATGATCAATTGCTGATACCCTTGGTTTTATCAGATAGTTATAGGATCAGGCCCCACTCTGGAGACAAAACCCGTGCAGAACTGTGGTCCTTTGGATGAGACATTAAACCAAGATGGATTCCTCAGCAGGCGCAGTGGTGGAGTTCCTGCCTCATTGCGCCGGAGACCCGAGTTCGATCCTGATCACGGGTGCTGTCTGTACAGAGTTTATACATTCTCCTGGGTGCTCCTGGTTTTCCCTGGGTGCTCAGTTTCCTCCCACATTCCAAAGATGTGCAGGTTTGTAAGTTGGACAAAAATGCTGGAGAAACTCAGCAGGTGAGGCAGCATGTATTGAGCGAAGGGCTTGTTTCCACACTGCATCTCTAAACTAAACTAAACGGACATGAAAGATCCTACGGTGTGGGCTGTGGAGGCCAAGTCACTGGATGGATTTAAGAGAGAGTTAGATAGAGCTCTAGGGGCTAGTGGAGTCAAGGGATATGGGGAGAAGGCAGGCACGGCTTATTGATGAGAGACGATCAGCCATATAACCCTATAACCATATAACAATTACAGTACGGAAACAGGCCATCCCGGCCCTACACGTCCGTGCCGAACAACTTTTTTCCCTTAGTCCCACCTGCCTGCACTCATACCATAACCCTCCATTCCCTTCTCATCCATATGCCTATCCAATTTATTTTTAAATGATACCAACGAACCTGCCTTCACCACTTCCACTGGAAGCTCATTTCACACCGCTACCACTCTCTGAGTAAAGAAGTTTCCCCTCATGTTACCCCTAAACTTCTGTCCCTTAATTCTGAAGTCATGTCCTCTTGTTTGAATCTTCCCTATTCTCAAAGGGAAAACCCAGGCAACATTCTAGTAAATCTCCTCTTTACTCTCTCTATTTTGTTGACATCCTTCCTATAATTGGGTGACCAAAATTGTACACCATACTCCAGAATTGGTCTCACCAATGCCTTGTACAATTTTAACATTACATCCCAACTGCTATACTCAATGCTCTGATTTATAAAGGCTAGCCCACCAAAAGCTTTCTTTACCACCCTATCTACATGAGATTCCACCTTCAGGGAACTATGCACAGTTATTCCTAGATCCCTCTGTTCAACTGCATTCCTCAATTCGCTACCATTTACCATGTACGTCCTATTTTGATTTGTCCTGCCAAGATGTAGCACCTCACACTTATCAGCATTAAACTCCATCTGCCATCTTTCAGCCCACTCTTCCAACTGGCATACATCTCTCTGTAGACTTTGAAAATCTACTTCATTATCCACAACCCCACCTATCTTAGTATCATCTGCATACTTACTAATCCAATTTACCACACCATCATCCAGATCATTGATGTACATGACAAACAACAGTGGACCCAACACAGATCCCTGAGGCACCCCACTAGTCACCGGCCTCCACCCTGACAAACAGCCATCCACCATTACTCTCTGGCATCTCCCATTCAGCCACTGTTGAATCAATCTTGCTACTCCACCATTAATACCCAACAATTGAACCTTCTTAACCAACCTTCCATGAGGAACCTTGTCAAACTGATTTGGGGTTTTGTGATATACACTAATACATCGTCTGCGTATAAGGATATTTTGTTATTTGAATATTTTGTATTATAACCGTAAATATCCGGGTGTGTTCTAATTTTTTCAGCTAAAGGTTCAATTACCAGAGCAAATAACAGCGGTGATAATGAACATCCTTGTCTATTGCCCCTTGTTAATTGGAATTTCATAGATAGTATATTATTAGTTAATATTCTAGCCGTGGGTTTGTTATATAATAATTTTATCCATGCAATGAAGCTCTCTCCCATTTGAAATTTTTGCAATACTTTAATCATATAATCCCATTCTACTTGATCAAACGCTTTTTCTGCGTCCAATGAAATGATAGATAACTCTTGTTCTTGAGGTTTGTGAGAGTGCATTATGTTAAACAGACGTCTTAGGTTATTAAATGAATGTCTCTTAGGTATAAATCCCGTTTGATCCTCATTTATTAATTTACTAAAATATTGACAGTCTTCTAGCTAGTGTTTTCGCTAATATTTTTTGATCCGTATTTAACAAAGCTCTATATGAGCCTAGTTCTTTTATATCTTTATCTTTTTTAAGAATTAATGTGATCGTTGATTCTGCTAGTGTTTCAGGTAAGATTTGTACTTTAAAAGCGTATGTATACATTTTCTGTAGACGTGGTGTAACTATGTCGTAAAAACATTTAAAAAATTAATTACTGAATCCGTCTGGTCCTGGTGTTTTTCCATTCTTAAGTGTGTTTATTGTGTCCTCTATTTCCTTAGATGTAATTTGTGCTCCCAGTTCCTCTTGTTCCTTCAATTCTAGTTTTGGAAGGTTACAATTGTCCAAAAATTCTGAAACTTTATTATTGTCTATTAGCGTTTTCGATGTGTATAAATTCTTATAATATTGATCAAATCTTTTATTGATATCATTAGGTAGTGTTAATAATTCCCCTCTATCTGGTTTAATCTTTAAAATTGCATGATCTTTTTCCTGTTTTTTCAGTTGGCGTGCCAAAGGTTTATGGGGTTTATCCCCAAATTCGAAATGTTCTTGTTTTGTAATTTGGAATAATCTTATAATCTTCTCTGATAATAATTTATTTAGCTTAAATTTCAGTATTAAAATTTTATTATGTTTATCCATAGTTGGGTCTTTAGCATTATCTCTATCTAGTTGTCTGAATGGTTCTTCTAATTGACTTTGTTCATTCTTATTCTTATTGTTTTGAAAAGCTTGATACGAGATAATGACTCCTCTAATAAATGCTTTGAAGGATTCCCATAATAAAGTGGGCGACATATCTGGTGTATCATTTGTCTCAAAAAATAGGTCCATCTGTTTTTTTAGGTATATACTCCCTTGTGGGTCTTTCAGAATTTGTGAGTTAAACCTCCAGAACGATTTGTTCGTAGACATTCCTTCCAATTTTAAAACGAAAGTTAGCGGGGGAGTGATCTGAAATCGTATTGGTGTGATATTTGGGGTTCATAGTATAAGGGATTAGTTTTGTATCCACTAGGAAGTAGTCTATACGTGATTATGTTTTATGTACTATTGAATAAAAAGAGTATTCCCTTCCAGTCGGATTCGCAATCCTCCAGACGTCTGCTATATTTGTATTTTTTATATATGTATTTAAGAGTTCACTAGTTTTAGATTTCATATTACCTCTTTGTTTTTGCATCGATTTATCTAAGTACGGATCTAAAACACAGTTGAAGTCTCCTACAATTATAACATTTTGGTAGTTAAATTCTGCGATTGTATTCAGGATTTTATTAAAAAATTGAGGATTATCAAAATTGGGCGCATATATGTTTACCAAAGTGATTGGCGTAGCATGGATCTCTCCTGTAACTATAAGATATCTCCCTTCCTTATCTGATATAATGTTCTTTGATTTGAATGGTATTCCTTTGCGAATAATAATTGTGGTGCATCTGGATTTCGAAGTATATGAGGAGTGAAATGTTTGACCTATCCAATTCGCCCTCAATCTCATCTGATCTTGATGTTTAAGGTGCGTTTCTTGCAGAAAAGTAATGTCCGTGTTATATGATTTCAACTGAGCTAGTATTTTGCCCCTTTTAATTGGTTCAATAATACCCCTTACATTCCAGCTACACAGTGTGATTCCTCCCATTTTCTTTTGTTTATCATCTTGCATTTTCTTTGATTTTAATACCCTTATTTATTATGGTGCATCCATACCTCAGGATTCTGGATATTTGGGGGGCGTTTATATTATTAACTTCCTTGGTAGATCCCTTTTGCGATTTTCCTTGAAAAAAAAAACACATTGTAGTGACATATTGTGATAAAAAAAAAAATTGAACAAGTAAAATTACAGTGTCTGAAGTATTCGACATTGTAATGAGTGTCCCATGCGTCTGTGGGAATCGACATCTATTCGACATCCGAAGTTGATGTTGTACAATTAGCTCCGCTCCTTTTATTACTCTAAACCTAAGAAGGCGGTGCCATTTCAAAATCAATTATATTTCACCCAATTACACTATATATATATACATACATACACACACACACACACATATACACACACACACACACACATATATACACACACACACACACACACACACACACATATATATATATATATATATATATATATTTCATTCAGACTTATCAGATCTGTGTTCAGCTACTATGAAATTTATATATCTAACACTTTCATCTACTAATTAATTATAATTAGTTATATCTTTGATAATAGTAAGCTGTTAGCTGTAAGGGTTAACCAGAAACAGGCTCCTGGAATTATGCCAGGTGCCTGAGTCTCCTCCCTTCTCCACATGAACTACATAACACTTAACCTTTCAGTATTATCTACTTTAATTTTAAAATTTGTTATCTCTATATACGCGCTAGTCAGCCTTATTAGCAGATTATTACATTTTGCCCATTATATAGTTCGGGTTAGTTTCCATTTATATTTCTATATTAGTATTGTTAATTATTATTAATTCTCTATATTTTGTAAAGCTGTTTTAAGATCTTAAACCGCCATTTGTCCTTGTGGTGTTTTCCACATTCGTCTCTGCTGTTCATCTCTGCATTGCTTATCAGTCTTTCCTTCATTTTGAACAAAGAATGTCCTTGAGTTGAATTCCAAAGCATCCAAAGGAGATAAGGTGTCTAGACCAGCGCACGTGGAAATGCTCTTCCATTTTAAACTTTTAGAGAATGGTGTTTCTCCCCTTATCTTCAGGTGTTCTCTGTGAAGTAATAAAAGGAAAGAAACTGCCCATATCGTCCCACTGCCGTGATTAATCTTCTGTTTCTGCCACAATCTCTTGGGCATATTTATAAGATGCGTCCGAATTAGTGAAAGTTTTCTCTTTTCCCTTGAAAGTAATGCGCATCCTGGCCGGATAAAAAATGCCACATCTGACATCTTTAACTCCATGGAGAATCTGTCTTGTCTGTTCGAACTTTCTTCTCTTTTGCACGACCTCATAGGGATAATCCCGGAGGAGTTTGATAGTGTCGTTTCCAAAGGTCATCTTCACTCCATATTTGATTTTTTTCATCAGCTCTTCAAGTGCTGAAATGTCCCGAAGTTTGACTATGATCTGTCGTGGGTGGGCTGGATCTGCTTGTGATCTTGGCTTAAATCTAGGTATTCGATGTGCCACTTCAATTTCCGGTTCTACAGGTAAATTGAGTACATGTTTGATTAAGTTGGCAGTGAACTCACGGGCGTTGTTCCCCCTCTGCCCCTTCTGTTACTCCCAGTATTCGTACATTTTGGCGTCGTGAGCGAGCTTCGAGATCAAGACATTTATCTGAGACTTTTGCCAGTTGACTCTTGAGGCTGTCTAGTTCTAGCTTCATTCCCTGCATATCTTCAGCCATTGATCAACAATTGTTTCCATGTCTTTTATTTCAGTTACATGTGAAGAAACAATTACATGCACAGCCTCAAACTTCTTCTTAGTTTCTTCTTCCCCTTTATTAATTCTCCCATTAGCTCTTCATGCACATCCTCAATTCGTTTTTGTATAATGCCAATGCAGTCAATAACTTTTTGATTACCAGCATTGATGTTCGACATATTTTCATTACACAATTTAACATTAATATTTTCCATCATTTTTGAGTTTCCAGCCTCAATATGTTTTCTCAGTTCTCTTACTGAGTTCTTTATCCCCTCCATTTCATTTTTCTCCTTAGTAGCCATCTCAGTCTTGGATCTTGTAGCTATTCCAGAATCCACTTCAGAGGTCTGTTCTTCAGTTTTCTGTGTTTGCAGCAGTTTTGTGATTGTTCTCTGAGGGCTCTGAGCTGAAGACAGTTTTTTCATTTAAAATCCTTTATCCTCCATTTTAAATCACAGCGCGTACTGATGACGTCATCAGCGCGACGTCCCGGGGCTCCGGTGAGTTTTTGAATTGGTCCCGACCTCCAGACCCGATTTTAACGCAAAAAATCGTGATTTTACAGCAGCAGAGCTAAAAGTTGCGACTGCTAGTCCAGCATGGCGCCACCGGAAGTCCCTGCATTTATTTCTATGGCTGCATTGCTGCTGTGTTTGTGTGGTGGTAGTGACTGCAGTTTAAAGTTGTTGGGGTGGACAAAAAGCACTTTGAAACATAGAAGCATAGGATAGAAAAGAGGTGCAGGTGTAGGCCATTTGGTCATTCTAGACAGCACTGCCATTCAAATATGCCATGCCATTCATCGCTGATCATCCAAAATTTGGGACATCTTAAGGTATTGGAAGATGCCATACAAATGCAAGGCTTGCTCATGAATTGCTGCAGTAATACTCTCAAGCTCGGGATCAAAGTGAACAGAAGGATGGTGTAGATGGGAAAACAGAGGTTTCAGTACATAGGGAATTGGTGTTGGGATGAATCTTCTATCTCAGCTGACCATTAGGGTAAAAGTGGACGTTCACTGATGGTGCCTATGTGGTTGTTTATCAGAGTGTACAAAACTGCCTTGTCTTCTTCCCCTTGCACCTGCTTAAGATATTCGGTCAGTTTTCCTTCCTTCCGTGGTGCTTGCACACGTCAGTTCATTTTCCACATGTAACCTCACACAATCTCCTTCCAGCCATGGACATACTGAATGTAATGGGCCTAGTTCTGGGGGTGGGGGTTGTTTGGGGAGGGGAGCACTTGACGCGTTGTTACTCCAGCACATTGTGTCTATCTTTAAGATGAACAGATCCTATATTTCATGGAGTGGTCGCGGTGAATACAAGTCACTGGCCAATTCGAGCACATCTGGCCTGTTATGTCCTGAATTTCTGATTAACATAGAAACATAGTGACTTCAGAGTAACAGCAGTTATGGAATGGACCATTTAGAGACCAAGCTGAATCGGATTGAAAGAATATATATAGAACTATGAGTTATTTTTATGCCAGTCTGACAGTTTTGTGGCTATTTTCCCATCCCAGGTTAATAGTTTTATGAGATGAATTGGAAATTAGAATTAGTCATGGTGAAGTTCAAATTCCCCCACGTCAAGATTGCTGGCCTCATTCCAGAACCATAGGCTATGAAATTCTGAAGCTGCTGGCTCCCTTTCACATGTCCTATGGTTTGAATAGTTATCGTATACATTCACAAGAGTGTTGTTCAGCATGCACTGCCAATAATCATCTTTACCCTCTTGATCCTGACTTGGTCCAACTGAACTGACTGATGAACATAAACCTGTTTACAGAGACCTTGCAAAACCTGTGCAGCAACACATTCAGAATGTAATGTGATGACCCCATTAAGGTTGTTTTGTAGAAATCATGGATTCCATGAATTGGGAGAAGTACAGAACTTGCATTTCTACCCCTATTTTGCACCTTTCATGACTTTGTAATGTCTCGGAGCAGATCATAGCCAATCAAGTATATTCAATTTGTACTGAACAGATTTAAGGGAGGAATCATGCCATCATGGACCAGAATCTGTTAATGTGCCAAGCTCTCTGGAATGGAAATGAAACTCACCACCTCTGCATCCAAGGCAACAACACAACACTAAACCACAGCTTAGATTTGGGAAAGACGTGACAGTTTAAAAGGGCTATTTCTGATATGCAGTGCCAACAATTTCTATTTGGAGAATAGGGATCTTTGCCTATCAGAGCCAGTTCTTCCAAATAGTTGTATAGTCTTGCTGAGACAACAAACATTGTCTTCTGTCTAGCAGATACTTATTACTTCAAGTAGAATCAAATTGCCTGCCAATTTAGATCTTCATCTTGGAGATTGTGCAAATATATATTATTTGGTATTTATGTGTTACTAAGTGATGTGGGAGTACAATTTCAGAACATAATTCATTTGACTGTGTGTGCTCCTGTGGCATAAAATAAGGGTGTTAATTGAATCAGGCATGCAGAATTCAGGAGATGAACAGATATTAACCATTTTAGATGTCAGTAAATAGTACGGCAACAAGCCCTTCAGCCCATCTTGACCAAAGCATCTCCCTGAGCTAGTGCCTATAAACCTTTCTGATCCACTTATCTGTCTGAATGTCTTTTAAACATTGTAATTGCACCCACCTCGAGCACTTCCTCTGGTAGCTCATTCCACATACCCCCCTCCACTCTCTGTGATAAAAACTTGCCCCTCAAATCTCCTTTAAATGTTCCCCCTCTCACCCAAAACCTAAGCCCTCTAGTTAAGAAAAAGTCTGAGCATCCACCTTATCTATGATTTTATATACTTCCATTAGGTCAACAGTCAGCCTCCTATGCTCCGGGGGAAATAGTCCCAGCTTATCCATTCTCTCCGAGCAAGCCCTTCAGTCACAGCAACATTTAAAATCATGGGAGGTTTAAACAGAATAAACTGAGTAAATGGGGAGGAGCTGTAGATACAGGAGGCTGCAGATTCGAGAATTATGAAGAAAAGGCAAAGTAACTCAACGGGTCAGGCAGCATCTGTGGAAAGAAATGCAGAGGGCGACTTTTCTGGTTGGGACCCTTCGTCAAGACTGAGAGGAGTTGTTCCTACTGGTGAAAAGATTGAGAACTAGAATGAAGGTGATTGGCAAAAGCAACTGGAAAAATAACCCTTTTAGCCAGGAAGTGGTTAGGGTCAGGGTTGCATTGTCGGGGAGGGGGGGGGGGGCAGAAGTGCAGAATTTAATGCAATTGTGATGCTCATTCAAGAGTTGGATTAGTATTTAAAAGTTTAAAAAAAAAATTCAGGGATGCTGGCTTATGACAGGAATTTGGGGTGAAATGTATTGCACTTGCAAACTACCAGCATGGAGTTGATGGAGTGAATGGCCTCCCATCTTGTTGTAGTATGTCAGTGATTCTGTAACATTGCCTGAGACAGTAGCTTAGGAGTAGCTGAAATCATTGGCAAAGAGTAAAGTCAATGACCCATGGCACTCGTGTGCATTGTACGCCTACACACAATCTGCCCAAATCGGTTTTGTTGTATTTTCTTATATCTTGTGCCATTACGTCTTTTCTCAGCAAAGTTATTATTACTGGAGTCAAACAGCAATTGCATGATTTTTAAATGTTAATATTTAAAAAAAAATTCTGTGCAAACACTTTGCTGCAGGTTTTGTAGGAAAATAGTGGCAGTTCTCCCCTGCAAACTGGGATAAACTGGAAATGCTGGTAGAGCTGCCGTCTCACAGCTCCAGCGACCTGGGTTTGATCCTGACCTCCGGTGCTGTCTGTGTAGAGTTTGCACATTCCTCCTCTGACTGTGTGAGCTTCCCCAGGGGGCTCCTGTTCGCTCCCTCATTTAGGGTACTGTGTGCAGTTCGGCTCACCCCATTGCAGGAATTAAGTGGAGAGAGTGCAGGAGTGGTTTATCAGGATGTTGCCTGTATTTCCCTCCCACATCCGAAATACATATGGATTGGTCATTGGCCACTGTAAATTTTCCCTGGTACATAGATGGGAGGTAGAAAAATGGCACGTAAGAAAAAATATGCTGCAGGAGAATTACATTGTGAATAGGATTGCTATGATTGCTCTGAGATGAGACTTAGTCTTAATGGGCCAAATGTCATCCTTTTGTGTTGTATGAACAAGAAAACAATGCAAGTTTGTCCAACCTCTAATACAGGCAGCATCCTGGTAAACCACTTCTGCACCCTCTCCACATCATTCCTACAATGGGGTGGGGCGAACTGCACACAATGCTCCAAATGTGGCCTAACTAAAGCTGCAACGTGACTCTTATGCCCACTCCTCTAGCCAATGAAGGCAAACATCCCATTCACCTAGTTTACCACACTAGTTTTGCCGCTTCCAGGGAACTATGGACTATGGCCACAAGATCCCTGTGTACATCAATGCTTTTAAGGGTCCTGCCATTAACTGTATATCTTACATCTTGCCATAGAGGGAGTGCAGAGACGGTTCACCAGACTGATTCCTGGGATGTCAGGACTGTCTTATGAAGAAAGACTGGATAGACTTGGTTTATACTCTCTAGAATTTAGGAGATTGAGAGGGGATCTTATAGAAACTTACAAAATTCTTAAGGGGTTGGACAGGCTAGATGCAGGAAGATTGTTCCCGATGTTAGGGAAGTCCAGGACAAGGGGTCACAGCTTAAGGATAAGGGGGAAATCCTTTAAAACCGAGATGAGAAGAACTTTTTTTCACACAGAGAGTGGTGAATCTCTGGAACTCTCTGCCACAGAGGGTAGTTGAGGCCAGTTCATTGGCTATATTTAAGAGGGAGTTAGATGTGGCCCTTGTGGCTAAGGGGATCAGGGGGTATGGAGAGAAGGCAGGTACGGGATACTGAGTTGGATGATCAGCCATGATCATATTGAATGGCGGTGCAGGCTCGAAGGGCCGAATGGCCTACTCCTGCACCTAATTTCTATGTTTCTATGTTTCTATCTGACCTTCCAAATTGCAACACCTTGGACTTGTCCAGATTAAACTCCATGTGCCATTTCTCCACCTATATCTGTAACTGATCCATATCTCGCTGTGTCCTTTGACAGCTTTCTTCACTGTCTGCAACCCCACCAATTTATGTGTTGTCTCCAAACTAATTAACCAACCCATCTGCATTTACACCCAAAGCCACAAAAAGCTGGATTATCTCTGCGGGTCAGACAGCATCTCTGGAGAAAAGGGATTGGTGATCTATTGGGTCAAGAACCTGCTTCAGAGGTCACCTATTCCTTTTCTCCAGAGATGTTGTCTGACCCGCTGAGTTACTTCAGCTTTTTGTGTCTATCTTTGGTTTAAACTAGCATCTACAAGTTCCTCCCTATATATTTACATCCAAGTCATTTGTAAATATCACACATAACGGAGGTTCCAGCGCTGATCCCTTACATAACATTGACATGAAGATTCCTAAAGTTACTCCTGGATATTGAGGAATGTTATCGTATTGGAGTGAGCTGGAGAGGATTGGAAGGGAATTATAACATTTGGGGCACAGGTTGGTGAAGGTTTGGATGTCAATCAGGGATGTGCAAGAGGTCAGAAGTAGAAAATGGAAGATATCGTGAAGACAAATTCTACGGTTGTTCATAAGGTCATAAGTGATAGGAGCAAAATTAGGCCATTCGGCCCATCAAGTTTACTCCACAATTCAATCATGGCTGATCTATCTTTCCCTCTTAACCGCATTCTCTTGCCTTCTCTCTATAACCCTTGACCCCTGTACTAATCAAGGATCTGTATACCTTAAATTTAGTTTAGTTTCATTTAGAGATAGTGTGGAAACAGGCCCTTCAGCCTGTGCCGACCAGCAATCACTGATACACTAGTGACTAGTTCTATCCTAAGCACCAGGGACAATTTACAAAAGCCAATTAACCTACAAACCTGTACATCTTAGGAATGTAGGAGGAAACCAGAGCACCCGGAGAATACCCACACGGTCACAGGAAGAATGTGCAAACTCTGTACAGTCGGCACCTGCAGTCAGGATCGAACCCGGGTCTCTGGTGCTGCACCACTGTGCTGCCTGTAATCTGAAATATAGGAAACAAGAAAAAATACAAAAGCACTGTTTATACTCAGGGCGGCATGTATGGTAGAGTGAAGCAGGGTTCACGTTTCAATCCTGAGGCACCTCATTAGAACTGGAAACTAAGCTCACATGAACTGATGGACTGAAATGAACTTTAGTTCTCCCTCCACAGACGCTGCATGACATGCTGAGTTTTTCCAGATGTTTTCATTTCAGGTGGGAAATCTTGGAAGGTTGCTGGTCATGTGCAGAAAGGAGGGGCAAAGGCAATGGTGGGATTTGAACAGAAGGGGGGTATTCTGGAACTGAGGCATTCTGCCGCTGAGAGTTAATGGAAGCCAATTAGCACTGAGGCAAAGGTGAATGGGAGAATGTGAGTTCAAATCCTAATTATGAAGAAATAGGTCCCTCTATTCATCCACTCGTATCCAGTTTATTGGTTGCTGCATGAATAATGCTTCCCAGCATAGGCAATTACACATATTTTCTGCACCTCGGGACATGACAGTTTTCTGCTTCAACGCCTGTCAATCATAGACCCGAGCCCCGAAGAATAGCTGAGGCTTCAGGCTTCAAGTCAGCCGGTTGAGAACATTAATTTTGGAACATAGGAATAGGGACAGCAGGTCGTGGTTGTATCCATCAGGCTGAACACTGTTCAGTGAGCCAGAGCTGACCTGTAACTTCACTCTATGAGCTTTAGACTTTAGAGATACTGTGCGGGAAGCAGGCCCTTTGGCCCACCGACTCCGCGCCGACCAGCGATATCCTCGTACACCTACACACCAGGGACAATTTTACAATTTATCGAAGCCAATTAACCTCCAAACTGTTGTAGTGTGGGAGGAAATTGGAGTCTTTGGAGTGTGTGAGGAAATCGAAGCACCTGGAGAAAAACCACACGGTGGCAAGAAGAACGTACAAACTCCGTACAGACAGCACCTCTAGGTCAGGATCGAACCCAAGTTTCTGGCACTGAAAGGCAGCAACTCTGCCGCTGCGCCACCGTGCCTCCCTGCTATGGCCCATAGCCTTTGACAGTCAGCCAGGACATGGAGTAATTCTAAACAGAAACAGACCTTAAAGCCCATCCAGTCCATACGATTTCCACAAATGTCATTTAATTCTTCCCACATTTCCATCAACTTCCACCGGATTCACCTATTGACCGACATACTAGGGCTAATTTACAGTGGCCAAATAACCCAACAACCCTCACATTTATGATATCCATGTGGTCGCACGGAGAACATGCAAACTCCACACAGAAAGTCCTTGATGTCAGGACTGAACCCTGGTCACTGGCACTGTGAGGTAACAGCTTTCCCAGTTGCAACACTGTGCCATAAAGCAGGTGGCAGTAAAACACTTTAAATGGCCCACATTTGTGGGAAGAGAAACAGAGTTAACGTTCCTCTCCGCACATGTTGCCTGAACTGCTGAATATCTCCAGTATTTTCTCTTTTTGTTTTTAAAAGTTGAAATATCTACCATTGCAGTTTTATTTTTCAATTTTTGCTTTAAAAGTGAGAATACTATATAAAAATAAGAGAGGGAACTTACGTCAACTGCCAGATGAGATAGTGCAGGAAAGGAACAAGCACTCAGGAAAGTTGAACATAAAAAGGGTGAATAAATCTGTCCAAATTAGCCAATGTGCAGGATACCAGAGTGTGGACCTTGAGTTTAAGTTTAGTTTATTGTCCCATGTACCGAGGTACAGTGAAAAGTTTTTGTTGCTTGCTATCCAGTCAGTGGAAAGACAATACATGATTACAATCACTGGACGTGGAATAGAACACAGCATCAAACAGCGCAGCTGGAGAATATGTGGCATGGTGGAGTTGGAAAGGGCTCAAGTAGACAGAATATTTTGTAGCAAACCAATTAAAACCCAAGCTTCACAGTACCATGGGTGGAAAAGCAATTGGTGGAATGACCTGCTACCTAATGCTAGGGAAGCAGATAGGTGAGTGTTACAGCCAATTTTTTAATCAAAACAGGTGTTGTAAAATTCAGGATGCTTGTGAGGATTGGAATTTAGCTGTAATTGTGGGGGTGGTACAATCTTCACAGTTCGAGTGACCTATCCTGACCTCTGATCAAAGTTAAAGTCAATAGACAATAGGTGCAGGAGTAGGCCATTCAGCCCTTTGAGCCAGCACCGCCATTCAATGTGATCATGGCTGATCGTCCACAATCAGTATCCCCGTATCCCCTGACTCTGTTATCTTTAAGAGCCCTATCTAGCTCTCCCTTGAAAGTATCCAGAGAACCGGCCTCCACCGCTCTCTGAGTCGGAGAATTCCACAGACTCACAACTCTCTGTGAGAAAAAGTGTTTCCTCGCCTCCGTTCTAAATGGCTTGCCCCTTATTCTTAAACTCTGGCCCCTGGTTCTGGACTCCCCCAACATCGAAAACATGTTTCCTGCCTCTAGCATGTCCAAACCCATAACAATTTGGACATTTCATTAAGATATCCTCTCAACCTTCTAAACTTCAGAGTGTACAGCCCAGTCGCTCCATTCTCTCAGCATATGACAGTCCCACCATCCCAGGAATTAACCTTGTAAACCTACGCTGCACTCCTCAATAGCAAGAATGTCCTTCCTCAAATTAGGGAACCAAAACTGCACACAATACTCCAGTTGCTGTCTCACTTCGTCACAGTCAGTCAAATTTATTCGTCACATGCACCAACTAAGGTGCAGTGAAATGAATTTGCCATGCAGTGATACAGTTGAAAAAAAACACACATTACACAATAGAATTTAACACAAACGTCCACCACAGCATTCGTCACTGTGGTGGAAGGCAAAAAAGTTCAGTTCTCTTCCTTTTCTTAATTCGTGGTTGGGGCCATAAACCCTCTGTAGTCGCCGTTACGAATGGCTTGATGTCCAGCCCTCTCGTCTGGATGATCGAAACTCCGACGTGGGACGGTCGAACACTCTCCGCTGCTTCGAGTGCCGAACTCTGCCACTTTCATACTGGAGAGTCCGCGGCTTCAGGATGTTATAGGCCACAGGTCGGCGGTGGAGTTGTTCTCCGGCGATCCCCAACAAGGGATCCCGGACTCCGGATGGTAAACCCATGCCACGCCCGCGGCTAGAAACTTCGCAGACCGCAGCCCCATGATGTCAAAGTCACCAGGCCAGCGATCGGAGCACTCCTTTCTGGCAACCCCCTGCAAGGGTTCATCCCTGCTCCGCGATGGAAAAGTCCATGCTGCACCCACTGCTGAAGCTCTGGGTTCGACTCTGGGAAAGGCTGCTCCAATCCAAGCTGTTAGGCTGCGAGAGGGAAGAAGCAACATGGAAAAACTCGCCTCTCCATCGAGGAAGCGGCTGAAAAACAGTTTCCCCCTTTTCACCCCCACCACCCCCCACACAAGACATACAGAGAGACACTAAAATAAACATTTGGACACACTAAAAATTAAAAAAAAAGTCAAAATAATGAACACGCTGCTGGCAGGACAGCCGACTCGTAGCGCCCCCAACCGATGCTGTCTGTGTGGAATTTACTCTCACCAACGTTGGCTGCAATGGTGTCGTTAGTATAGCTGCTGCCTTACAGCAGCAGTGACACGGGTTCTGTCCTGACATTTTGAGCTGCCTATGTTGGGCTTGCATGTTCTCACTGTGACTGCGTAGATTTATCCTGGGTGCTACTCAAGACATAATGGGAAATTGGGAGGTTGGATAGAGAGAAACTCTTTCTGCCAGTTGTGGTCTCAGGGGCATGGTATAAATAATTGACAGCAACAGTTACAGGGTTGGCTTCAGGAAATAATTCCACGTGCATACAGTGGAGAAGAAGTTTGCCATTTCTTAAGGCAATTAGAGGGGGAAGCTAGAGTAATCCTGACAATACAAGCTGATTCATGGCTGATCCTAAGCCACAAAATCAACCTCCTAACTGCTGTTACACATGCCCATAAAATCCAAAAGTCTGTCAAACTTCACCTTGAATATTCCCATCCAAGGCCTTCTTGAGGCAGAAATTCCAAATCTTCTTAATCACTTGGGTAAGGAAAATTTCATTCCAGTCCTAAATCACTGACCCATAATCATGAGAGTCTCATCTTAAATCTTGCCTGTTCGTTGAAGCATCATAGCACTCACCCAATCAATCTGCCTCCTAACCCTCCGTCTCACCAAAACCCCAATGAACACAGGCCAATCTTCTTCAATCATTTATTTACACTCTCATCCCAGCAATCCTTCATAGCTCCCTCTTCTATACTCACCAGTGATGGGTCAATCATCAGAGGGTGGTGAATCTCTGGAATTCATTGCCAAGTCAATGGATATTTTTAAGATGCAGATAGATAGATTTGTGATTAGCATGGGTGTCAGGAGTTATGGACAGAAGGCAAGAGAATAGGGTATAGAGGGTATGATCGATCAGCCTAGACCTGATGACCCAAATGGCCTAATACTGCTCCTATCACTTGTGAACTCATGTATAGATATATTTATATAAACCATGGTATGAAACGGTGTGGACAAAAAACAGGTATTGATTTAGCTAATAGATCTGACGTGGTCTCATATAATGGCATATACGTCTCAGCTCCTCTAGTTCTTCTGTCCCCTAAGGTAAATAAAAGATCTTCAGAAATTAACCTTGAATGAATCATGTTGTGAAATTGGCATCTGACAGCTTTCAGCTTTGGGTTCAACACTGGCAGACAGCAAGGGCTGCTCCTATTTTATTGGGCAAGACATGTTGGCAGTCACTAGACTGCCATTGACAAGTTCCAGCATTATCTGCTTCTATTTCAAGTTTCAAGTTTCTACAATGCTTGTTTATGACATAATGAAAAATTGTTGCTTGAGTGCATTATTATCTTTCTTAACCATCTACAGAATAAAACAAAAGGATTCTGAATTTCTACTTACACACATCATTAAACTGCAATACAATTCATTTGACAAGCTGGCAAATATGCCATGGCAATCCTGAACTATGAAACATGAGCTTGCTAGCATCTGGCTTGAACCCTTTAAAATATCAATTTCACCTGCAGATGGTTTTGAAGAGAATAATGCCACAATATTAAACCTCGAATAATCAAGAGTATTGAGTCCAATTCCAGACCCTATAATTTTGAAAGAATGTTAAGGACATGGAAACGGTGGAGAGATTTGACTGCAATCACACAGGGATGAGGAAATTTAATTTAGTTTAGCTTCATTTAGTTTAGAGGTACAACATGGAAACAGGCCCTTCAGCCCACCAGGTTCATGCCGACCAGCAATCACCCGTGTACATTAGTTCTATCCTACACACTAGAGACCATTTACAAAAGACAATTAACATACAAACCTGGACCTCTTTGGAATGAGAGAGGAAACTGGAGCACCTAAAGAAAACTCAATTGGTCATAGGGAAAATATGCAAACTCGATACACGTAGCCAGGATCAAATCTGGGTCTCTCGCGCTGTAAGCCAGCAACTCTACCACTGTACCACCATACTGCCACTGTGCCAAGATAGTAAAAATACTTTTCTCCTGAGGCATCTAGGGTTGGAAGTAGTACAGCTTCAGCTCCTAAGATGACAGGGTTGCTGAGGGGAGGACAGGGAGTCTAAGGAAGAGGGAGTTTGAGAGAAACAGGAAGGGGGAATTAAGATATATGCACAGAGGGAGGGTGAAGCGCAGTGAAATTCCTGTCTCTGCCGGGCATGGAGATGGAACTCTCGTCTGTCAACTGAAAAATGGAGCTGGTCTGTTCTCCTGCCCTAATCCCTTCCAAAGCTGTCTCTTCCTCATCCTCCTCTCTTCCCCCCCCCCCAAACACATACGCACTCAACCTCTATTATTTCATTCTCTTCTCCAATTCAAGGGCAACGTGTTTTTCTTTTGCATTATTTGAAAAATTAGTTTTCTATTATTGCTTAACAATGCAACTAAAAGCACAATTAACTCACAAGTTTTTAAAAATTGCATGATTAAATAGCTTTTAAAATCATTCAGCATCCCTAATTCTATCATTAAAATGTTAAAGACATTGACGTTGCTATATTACCTTGTTATTACGGTATGTTATAACGTTAATAATGAACCGAGGAGTAGATAAAACTTTTTTTTGCAATTTTAATTAAATAACCTGGTCCAAGATCTATATTTTCTTCTTCTATACTTTTAACCAGAAGTACAAAAGAATGGTTGCAGGTAATCCTTAATAGAAGGGAACTGCAGATGCTGGGTAAATACCGAAGATGGAAACAAAATTATGGAGTAACTCAATGAGTCAGACAGCATCTCTGAAGATAAAGGATGGGTAACTTTTTGGGCTCCGAAACATCACCCATCCTTTTTCTTCAGAGATGCTGCCTGAACCGCTGAATTACTTTAGTTTATTGTCACGTGTACAGTGAAAACCTTTGTTGTGTGCTAACCAGTCAGCGTAAAGACAATACATGATTACAATCGAGCCATTTACATGATTACATGCTTGAGTTACTCCAGCACTTTGTGTCTATCTTCGACAAACCTTAAGGTTTAGAACTTCTTGAATATAGCTGGGTTGAAGAAGGGCTTCCAAGTGTGAAGTTTAAATGAGGTAGAGAGGAAGTAATACATTGTAAGAGGTGCGTGCTTTTGTTAGATGCATTAAACCCAGTCCCCATTTGCTAACTGACTTAGACTTGAAAGACCCTGTGGTACTGTTTTGAGAAACAAGCTAGTTGTATCTGGGGTCTGACCAGATTTGACCCAAAGTCTGGTAATTCATGAAAACTGATTTTTAAGATCTTCTCCCAGTTTGCCTATCCTGAACTTTATGGACACACGCCGTGTTCATGTTGAGCCTAGCTGGAACGTGTCATCCACAGATACAAGGGTTGGGTTGTCAGTTAAACACTAATTCCCTCAGTTGCAGTATTTCCAGCACCATATTTATCCTCCAAATAATGTAAGTAAAACACTACTTCAGCTCATTTCCCCACCGATGCTTGTCTACGATTTGCTCTTCACAAACTAGATCTCTCATGTCCTACTTTCCAGCAATAACTATATTTCAGAAAATGCTCCACTGACAATAAAGCATTGTGATAACTTGATGTCATAAAAGGCCCCAATTAAGTCAAGTCTTTTTATTAATAACTTGACTGAGTATTGCAGTGCCAACACTTGCATAAAGCACAATGGGGAACATGAGCTCCAATCCTTTACAAGGATGCTCTTGCCCCCTGTTCTATCTTATCCAGTCAGGCAGTTCTATTAATACTCATGGTGCCATGCAGCAGCTACAGAGCTGTGATATTTGGGCTGCATGGTGGCGTAGCAGTAGAGTCACTTCCTTATCGCGCCAGAGACTCGTGTTCGATCCTGACTGCGGTTGGTGTCTGTAAGGAGTTTTTACGTTTTGCCCGTGACCTGCGTGGGTTCTCTCCAGGTGCTCCAGTTTCCTCCCACAATCCAAAGATAAACAGGTTTGTAGGTGAATTGGCTTGATAACATTGTAAATTATTCCCAGTGTGTGTAGGACAGTGTTAATATGCATGGATCATTGGTCGGTACAGACTTGATGAGCCGAAGGACATGTTTCCGTGCTGTATCTCTAAACGAAGGGAAATTAAACTAAATACAATGTCCATTCTCAGCCAACCAATGACACCCTGAAGTCTTTTAGGACCGAGATGAGAAAATCATTTTTTTACACAGAGAGTGGTGAATCTGTGGAATTCTCTGCCACAGAAGGTAGTTGAGGCTAGTTCATTGGCTATATTTAAGAGGGAGTTAGATGTGGCCCTTGTGTCTAAAGGGATCAGGGAGTATGGAGAGAAGGCAGGTATGGGATACTGAGTTGGATGATCAGCCATGACCATATTGAATGGCGCTGCAGGCTCGAAGGGCCGAATGGCCTACTCCTGCACCTATTTTCTATGTTTCTATGTTTCTTACATGTCTGCTCTTCAGTTTATTTCTCTCCCCTTTTTGAGTGTTTCAACAAATACTGTTTAGAACAAATCTTCATAAAGCAGCTTATTAATCTGTGCATTTTTCTCTTTTAACAGTATAAATTTGTATTATTCCAATTATTTCAACATGTTCTGTCCTGCCTTCTGGACTGATAATAATGCCCCAGACTCTCTATTGTTATGAAGAGAAGTTGATTATATGTTTAACAACTTCAAAAAATAACACTTGCTTTTGGCACAACAGGATGATGTGGACATTGTGTTTGAATGTATGCGGCTTTATAATTCTACCTTAAAGCAGAGGGTTATAAATTACATGGGGATTAGTAATTTCCAGTGTGTACACAGAATGATTCAGATGCCGTCCTACAGCCAATCTGCTGTTAGGAGTGGCGCAATGGTAGAGTTGCTGCCTTACAGTGCCAGAGACCTGAGTTTGATCCTGACTACGGGAGTTGTCTGTACAGAGTTTGTACATTCTCCCTGTGACTGCATGGGTTTTCTCCTGGTGCTCCAGTTTCCTGCCATACTGCAAAGACGTACAGGTTTGTAGGTTAATTGGTTTCAGTAAAATTGTAAATTGTCCCTAGTGAGTAGGACTAGTGTTAGTGTACGTGGGCGATCACTGGTTGGAGTGGACTCGGTGGGCCGAAGGGCCTGTTTCCGCGCTGTATCTCTGAAGTCTAAAGATATGTGTGCAGGCATTAAGGTTCCTGGTCTGTGGATCTGGTGAAGGTTAAATGTGATAGTCAGCTCCTTTGAGAATGGCCGTGGTCAATGGATGATTTGAGGAGACACATGTGGACCAGGGTAGATAGGAGGGGAGAGAGGGACAGAGAGTGACCGGGTTACTTGAAATGAGACAATTCAGTGTTCAGTCTGTGACTCCCTGGTATGCTCACTCCACCACATCCATTCTTCCCTTTCCTGAAGCATCTTCTCCCGTAACGTTGAAGGGATAACGCCTGTCCCTACTCCTCACGCCCATCCAGGGGCAATAATACAGCACGGAAACAGGCCCTTCAGCCCACCGAGTCCATGCCGATTATGATTCCTCACACACTAACACTATCCTACACACACGAGGGACAATTTACAATTATACCAAGTCAATGCAATGGAATGATTCCTATTCAGCTTGGTTCTCGCACGCATACCCTTCTCTCCACCTTACCCCTCAGTGCAAATCACCCTGTTCCTCCCCCTCTGTCCCACACTTTTCCATTGGATCCCTTTGTTCTTCCCCTCTACTAATTCAATTCCAATCTTCATCTTGCTTTCCTATCAGATTCCAAAACCTGCAGCCTTTTGTTCTCCACTTCACTACTTCCCAGCCGCTGTCTCCATGACCAACCTCCCCACCTTACCTGACTGTTATCTGCAAGTCAACCCCTCCTCACCTGTATCCACCCATCTCTAGCTAACTCTTGGGTGGATACCTACTATAGTCAGGATCAAACCCGGTTCTCTGGAGCTATAAAGGGCCTGTCCCACGAGCATGTGAGTGCATGCGGCAAGCGCGATCTAACGTGGTCGCTTGAGCCATACGGCCTCGCGGGGCCAGTCCCACTTCGATCGCCGGAGCCGTATGGAGTTGTGCGGAGCTGGTCCCGACATCGCGCAGGGCTCCGAAAAACTGAAACTGTGCAAAAATTCCGCGCGGCAACGGCCTGCCGGCCCGCAGCCGCATTGAGGCCGTACGCACAGCCTTGATGGGCATACACACCTTCTTGACGGCTTACGCCTAGCGCGAACTTCCGCGGACGTCGCTCGAACTTCACGTCAACTCGTACGGGATCACTCCACCTCCGCGCGGCCCCCGCTTCCGGTTTGGTCACACTCACTGCATTCAATCGCATGCTCGTGGGACAGGCCCTCAAGGAAGTAACTCTACCGCTGCACCACCTACAAACAACCTCCCCCAACAGTTAGTCAAAAGTAAGTAGAAGTGAGAAATTATGCTCTTTATTTAATGTTCTGGTTTATGCTGCTTAATTAGCGTTCTAACAAGTATCATTTCAAAACAACATAGTGTGGGAGGCTGAATATTTGGGTCAAAGCTGCAGCCGACATCTTTTCTTCGACGTTGCCGCTGGAGAATATTCAATTCCTCATGAGCTAACATTTCAGCCCTTGAGAACCAGATGCTTCAAAACTCGCAAGGCATCAGGACAAAAGGGGATGAGACAAAATTCAGTTTTATATTACTGCCTCAAACTTACACAGCTGTTTCAGTCATGTCAGCACCTCCTTCGCTATCACAGATCCAGAAATCTACCCCGTTCCTCAGGGATTGATATCATTAGATGTGCAGCACTGAAGTGTTGGCTTTAGGGTATATTCAGAAAGTACCAACAACAGATCCAGTTGGGACAAGGATTACAGCTCTGTAAACGCACCTGTTAACTTAATTATTGCCATTTACAGCACAATCTGTTTTGTAGTATTTGGTAGATATTTCTTAACCATACATTGTCCAAGGACATATTTCTGGTAAATGTTTGAAGGAAAATCCATTCCACAGAAGAGTAAGAGTAGACATAAGTAAGAGGCGTAGTAGGCCATTAGGCCCATCACATTTGCCCTGTCACTATTATTATGGGTGATCTTCCAACTCAGCACCATTTCCTACACTAACCTTCAATGATTCAATGATTGTATGCGTTATTGTCACACATACCTAGGAACAGTGAAGTTTGCCTTTGCATACAATGCACAAAGTACGCAAAGAGTCGGCACGTATCTGGTGTAGACATAGTTACAAAGTAATCATTATAGTCATGATGGTCCCCCTTTGTTCTTGGTGGCTCCAGCTACCCCTCTCCCCTCTTGGTAACCTGAGCCCTGACGCCAATTTGGCTACCACATTTTCTCTAGTATCCTTGTTGTCAATCTTTCACAGCTTTCAGTTCCTATCATCAAATAGAACCATGGTGGAGAACTTTGAAACCCAATGGTCCAATTTTCAGTCTCCTGTTCCCAACAAGATTTTTGCATTTTCCACATGTCGTTTGAGAAATTAATACAATCCAAAATTTTTTGTTCCGAAGAATAACATTCAAATTTGCATTTGGAGTCATACAACATGGAAAAATGTAATCTGGCCCACCACATCCCCATAGACCAGTGGGCACCCATCCATTTTAATCCCATCCCCTAGCACTTGGCGATACAAGTGCTTGCCTAGCCACTTAAATGATGCCAATGACTCTGCTCCCATTATTCCCTCAGGCTATGTATTCCAAGTACCCACTCCACCCTGGGGGAAAAAAAGGTTCCTCTGAAATCCCCTCTAACCCCATGCCTAAGTATCCATTGCTTCCACTGCCTCCTTCATCACTGAAACCTTTATACAATGAATATGAACTAGGTGCCACTGTCCGTATAGGAAGGAACTGCAGATGCTGGTTTAAACTGAAGATAGACACAAAATGCTGAAGTAACCCAGTGGGACTGGCAACATCTCCAGAGAGAAGGAATGGGTGATATTTCGAATCGAGTCCCGAATAGGGTCGGGTCTGAAGAAGGGTCTCGACCCAAAATGTCGCCCTTTCCTTCTCTCCAGAGATGCTGCCTTTGCCGCTGAGTCACTCCAGCATTTTGTGTCCATTTTAGGTGCCACTGTCCTGTCCAGGTTCAGTGAAGGCAAGGGGTTGTACAAGTTCCTTTGGGCAACTTCTATCAAACTGAACTGGCATTCATTCTAATCGGGAACATTGTAGTTTAATCAACAGCTGTGCAGAGTATCACAAAAGGACCTTATTAAGCGAGGCATGTATGAACCTGTTCCTATTCATTACAATCAACTTCCAATTAATTCCAATTTTGAGAAATGAAAACAAGTCGGTCCTGCATGCTGTTCTCTTTTTTTGCGAGTGAATGAGGCGATTTCCTGATGCATAAACATTATGTTCTAATTAACATTCATTGATTGGATCGTGGTCAGAATATATCAAAAAGAAATGTAACAGAGGGAAATGTCAGCGCAGAGTAGATTTGTTACTTGATTAGTTATGCAGATAGCTGAACAAGTAATTGGGACACACGAGTTTGAATTACACAATGACAATTGGGAAGTAATTTGGAATTAAAAGATCGAGCCCATGTAAATGCCAAATTGTTTTTAAGACCAGCCTGGTTCACAATGAGAAGAAAATCGTATCGCCTTACCTCCTCTGTCCTCAAAGTTCACCCCAAAGTTTCTGAAAGAACCAAGCAAGTCCTCAATTGCACCAAATTGCTCCTGCAAAATATAATCAGAATATTCAGGTAGCAGAACTGTGGTAGAGTTGCTATCTTATAATGTCAGAGACCTGGGTTTGATCCTGACTACAAGTGCTGTTTATGCCGAGTTTGTACATTCTCCCTGTGAACACATAGGTTTTCTCTGGGTGCTCCTGTTTCCTCCCACACTCCTAGGACATACATGTTTGTAGGTTAATTGGCTTCTGTATATTGTAAATTGTCCTTAGTGTGTAAAATAGTCCCAATGTATAAGGTGATCGCTGTTTGGCATAAGCCGTAGGGCCTGTTTCCAGCTGTATCTCTTAAGTCTAGTCTAATAAATGATAGAAACATAGAAAAATAGTTGTAGCAGTAGGCCATTCGGCCCTTCGAGCCAGCACCGCCGTTTAATATGATCATGGCTAATCATCTAAAATCAGTACCCTGTTCCTGCTTTTTCCCCATATCCCTTAATTCCTTTAGCCCTAAGAGCTAACTCCAACTCTTTCTTGAAAACATCCAGTGAATTTCCTCCACTGCCCTCTGTGGCAGAGAATTCCACATTCACAACTCTCTGGGTGAAGACGTTTTTCCTCATCTCAGTACTAAATGGCCTACCCTTTATTCTTAAATTGCGATCCCTGGTTCTGGACTCCCCTAACATTGGGATAATTTTTCCTGCATCTAGCATGTCCAATTCTTTAAGAATTGTTCTGTATATGTTTCTATAAGATATCCTCTCATCCTTCTAAATTCCAGTGAATCCAAGCCCAGTTGACCCATTCTTTCATCATTTGTCAGTCCCACCATCCTGGGAATTAACCTGATGGCATCAATCAATTTACTTGATTCAATGCAGTCAAATTTATTGTCATATGCTCAAGGATGGTGAGGTGCACGTACAATGAAAATGTTGCTTGCAGCAGTATCACAGGCACATACTGTACACTCAGTCAATTCGTGAACACATAAATTATATTTAATTATACAACAGAGAGCAAATATTAAATGTGCAAAAAAAAAGTCATAAGTGCAAAAACACAATTAGAAAACATGTCCATGGTCGTACGAGAGGTGGCTGTAGTGTTCTAAGTGGGCCTGTCCCACTTAAGCTCAAAGGGGGGTCCAGTTGCCGGTTTTTCGGCAACCTGCTACAACTATGACAGCCGACTAAAAATAGCCTAAGTGTGATAGGCCCTTTAGGGTTGGGCAGGTCCATTTAAAAAACAGATAGTTGTAGGAAAGTAACTCCCCCAGAACCTGTTTGTTGGGAACTTCAGGCTTCTACACGGCCTATCTCACTGTGGCAATGAGAAGAAGGCGTGGCCTGGATGGTGAAGTTTCTTGATGACATATATTCCGCTGTCTTAAGGGTTTTGATGGTTCTTTTGATTTTTCAGCATTCCCTTCTGAATCAGGGCTTAGACCCTGGCTTGATAATAATGGTGGGGCAGAGATGCAGCCCATTGCTCTGGTATAGATGTCCACTGTGTCTGACAGTCCACAGCACCTAATGGATGCTGGGCTTTAAGCTGCCAGATCTGATCTACCACTTTAACATGATGATATTGGAACACGTGAGGGTGGATGCCTTCAGTATGATGAAAGTACTTTTATCTTCACGTTGACTATGTGGCGAGCACTTCTGCCAATGCCGTCATTTGACTGACATATCTGTCACGTCAACGAGCGTGGGCAAGTACAGAAAACCAAGATCTTCACAATCATCTCACAGCAGTCCCACCTCCTCCATGGGTACCCATTACCCAAGCCAAATGGGGCTGCACAATCACTTTCTTTTCATTTTCTTAACTTTGTAAACCTGCCTCTTATTCGTTGACCTTTCTGAGTCACTTTGCCTTCTAAGGCACTCCACTTTTAGGAATTCTTGCCCCCCATAATGTGACATTCCCATTATAAACTGTCTCTTGTATAAAATCAAGACGGAAAATGCTGGAAACACTCACGTCAGGTGGCATCTGTGGGAAGAGCTGATGTCACTATGTCATAAGTTCATACATTCTAGAAGCAGAATTAGGCCATTTGAACCATCAAGTCTACTCCGCAATTCAATCATAGATGAGCCATCTTTTCCTCTCAATCCCATTCTCCAGCCTTCGCCCCATAATCCTCGACACCCGTACTAATCAAGAACCTATCCCCCTTAAAAATATGTTGGAACTGGGAAAGAGCATAAACAAGTTGGTTTTAAAATTCAGAGTGGACGGGGAGGACAAAAGATGAGGTCAGGCTTGCCCAGGTGATTTCAATGCTTATGGAGCCATGGGATGAATGGACTAATGAGAGCAGTTGCAGAGAGAAAGCAAAGACATGTTAAAGCGATGTAATGTAGGTCAAAGCTGCTGCTGAAACCAGAATCAGAGCTCTGGAAGTATGCAGTACATCAGGCAATGATGGAGTTCAGAGAAAAAGTGAGCTTTTCTTCAAACAGAGAAAGCAACAATGAAAATCATTTTAAAAATGCAGAAACTGGAAATCTGAAATGATAATAGAAAATTCTCACCTGGACAGACAGCATCTGTGAAGAGGGAACAAAGTAACATTTAGCAACAAGACGTAACAACAGAAGTAACATATCTTGCAGTGGTGTAGAAAATCATGAGAGGAATAGATCGGGTAGACGCACAGAGTCTCTTTCCCAAAGAGGGGGAATCGAGAACCAAAGGAATCTTTGGTTTCCTCCCACACTCCAAAGACGTATTTGTTAGTAGGTTAATTGGCTTGGTGTAAATGTAAAATTGTTCCTAGTATGTGTAGAGTGGTGTTAATGTGTGGGGATCGCTGGTCGGTGCGGACTCGGTGGGCCGAATGGCGTGTTTCCGCGCTGTATCTCTAAACTAAACTAAAGGACATGGGTTTACAGTGAAGGGGGAAAGATTTAATAGGAATCCGAAGGGTAACTTTTTAACACAAAGGGTGGTCGGTGTATGGAACAAGCTGCATGGGGAGTTAGTTGAGACAGGTTTAGAGGGATATGGGCCAAATGCAGGCAAGTGGGACCAGTGAAGATAGGGCATGTGGATCAGTTTGGGCAAGCTGGACCGAAGGGCTTGTTTCCATGTTGTATGACCCTGTGACTCTATTTCAAGTTGAAGATCTCTTCTTCCACTTCAAACATTGACTCTGCATCTGTGGTTTTTTCTTCTCATTGAACTGACTGCCTTTTTCTCTTCAGGTCCAATTGAAATAGTTAGAGTCAGGGCCCCGTACAATATTTTTTCAACTTACTGCTTGTTGAAGTGAATGAAAATCAGGTGCAGCGCAAGTGAACAGCCAATGCAAACCTGTTCAATTAAAAAGGGAGCTAAATTTGACTTGCATTTTGCTTTCATCTCCCACCAGACCTGTACAAATCAGCGGCAGGAGTTATGATAATAGACCGCTCCGAGAAAATTATGGGACATGCATCACTTTCATTCCAACCAGTTTGAAACTCAGCAAAAATCTTGGAGGGGGAATTGATAATAGAATCAAAAAGAAAATGCAGAATGGGGTGACCTTCAGAGTAATGATAATGACGGTTTAATTTCTAAATTTGGTGTTTCAGATTTTGCTGCATTTCCTGACAGAGGTCAGTTGGAACTAATCTACCTGCCCTGTATCTCCTCAGGCACTGTTTTGCAGATGGAACTCAGTAATTAGCTCTTTCCAATAAGTATTGCATCCTCATAGTCCTTGCCCTACTTTCCAGCTGTTGTACAGCTCTCACTGTGATTTGAAATGGTGTCAGTGCTATTTTCAGACCCGCTTCTGCCAACAGAAGGCAAGTGCTGTATCCCCGAGGGTGGAAGTGTGCGGAGTTCTACTTCCTGCAGCGTCGTGACTGCCGGAGCCTGGTCCTGTGTCGCCATGGACTCTGGAATGTTTTGTGGGTTCAGCACAATTATCATCACTCATGTTCGCTCTTGCCCCCATTGTGCTCAGAAATCTTAGAAACATTGAAACATAGAAAATAGGTGCAGAAGTAGGCCATTCGGCCCTGCGAGCCAGCACCGCCATTCAATATGATCATGGCTGATCATCCAAAATCTGTACCTCGTTCCTGTTTTTTCCCCATATCCCTTGATTCCGTTAGCCCTAAGAGCTAAAGCTAACTCTCTTCTGAAAACATCCAATAAATTGGCCTCCACTGCCTTTACTCTATGGGTGAAATTTTTTTTTTCCTCAGTCCTAAATGGTCTACCCCTTATTCTTAAACCCTGGTTCTGGACTCTCCCAACATCGGGAACATTTTTCCTGCATCTAGCCTATTCAATCCCTTAAGAATCTTATGTTTCTATAAGATATCCTCTCATCCTTCTGAATTCCAGTGAACACAAGCCCGTCGACCCATTCTTTCATTATTTGTCAGTCCTGCCATTCCTGGGATGTCAGGACTTTCATATGAAGAAAGACTGGATAGACTCGGTTTTGTACTCGCTAGAATTTAGAAGATTGAGGGGAGATCTTATGGAAACTTACAAAATTCTTAAGAGGTTGGACAGGCTAGATGCAGGAAGATTGTTTCCGATGTTGGGGAAGTCCAGAACAAGGGGTCACAGTTTAAGGATAAGGGGGAAATCTTTTAGGACCGAGATGAGGAAAACATTTTTCACACAGAGCGTGGTGAATCTCTGGAATTCTCTGCCACAGAAGGTAGTTGAGGCCAGTTCGTTGGCTATATTTAAGAGGGAGTTAGATGTGGCCCTTGTGGCTAAAGGGATCAGGGGGTATGGAGAGAAGGCAGGTACAGGATACTGAGTTGGATGATCAGCCACGATCATATTGAATGGCGGTGCAGGCTCGAAGGGCCGAATGGTCTTCTCCTGCATCTATTTTCTATGTTTCTATGTTTTTATTCCGAGAATTAGCCTGGTGAATCTACGCTGCACTACCCCAATGGCAATAATGTCCTTTCTCAAATTAGAAGACCAAAATTGCACACAATACTCCAGGTGTGGTCTCACCAGCACCTTGTACAACTGCAGTAGGACCTCCTTACTCCTAAACTTAAATCCTCTCGCAGTGAAGGGCAAAATGCCATTAGCTTTCTTCACTGCCTGCTGTACCTGCATGCTTCCTTTCAGTGACTGATGTACACGGACATCGAGGCCTCATGGCACCTCCCCTTTTCCTAATCGGCCGCCATTTAGATAATAATCTACCTTCCTGTTCTTGTCACCAAAGTGGATAACCTCACATTTATCCAAATTATACTGCATCTGCCATGCATCTGCCCACTCAATCCAACCTATCCAAGTCACCCTGCAGCATTATAGCATCCTCATCGCAGCTCACATTGCCACCCAGTTTTGTGTCATCTGCAAACTTGGAGATGTCGCATTTAATTCCATCTACTAAATCGTTAATATATATTGTAAATAACTGGGGTCCCAGCATCGAGCCTTGCGGCATCCCACTAGTCCCTAGTCTTCCAATTTTCTTACGGCTATGGGTGGCATGGTGGCACATCGGTAAATTTTCTGCCTTACAGCGCCAGAGATCCTAACTATGGGTGCTGACTGTACAGTTTGTATGTTGTCCTCGTGACCGCGTGGGTTTCTCCAGGTGCTCCAGTTTCCTCCCACACTCCAAATACGTACAGGATTGTAGGTTAATTGGATTCGGTAAAAAATTCAAATGGTCGTTAGTGTGTAGGATCTCCATGGTGCTAGTTAACGAAGACTATTGTTGCCTGTAACAAACCAGAAGTGGCAGAGTCTCCATGTTAAATCAAAGTTGAGTCATAGAGCATAGAAACAGACTCTTTGTCAGTGTAAATGGTTACAATGCATTGGTGTCCAATTCTGCAGTATGGTGTGACAATTTTGGATTAGAGGGATCATGTCAACAGCGAATTTCTTTGTGCAGGGCGAGCATTGAGTCTTTCATTTAAAACAATTGCATTTTATTCTTCCTACATTCCCATCAACTGCCTTTAGTCTACCACTTAACTACACAATAGGGCAACTTACAGTGACTAATTAACCTACTAACCTGCATGCCTTTAGGATGTAGGAGGAAATCCACATGGTCACAGGAAAAGCATGCAAACTGCATTGAGACAGCGCCTAAGGTCAGGATCGAACCTAAGTCACTGGACCTGTGAGATAGCAACGTTAACCACTGTGCCTCCTTAAATCTGTTGAGCTCATGGCTAGTTGAATCATGAACTGTTGGTTGAACTGTTATATTATGGCTAGTTGAAAGATGGGCTACTACTCCTCAAACTTCTCCATTGCTCATCACCACTCTACCACTTCACCTGCTATTATTGGAACACAATCCACCTCTCCTGAACTCTCTACACCTCTTCATCACCTTTTCCAACTCGCCTGCCATCTCTGCTGAGCTCGAAGCTAGACCTCCTGACCACTGGCCATGCCGCAACCACCACATGTCCAATTCTGCCCACTACCTCACCACCATCTCTACACCACATCTCTCGATTTACGCATCACCTCTCCACGGCACCAGATCTACCCTACATCTCACAATCACCTCTCTCTGTCCCATCATCACCATCAGCTCTCCTGACCTCTACACCACCATCTCTCCTGTTCTCTTTGCCATCTCTTCATTACCTCTCCACACCTCCCCACCATCTCTCCATCACACCTCCTGACATTCCCATCAGCGCAACGTTCCTGATCTCCCTACTATCTCGTCACCATTGCAAGTCCATTCTCACCTCCCAACAAAAAGAACATAAGATATAGAAGCAGGAGGAGGCCTTTCAGCCCCTCACACGTGCTCCACCATTCAACGTTATTTCAAATCTTTTACCTCAATGCCACTTTCCTCCACTGATCCTCTGCTGCTTGATCCCTATGATGTCAAAAGATCCATCTCTAACTTGGGATAGAATGCCAAAGATTCATTATGGTCTGGGAGAAGAAATGTCATTTAATCTCAGTTCTTAATGGCTGACAATCAGAATCTTGGTTCTGAAATCCCAACTGGGTGAATATCATCTCACTATTCAGAGATTCCATTATTCTCTTCGATTTGCAGCAACTTCTGTGTTCCTCCATCTGGCCTCATTCACCTTCCTCTACTTGTATCTCTTCCAGATAGATGAGCAACGAGCATTCATTTCCCTCTCTTACTCAGATGATACCAAAAGCAGTTGTCATCTGAACAACCTTTGGCTGCACCCTTTCACAGACCTTTCCTCTGTTCTCCCCACCTCCACCCACCCATTAATTTAACACATGCAGTTGTTTTGTTCTCTTTCCTAGTCCAGGCAAAAGCTCATTGACCTGAAACAGCTGTGTTTTCTCTCTGCAGTCCCTGCCTGATCTGCTGAATATCCCCAGAATTCTCTGCTTTTATTCACATTTCTGAAATCTGCCGTGTTTTACCTTCCAACCCTTGCAATCTACTGTCTAGATTTCTGTGCCTTTCAATAAAATTACCTCGCGTTCTTCTAAACTTGAGAGTACGTCCAAATGGATTCATCTTTCCTAATTAACCGAGGTCGACATATTTCTGTGTATTAAGGATGTAAGGCTACTGCCATAAAACAGTGCTGTTTTAGAGATACAGCGTGGTAACAGGCCCTTCGGCCCACCGGGTCCGTGCCGACCAGCGATCCCCACACATTAACACTATCCTACACCCATGAGGGACAATTTTTTTAAAACATTTACCAAGTCAATTAACCATCAAACCTGTACGTCTTTGGAATGCAGGTAAAGGGCAATCATGATCTTCATCAATGGAGTTCAGGTTAAAAGGGCCAGATGGCATTATTCATACACGTTTTACCTGTAAGTGCAGAGAACTGAATTAAAGGAAGAGCAGAGGGAACAAAGGTGAGAGTTTGTGATAGTGTGAGGACTAGAAGGGTAGAGTGAATAGCACAATGGTGGTGGTGCTGGATGAGAGAAGTTGATGATGGGCCTTTGGAGAAGGTGTTGATTGAAGACAAATATAATTTAAATCATAAAACAGAGGAGAGAAAAATCACCAAAACACAAGAAATGTGAGGTTAGAATAGCCAATTGCCTCAAATGTTTGATTCAATGTTAAGACTGGAAAGGCTGAAATATGCCAAGTTAGAAGCTGGGGTGCTGCTCATGTTTGGGTTTCACTGGCCAAAGACGGAGAGGTTGGAGTGGGAGTGGGGTGATGAATTAAACTAACAAGAGTCTGAAGAAAGTTCACGACCTGAAACATCACCCACTCTTTGTCTCTAGAGACTCACTTTGTGTGTCTATCTTTGGTATAAATCTTTGGTGTCTACAAGGTGTTCTGCAAAGTGGTCATCTAACCTGCATTTGACTTCTCCACTAGAGAGGAAGCCACATTGTAGCTCTGAACTACAATAGTATTATTGTCATTATTGCGCTATTATTGGGGGTTTTTTTGTGCGTACATATGTGTGTGTGTATATATGGGTGTACATATATTAGTGTGTGTGTGTGTGTGTGTGTGTGTGTGTACTATATTTACATATTCTGTTGCGCTGCAGCAAGTAAGAATGTAATTGTTCTATCTGGGACATATGACAATAAAACACTCTTGACTCTTCACATTGTGAGCACTGAACACAGTCCACAGGTTGGAAGAAGTGCAAGTGAGTCGCTGGAGGGAATGTTTGGGTCCCTGGTGGATAGGAAAGGAAGCCGAAAAAGGGCAGGTGTGGCATCACCTTGATATTCCAGGAGAAATGTTGTCTGGGGAATAGGTATTATTGATGGATGGATGAACCGTGGTGGTGTGAACACTTATTTGTACTAAAATGGGAAGGAGAGGAGGGATGTGTGTGTTGGTGACACATTCCCATTACTCACCATATCATTGCCTGTGTCCCCTCAAAGTTACACGATGGTTCGAAGATACGGGTAGAATTTGTCCAAATCTCTGATCGGTGGGCGAGCTCCTTCTCGAGGGTGTGGACTGGATAACCTACACCCAATTCTGTGCACGAGTGAAATGTAGCTCACATCCCCAGGTCCCTGATCACGGTATATGTTCAGGCAAGTTATTAAATGAATTCACATTTTAACCTGGAAAATGATTTCAGCCCACAGACTGTGAACAGTTCCGGATTTGGAGAGAATGTTTTTTTTTTTTTTTTTTGCACGCAGCCATCTGGTCAGGAATTTTGAATAATATTAAATAAACACTTATCGTTCCAGTTGGAGAGCTTATATATTATGGGTGTAAATTGGGGCAGAATTCACCAGTGCTAATCAAGTATCCCTGTGCATGTTCCCATCACAGAGATAGTTTGACAGCCCGAGGATTGACAGGTACATTAGTACAGCACTTACAATGCTGAGTGGAACAACTAAATGTTTCTATCCACCACAATCAGCCCCCTTCCCATTTTCCACAATCCCCCGACGAATACAAGAAGCAGGCAAAATCCCTGGCTCTGTAAAGTAAACTAACAATACTCCTAAAATATGCCTCTGAAACCAGTCAAGGGCATGAAACTAGAATACCTAAGTTCATGGAGCAGAATTAAGCAATGCGTCCCATCAAGTCTATTCCGCCATTCAATCAAGGCCGATCTATATTTCCCTCTCAACCCCATTCTACTGCCTTCTCCCGATAACCCCTGACACCCGTACTAATCAAGAATCTATCAATCACCACCATAAACATATCGATTGATTTGGCCTCCACAGCCTTATATGGCAATGAATTCCACAGATTCACAACTCACTGACTCAAGAAATTCCTCCTCATCTCCTTTCTAAAGGTGTGTCCTTTGAGTCTGAGGCTGGAGTTTCTGGTCCTAAATCGTCCCACTAACGGAAACATCCGCTCCACATCCACTCTATCCAGGCCATTCACTGTTCAGTAAGTTTCAATGAGGACCCCCTCATCCTTCCAAACTCCAGCGATACCTTCCAAATGGCCACTCACCTTCTACAGACGTGCTCTTTGCTCAGCCAGGAACCAGTCCAGCTTCCTCTTTACAATACAGTACAATTCCCTTTATCTCCTATCTGATATTTTTGAATTCTTCATGGTTCAGATTCTCGCTCCAACGGGTGATGTCTCCTGAGCTCCCTCGTTGGTGCCCTATTGCTTGCATTTCTTTTAAACTCACTCTTTACAGACTCACCAAGGCCCCAGTCCACATTCCCTTTCAGATCCCACAGGATCTCTTTTCCTGTGCTCCCTTTAAAGTCACCTGGTTTTGTTTCACATGCTATTTTTAATTTGTTTAGAGATACAGCATGGAAACAGGCCCTTCTGCCCATCGAGTTTCCTACTGACCTTCGATCACCCGTTGACACTAGTTCTCTGTTATTCCACTTGGTCTTCCACTCACTACACACTAAGGGGCAATTTGGAATGTGGGAGGAAACCGGAGCACCCGGAGGAAATGCACACCGTCGCAGGTGAAACGTGCAAACTCTGCACAGACAAGGTCACGATGAAGCCACATCTCTGGCGCTCCAAACTATTCTGACAAGGTAAATTCCTTGAATTTCCTCACATCAAGTTGCTTATTAACAAACCAGTATTTCACATTGTGTAACGCCTCAATGTCCCTGCTGCAGTGTGAAGCCAACATACCACACAGTGCTCTTAGATCTTATCCAGGTTTTGTACAGACTTAACACTACTCCCTATATTCCCACTTCACTGTCAGTTGCCAATCTTACCAACAAGCCAAGCTATGCTAATGTCCCAAAATTGGAGTAAATTCAACATGTAAAAAGCCTGATCGAAATCGTGTATCAATCCAATTGGTTCACACTCCATCACGAAAATAAAGTATGTGGGGAAGTATCTAGTTACGTTCATTACCGATTTTCTGGCACACTTGGTTCCAGTGCCTTTCTGGATTATCTGCTATGCCAGACCAACATAGGTCACAGCCTTAGGGGCCAAGATACTGGGCTGCAATGTCGGCCGCAGAAGTCATCTATGGGAATGGACATCCCGGCTCTGGCCGGGCCAGAGTTACTGAGACCTGGCCGCAGGGGGCAAATCAACCCACCCATCGGTGCGGAAGTCCCGATGAGGTTGAGATCGGCCGCCTCACTCAACCTAGATGTCATATTTTCGGGGGGGACTTCTGTGGGGGGGGGGGGGGCAGATTTAGTCCGGATTAAGAGAGAGGGGGGCAGCGCGACCAACTTTTGCTTGAAAATCGGTGGTCCAACTGTGCTATCTATGAGATAGTACTATGAGGTAGTACCCTACAGGAATCCTTTCTTATGAGTATTCAGCAGAACAAAGTTTGGTTCATTGACCAATCGATAGCAGTGTGTGACAGCAAACAGGATGAAGAGTGTTGTTGGGGAGGTGCAGAAGAGGAGGGAAGTTATGGGAGAGATGCTCAGGAGATGGAGATGGGAAATTGTGGAAATGTGTAGAAGGAAGATAATGTGAATGTGTGGAGGGAAGATGATGGTGAGGTGTGCTGGTGGAGTGGAGGGTGCCCATGGTGCAGAAGTGAAGAAAGATGGTGGGGAGTAGAGGTGATTGGGAGGAGTGGAGGGCAGACTATGGAGAGGAGAGATGGCAGGAAGATGTGGAGGAAAGAAGGTGGGGCAGTATGGAGAGGAAATGGTGCGGAGGTGGAGAGGAGAGGTGATGACATCCGGTGTGAAGAAGAGAAGAAGAAATCAGAAGATGTAATCACTGTGATGTTGGAGAGCATCGCACAAATCAGAAAATCAGAAGTACATTCAAGAGTAATATTGAAATTAACATGTGCGTCTTGAACCTACATATAAACTGGGTAAACCACGTGAACAGTAAGTGTGTGGAGGACAACTTCATGGTGTTTGTCAGAGATTGCTTTCTTTCAGTATGTTGAGGAACCAAACTAGTTAACAACTATTTAAAATCTAATACAGGTCATCCACGAGTTACAAATCGGTTCAGTTTTTACAGACGTCCGCAAGTCAATAGTGTCCCACAGTCATAAAATACAAAAAAGTCACCATATTATTGTCATGCATGGCTAGGGGCTAATTAACATGAAAATGTACTTATTGTCTTCCCCTGCCAAGTTACAATGGCACACAATCAGAATGTCCAACCTCAAAGTCTGGTTTTGATGGGTTTGGAGTATCTATGTATGATGCGTTGCCTAATACAGTGTTGTTGCACAGGTATCAAGAGAACCAAGAAGATAGACACAGAATGCTGGAGTAACACAGCAGGACATGCAGCATCTCGGGAGAGAAGGAATAGGTAACGTTTTGGGTCAGATCCTTCTGCAGTCTGTAGAAGGGTCTTGACCCGAAACATCTCCCATTCCTTCTCTCCAGAGATGCTGCCTGTCCCATTGAGTTACGCCAGCATTTTCTCTCAATCTTCAATGTAAAACAGCATCTGCAGTTCCTTCCTAAACATATCAATAGAACCAATTGCTTGCCCAGTTTCCGAGGCAACTCTATTAAGAAGCCTCCTGTCAGACAAGCAGCCTGTGTTCTTAAGAGACAATGGTACCTGATTACTGTGGAGAGGTTAGATGTAAATAAATTCCATCTTGAGACTGGATTTTGTATGATACTAGTAATATTTATGGGAGCTCGTTCAAATGTATGGGATATCCATAAATCAGGCGTTTGTATTGTGATCAGTCTAAATGATGCAAAGAGAAATTGTTAATTAATAACCTAAAATAGGTTCTCAGAGAAAAATGATCACAAATTGATAGAATTTTTTATACAGATTAAAAGCGATTTAGTTCAGTCTGAAAACTGAATGCTAAATCCAAGCAAAGGAAAATATGAAGGAATGACGTGTGAGTTTAGTGCCAGATGGGAACTTGATAAGAAGGTCTGATATTAAAAGAGCAATGACTAATATTGAAAGAATTAATATATAGTTGACTGGAAATATATAACCCTTTTATGGAACTGAAATTCAAAAGAGGAAGTGCTTTACCCCAGGTTACTAAGTTAAATTAAAAATGGTATTCATTAAAAGTTATAAGTTGATGTTGCAAAAGAACACTCAATTTTGGGATAGGGAATATTTCAGCATTCAGCGAAGGAGGACCAATAAATTCATAAGGAAAGGAACAGCAAATGCCCAAATAATCTCACAAAACATGTTAAAAATATCAAAGATATGTAAATGTGAAAAGATTAACAAAAGCAACCTTACAGATTGAGATAGGATAAATTATATCAGAAAAATGGAAGAGAAGTTAAACCAAATTTTGTTTCGGTTTTCAAGAAAGAAAGTAAAAAAACCATCAGAAATAGTGAGGAACAACAGGATTAGAGAGAATGAGAATCTGAACAAAACCAGCGAAGGAAAGAAATAAAATTGAGAAGCAAATGCGACTGAAAACTGATAAATTCCCAAACTTTGTATTCCAAGGTTGGGAAAGAACTGGCTTCAGAGAAAATGGATGAACCGATTATCATTTTCCAAAATTCCATAAATTCTAGTATTTATAATTTGTTATTTGAATTTGAATTGAATTTGTAAATCTAACACTACCATTTATGAAAAGAAGAAGTGGGAAATAGGAGAATTGCAGAGTAAGTCTGACATTGATATTTGGGGGTGGGGGGTGGAAATGGTGAAATCTATTATTAAGTTATTCATAGCAGACAGCTTTACAAGTAATAATTGGTTGGGCTGAGTCGACTTGGATTTATGAAAGGAAACACGTGGGCGACAGGGTGGCGTTGTGGTAGAGCTACTGCCCTACAGCGCCAGAGACCCGGGTTTGATCTTGACTAGGGGTGCTTGTCTGTACGGAGCTTATGTGTAATCCCCGTGACCTGCGTATGTTATCTCCAAGATCTTTGATTTCCTCCCACACTCCAAAGATGCGCAGGTTTGTAGGTTAATTGGCTTGGTATGAATGTAAATTGTCCCTAGTGTGTGTACAGTAGTGTTAGTATGCGGGGATCGCTGGACGTTGCGGATTCGGTGGGCCGAAGGACATGTATCATGCTGTATCTCTAAACTAAACTGAATTAAACATGTTTGACAAAGCTATTTAGGTTTTTCTAAAGTTGTAACTGGAATAAAGTGAGAAGCGAGGATGTGGTGAACCTGGACTTTCAGAAGATTTTTAATAATGTGTCACATGTGAAACTGCCTAATAAAATCAGAAGATTTTATGCTGGTGCTATACTGATATAGATGGAGGATTTGCTAATACAGTGCCCTCCATAATGTGTGGGACAAATACACATCATTTATTTATTTATTTGCCTCTGTCCTCCACAATTTGAGATTTGTAATAGAAAAAAATCACATGTGGTTGAAGTGCATTGTCAGATTTTATTAAAGGTCATTTTTATACATTTTGGTTTCACCATGTAGAAATTACAGCTGTGTTTATACATAGTCCCCCATTTCAGGGCACCATAATGTTTGAGACACATGGCTTCACAGGCCTTTGTAATTGCTCAGGTGTTTAATTGCCTCCTTAATGCAGGTATACGAGAGTTCTCAGCACCAAGTCTTTCCTCCAGTTTTCCCATCACATTTGGAAACTTTTATTGCTGTTTATCAACGTGAGAACCAACGTTGTGCCAATGAAAGTCAAAGAAGCCATTATGAGACTGAGAAACAAGAATAAAACATTTAGAGACATCTTCCAAACCTCAGGCTTACGAAAATCAACTGTTTGGAACATCATTGAGAAGAAAGAGAGCAGTGGTGAGCTTACTAATCGCAAAGGGACTGGCAGTCCAAGGAAGACCTCCACAGCTGATGACTCAAGAATTCTTTCTATAATAAAGACAAATCACCAAACACCTGTCCGACAAATCATTAACACACTTCAGTAATCAGGTGTGGATTTGTCAATGACCACCTGAACAAAAATACAGAGGCAAAATGCAAACCGCTGGTTAGCTGCAAAAATAGAATGGCCGGGTTACAGTTTGCCAAGAAGTACTTAAAAGTGCAACCACAGTTCTGGAAAAAGGCGTTGTGGACAGATGAGACAAAGATTAACTTATACTAGAGTGATGGCAAGAGCAAAGTATGGAGGAGAGAAGGAACTTCCCAAGATGCAAAGCATACCACCTCATCTGTGAAAGTGGGGGTGTTATGGCCTGGGCATGTATGGCTGCTGAAGGTACTGGGTCACTTATCTTCATTGATGATCCAACTGTTGATGGTAGTAGCATAATTAAATCTGCAATGTATAGACACGTCGAAACATAGAAAATAGGTGCAGGAGTAGGCCATTCGGCCCTTCGAGTCTGCACCGCATCCCAAAAGTAAATATTTAAACAATTGTAGCAGTATAGTACACTCGGACCAATGCTGTAGGAAGCAAATTTCCTGGTTCATGGTTCCTGCAGCTGTCTAGCAGCTTACACCATGCTGGTCTCACCATCCCTGAAGCAGACATTGCTCAGTATCCACTGACCATGGTGTGAGTTGTCTCTAGAATGCAGTGGACAACCTGTCACTTGTCTGGTTAAGGATCACTGTTGTGACCATCGCATGGGGAAAAACATAGAAAATAGGTGCAGGACTAGGCCATTCGGCCCTTCAAGCCTGCACCGCCATTCAATATGATCATGGCTGATCATCCAGCTCAGTATCCTGTACCTGCCTTCTCTCCATACCCCCTGATCCCTTTAGCCACAAGGGCCACATCTAACTCCCTCTTAAATATAGCCAATGAACTAGCCTCAACTACCTTCTGTAGCAGAGAATTCCACAGATTCACCACCCTCTGTGAGAAAAATGTTTTTCTCATCTTGGTCCTAAAAGACTTCCCTCTTACCCTTAGTCTAGATCATAAAGCTCCGAACTCAAATTTTCAATTTTATGCTGACGACACAGTGATATATTGCTCTGCGTCTACCCTAAATCAGGCTCTCTGTCAGCTCCAAACTGCTTTTAACACTGTGCAACGTAACCTGTGTGATTTAAAACTTGTTTAAATGCTGACATGACAAAGCTCATGCTGTTCACTAAAGCTAAATCAAAGCCCTCGGACCTCACCCTTACACCACTTTGCAGGGCTCTGTGATTGAATCTGTGTCTCAATATAAATATATGGGAATTATAATTGACGATTCTCTCTCTTTTAAACCTCATATCCAGCAACGTGAAAAAACTAAAGATAAAATTAGGTTTTTACTTTAGAAACAAATCTTGTTTTTCTTTTGAAGCCAAAAAAAGACTTGTTGCTGCAACATTTATGTCTGTGTTGGACTATGGTGATGTTTTATATATGAATGCTTCTTCAAAATGCCTACAGTCTTTGGACACGGTCTACCACAGAGCACTGAGATTTGTTACTAATTTTAAAACCCTCACGCACCACTGCTCTTTGTTTGCTCAAGTTGGATGGTTTGCCCTGTCCACCTGCAGACTCCATCATTGGCATATCCTTATTTATAAGACTATCCTCGGTGTTCTTCCTTCATACCTGCAGAAGTATGTAATTCGAAAAAGCACAGGAATTTATCAGCTCCTCTCTGAGGACTTGTTCTTACTAACTGTACCTAAAGTCCGTACTGAACTGGGGAAAAGGGCATTTAGTTATGCTGCTCCCTTCGCATGGAACCAGCTGCAGAATGAACTGAAACTTAAGGAGCTGGTTTCTATAAACAGACTTAAATCACTTATTAATGATGTTGAAGCGGGCTCTTCTGTCTGTATATGCTTTGTTTGATGATGTTCTGACTGTGACTCTATTTATATGTTCTCTGTTGTTTTTAAATTATTGTCTAACTGTGGAACTGTGCTGCTGCCTGTCTTGGCCAGGACTCTCTTGTAAAATAGATTTTTAATCTCAATGAGACTTCTCCTGGTTAAATTAAAAAAAAAAAAATTAAACTGTGACCCTGTGTTCTGGACTTCCCCAACATCGGGACCAATCTTCCTGCATCTAGCCTGTCCAACCCCTTAAGAATTTTGTAAGTTTCTATAAGACCCCCCCTCAATCTTCTAAATTCTAGCGAGTACAAGCCAAGTCTATCCAGTCTTTCTTCATATGAAAGTCCTGACATCCCAGGAATCAGTCTGGTGAACCTTCTCTGTACTCCCTCTATGGCAAGAATGTCCTTTATTAAAATCTGACACATCCTATCTGCTCAAGTTCAAACAAATGCCTCAAAACAATGGCCGGCGGTTCATTCTACAGCAAGACAATGATTGCAAACACTCTGCTGAAGCAACAAAGGAGTTTTTCAAAGCTAAATAATGGTCAATTCTTGAGTGACCGTCAATCACCCGATCTGAACCCAATTGAGCATGCCTTTTATATGCTGAAGAGAAAACTGAAGAGGACTAGCCCCCAAAATTAGCATAAGCTAAAGATGGCTGCAATACAGGCCTGGCAGAGCATCACCAGAGAAGACTCCCAGCAACTGGTGATGTCCATGAATCGCAGACTTCAAACAGTCATTGTGTGCAAATGCAACAAAATACTAAACATGACATTTTAATTTACATGACATTGCTGTGTCCCAAACATTATGGCACCCTAAAATGGGGGTGCCATGTATAAACACTGCTGTAATTTCTACATGGTGAAACCAAAATATATAAAAAATGGCCTTTATTAAAATCTGACGATATGCACTTTAACCGCATGTGACTTTTTCTATTACAAATCTCAAATTGTGGAGTACAGAGGCAAATAAATAGATGATGGTTCTTTGTCTCAAACATTATGGATGGCACTGTAAATAGAAAACATGGCGTGGGAATAAACAAATCACATTTGGCTTCAAAGGCTCTGATTATTTGGTTGTCTCAGGGATCAGTGCTCAGCCCCAATTGGCCAACCACTTTTTTGAAAAGCGGCTACTCTGGGCCCCATTCAATCTCCAACAAAAGGAAACATTTTCCCTGCTGCAGCCTGCTGGGCAAAATGCTACTTTCAGTTCTAAATTGCTCGATGGAGAATGTTTGGGGGATGAGTGAGAGGCGGGTAAAAGTTGAACAAAACTGCCAGGCTTGGGATATTAGTTTAGATAAGGTGTTTCCTATTGCTTTCTTGTTACTTACTTTACCCAATCACCTGTTACAACCAAGAGAGGATTGCTTTCATGTAGGCTCCAAAATGGAGATAAAGTTTCCCCAAGCAAAGCAATTAGCCAAAGGGCCTAAGATGTACCTAGCACCTCTCCAAAGGGAGAATATGAGCAAGCAGAGAACAATTTGGATTATATATAGTGGAGAAGGTTTGCAAGGCTATGAAGCAGAAACAGGTAGCTGAACGTGAAAGGTATAGAAGATGAGATATCTTGGTGTACAACATGAGCCAAAGCCGACGCAATGGGCTGAATAGCCTCCTGTGCTGTAGCCACTGTATGATAATGGATGGACTAATACAAATGCAACTTCAGTGACAGGCTGCCTTGCCACTTCACCAAATAAAGAAATATTGACAGGGAGGATCTTGTCCCCCTAAGGTAGTTTATTTAAATTTATGTCTGCTTACTGGAGATAAAATTGGATGAGATGATTAAACGATTAAGAAGATACAAATGACATGTGTTGCAGAGTTGACACATAATGAGTGTTTTCCCACGGGCTTTGCTTATTGTTGTGGGGTGGAGTGAGAGAGGGTGTCACAGAGTCGTATGGTGTGGAAATAGACCCTTAGGCCCAGCTTGTCCATGCCAATCAAGATGCCTATCCATGCTAATTCCATTTGCATGTGCTTGACTCGAATCCTTCGAATCCCTTTCTAGCCGTGTCTGTTCAAATATCTCTTAAATGTTGTTATTGTACCTGCCTCAACCACTTCCTCTGGCAGCTCAGTCCACATGTGTATCACCCTTCTTGTGAAAAGGTTGCCAATTTGTTTTCTCTTAAATTTTCCCCACTCTCACCTTTACCTTTGGCCCTCTAGTTCTAAACACCCCAACCCCGAGGAAAAGAATGTGTGTATTGGGGTGACGCTGTGGAAGAGTTGCTCCCTTACAGCACCAGAGAACTGGGTTCAATCCTGACTATGGTTACTGTCTGTACAGAGTTTGTACGTTCTCCGTGAGCCCCATGTGGGTATTCTCCAGGTGCTCTAGTTTCTGCCCACACTCCAAAGACATACAAGTTTTGTAGGTTAATTGGCTTCTGTAAATTGTCCTTATTGAGTAGTGCTAATGTACAGGGTGATCACAGGTCGGCACAGACTAGGAAGGCCAAAGGGCCTGTTTCCACACTATCTCTAAAAAGTTAAGCCCCTGTCCCACTTTCACGTCCTAATTGGTGATCTCTGCCAAGTTTGCCCTTGACTTGTACTCACATCATGGTCGCCACAGGGTCGTACGAGATTGTAGGAGGTTGTAGGTCACTCTTCCTAATCACCTGTTCTCCACGTACTCGTGGCCTCAAGTAGGTCGCCGCATTTTTCCCAGCCTGATAAAAAATGTCCACGAGTAATAAAAAGGTCGGCGTGGAAAAAAATGATACTTTTTACTTGTAGGTAGGTCGTAGGTAGGTCCTAGTAGGCCGTGATGGTAGTTGTAGATAATCGTAGGTAGTCGTAGGTCGGTAACTGGCCCGAGAAAAATAATGCAAACATGACATAATTTTATAATGTGATAATTTTCCACTCGTCATAGTTGGTCTTAGGTGTGGAAGACTGAGGTCAAGGGGGGTCGTAGAAGGTCATAGAAATAGTCCTAGGAGGTTGTAGACATAGTCCTAGGAGGTTGTAGACATAGTCCTAGGAGGTTGTAGACATAGTCCTAGGAGGTTGTAGACATAGTCCTAGGAGGTTGTAGACATAGTCCTAGGAGGTTGTAGACATAGTCCTAGGAGGTTGTAGACATAGTCCTAGGAGGTTGTAGACATAGTCCTAGGAGGTTGTAGACATAGTCCTAGGAGGTTGTAGAAATAGTCCTAGGAGGTTGTAGACATAGTCCTAGGAGGTCTTTTACTTTGGAGTGTCAACACGACCTTGATATTTTTCTCAACTCGTCTAGGGTCTTCAAAACTAGTGGATTAGGCCGTCCAAGTGGGACAAGCCCTTTAGAGTTGATTGTACACACCTTTACAACAACAAAAGAACAATGACAAGATCAGCTGTTTCAATAATGATGGGGTCCAGGTAAATAAGGGTCAAGATACCAGTGAAAACTTCCCAGCTCATAACTGAATAGAGCTCATTTGGATCCACCTGGCAGTACTTCAGAGGTGAAAGCAAGTATGTGTACCAGTATAAAATGGTGGATATACCCAATGCTAATAGATTCAATCAGCAATAGAGTCATGCAGTACAGAAACAGGCCCTTTAGCCCAACTCGTCCATACTGACCAAGATGTCCCATCGAAGCTAGTCCCATTTGCAATCATTTGGCCCATATCCCTCTAAACATTTCCTATTCAGGTACCTGCCTACGTACCTTTAAAGTGCTGTCATAGTTCCTGCCTCAACTACCTCCTCTGGCAGCTTGTTCCATATATCCACCACCCTCTGGGTGAAAAATAATTGCCTTTCAGGTTCCTATTAAAACTTTCCCCTCTCACTTTAAACCTTTGTCCTCTTGTTTTTGATTCCCCTACCCTATCTTCTCCCTTCATTATGTTAAACACCTCTATAAGTCACCCCTCAGTCCTAAGATCACCCCAGCTCCAAAGCAAAAGAGGCCCATCCTGCACAACCTCTCCCGAAAATTCAGTCTCTCGATTCCTGGCAACATCATTTCAAATCTCTTCTGCACTCTCTCCAGCTTAATGCCACCGTTCCTGCAAGATCTGAGGTGGATTGCAGAGAGAGGTGTTGGGGATGATTGGAGTTTGCACTGATATTCAGAGAGGGTCAGCCAGTTTTGCTGGAACTGTTAGTTGGATAAAGGATGGTGACTGGATGTCAGGAGGATTCTGACTGAGTGATCTCTAGATTGATGGGGGGGTTGAAAGGCCGCAGAAGCAGAAATCTGCACCTTGAGAAATCTGTTACTTATTTATTTACAAGACACTGATGGATGCTTAAAAACCAACAACATCTGCCTATTTACTCAAACAAGAAAGCATTAGGCTATGATCCAATTATATTCTTGGGCTTAATACTGAAAAATGGCATTCTATTTGTTAAGATTCACCAGGTTGGCTGGAGAACCCAAGGGCTCCAATGATATGTATCCCAGTGTAGCTGATGAGTCAATGACTAAATGAAATGCTGGCAAGGTGGGGACTGGTCTTTCCAACAAACCTGCCAACACTCACGTCTTACACAAAGTAGAGACAATAGGTGCAGGAGTAGGCCATTCGAGCCAGCACCGCCATTCACTGTGATCATGGCTAATCACCCACAATCGGTACCCCATTCCTGCCTTCTCCCCACATCCCTTGACTCTGCTATCTTTAAGAGCTCTATCTAACTCTCTCTTGAAAGCATCCAGAGAATCGGTCTCCACTACCTTCTGAGGCAGAGAATTCCACAGATTCCACAGGGGAGTCCAGAACCAGGAGCCACAGTTTAAGTATAAGGGGTAAGCTATTTAGAATGGAGATGAGGAAACACTTTTTCACATAGAGTTATGAGGCTGTGGGATTCTCTGCCTCAGAGGGTGGTGGAGGCCGGTTCTCTGGAAACCTTCATGAGAGAGCTAGATAGGGTTCTTGAAGATAGCGGAGATGGGGATATGGGGAGAAGGCAGGAACAGGGTACTGATTGTGGATGATCAGCCATGATCACATTGAATGGCGGTGCTGGCTTGAAGGGCCGTATGGCCTACTCCTGCATCTATTGTCTATTATCACTCACTCTCTCCCCTAGCATTGCAACTGAGCTGGTCTTGTTTTTATTTGTATGATTAATTGTGCAGTAATACCTGTAATGTATTCATACATATTCATTTATATGTTAATGAGTTGGTGTTGTAAATAAGCAGGGAATGTTGGGTAATAAAACTCTCTCTCGTGATCCAGGCAACCTGTGTGTAAGTTGTTATTAATTCTGCCGTCCAGAATATAACAAAATTGGCGACGAGGATTGGATATAATTTGTATATAGTGCGTGTAAGTTGTTATTCATTTTGCCGTTCGGAATATAGCAGTACCCTTTAGGGATTTTAAATCTGCAGACTTAGTGGTGGGATGGACAGAAATATACTTAGCACATGCAGTACAGAAAGCAGCACTGTCAATTCCCACAAGAGATCAGACATTAATCTTCCAATAAAACAGAAACCACTATTGAAAAGTTTTCTGAAACTAAACTGTACTTACACATTACTTGAAAAGACTTGATTATAATGGAAGATTCCGGATATGATGAAAGTATGTTATTGGATTTAATACTATAGAATAAATTGTCATTCCAAGCTTTAAGATTTACAACGTTGGTTAGAAACCATTTTCGCTGTGTTCATATAAAGCACAGTCGTGGAAGGAAGTGAGAATATTGTGTCCCTTAAAATATATGGATGGCCATCTTGGTCCACCGATTCCATCTGGATAGTTGAGTATTTGTAGTATTTTGTGCTTTGGTTTCAGATTTCCTGCATGAGTTATGGACCGAATTATAGGGATAGGTTGGGTAGGATGGGATTTTTTTTCTTTGGAATTTCTGCAGACTTTTGGCTATCCTTTCACCTGCCAAGTTATTTAAAAAAACAGCTAACAGCTAAATCCCTGAAGCAGATCCCTAGATGTAGCACAAGTCACGTCCTGCTATTTTGAACGGGTGCCCATTATCCCTATTCTCTGACTCCCTTCTGCAATTTCCTATCCAATATACAACTTGCCTCAAGTTACACAGGCTTTCATTTTTCTTAAAAGACTGCTTGATCCCTGTCAAGTGCATTCTAAAAAAAATAATTTACCTCCAATCTACCATGTTATCTCTTCCAAATGTTAAATAAGGTTTGTAAGACACGTCATATCCTTGATAAATCTATGCAACCTCTCTCTGATCAGCTCTCAATGTTTCAAGTACTCCAACAGTCTGTCGCTCCAATTTTGTAATATGCTTTGATGTAGTCTGTGGTAGCATACTAGGCATCTCCTCCAGATCTGCCTTTCACAACGGTTATCTCTTTTGCACAACTTCTCGTTCTTTATGTGCTCCTATCCATTAATTCACTAGATAACCTTGTCTCCAGTTTATCCCCCTGGTCATCCTGATTGTACCCCATCAGAGATACCCCTGCGACATACAAAATCTTTTGTTGTCTCCTTCCCTGTTCCGAAAAGTCTTGAACTTTTAGCTTAGTGATACACCGTGGAAACAGGCTGAAGTGTGCGCATGTGTGGGGCCTTGGGCCGGCGAGACCTGCGGAATCAGCGATAATTTCCAAGCGCTTTGAAGTTGTGTGTTACAGAAAAGAGTTGCTTAAAGCTTAAATAAAGTTTAAGTAAATTAGAATTTTTAGTTTGTCTCACAACAATTTAAACAACTCAACTTCAGAAGTTAAGTAGTGTGACATCGAGATGGAGAAACTATTGAAACCACAACGCTTGGATCTGGATCCCAACTCACCTACTGCTGCAAAGGAATGGAAGCACTTGCTTCGTGCAGTAAATAACTTATTTGATGAGTGTGGCGACAATGCGCCAGACAAATTCAGGACATTAATAATCTCTGTCTCTTATGATGTATATGATTACATAGAGGAATGCACAACTTATGATTCTGTTATTGATGTACTAAGCAGACTCTTCGTTAAGACACCAAATGTAATATTTGCTCGACACCTCCTTGCTACTCGTAAACAAAAACCTGGTGAGTCACCTGATGAATTTTTACAAAACTTCAAAGACTGTGCCTTCAAAGCAGGTACAGCTGATCAATATCGCCAGGAACTTATTCAGGACCCTTTTATCACTGGTTTGGCATCGGCTTTAATACGACAGAGACTATTAGAAAACAAAACCTTGGATCTACAGTCGGCTTACAATCAAGCTTACTCATTTGACTTGGCTCAGAAAAATTCAGATGCTTATGGCTCATCTAATGTGTATTCTGATGCAACTACTACAAAAGAATCTCACCCAAGTACTAATATGGAGCAAGCTGAAACAATTTTTACTGATAAATGTGCCCTTGCTGCAGCATATACTTATTCAAAAAGGAAGTGTTACTTTTGCTGGGGTAATATTCATAATAGAGAGATGTGTCCTGCTCGAGAGGCAACTTGTAATAGTTGTGGCAAGAAGGGACATTAATCTAGAGTATGCAAGTCCAAAGCAACTACTAAAAGTGTGACTGCTGCCATGTATATGCCTTCTTTATGTGCAATTACAGCTGCATTCCTCAGAGCTTGTCTCATGCAGCTACAACGGTATCCTAAATGGACATATATTTAATGTACAACTTGATTCTGGCAGTTCACAAAGTTTTATAAGTGAACAAGTTGTGTCTCGACTAAATCTAACTACAATTCCTTCAAATAGAGAAATCTCAAAGTGCCTTACGTCAGGCATATCTTCACTTCTAATGGTCTGAAGCCCGACCCGCAAAAGACAAATGCAATCTCCCAGATGTCAGCCCCCACCGACGTCCTCGGTTTGCAACGATTCCTGGGCATGGTCAACTACCTGGGGAAGTTCATCCCCAACCTCAGTGAACTGAGCTCGTCCTTGAGACAGCTAACAAAAAAGGACACTGCCTGGCCCTGGTTTCCACAACACCAGCAGGCCTTCGCATGGCTGAAGTCTAAGTTGACCAGTACCCCGACTCTAAAATTCTTCGACCTGCGCCGTCCCATTGTTGTTACCTGTGATGCCTCTCGTTTTGGACTAGGTGCTGCCTGCCTGCAGCTCTACGACGACGGATCGCTGTTACCGGTCTCGTATGCCTCACGGACCATGACCAACACGGAGCAACGGTATGCTCAGATCGAGAAGGAGCTCCTGGCGGTGGTGTTCGCTTGCTCCAAGTTCAAAGACTTCCTCTTCGGCAGCAAATTCGCAGTCGAAACCGACCACCAGCCATTAGTGACTATCCTCAACAAACCGATACATATTGCCCCCGCCAGGCTGCAGTGCATGATGCTGCAGCTCCAGCATTTTGATTTCCAAATCGTTTACAAGAAGGGCACTGAGATGCATGTGGCCGACACCCTGTCTCATGCCCCACTAGCCTCCTGTGTCCGTCACCCCTACGAGCAGGAGGACCTGCTGGTACTGAACGTCAACTTTGTCCCAACCAAGCAGCTACAGTGCCTGACCGAGCACACCGCCGCTGACCCTGCATTGCAGCAGCTCGCAGCTGTTATCAAGCGCGGGTGTCCCGACAGGCGCACCACTTTGCCGTCGGGTGCCCAGCCTTTCTTCCTAGTCCACGATGAACTGGTGATCCAAGACGGTGTTATCGTCAAGGGCCACAAGGTCGTGGTCCCAGCCTCTCTCTACGATCTATAATTCAATGCAGCCCACAGCGGTCATCCCAGGGGTCGATGCTACCATTTCTCATGCCCAAGGACAATTTTACTGGCCCAGTATGGCCAAATACATCAGGGACAGAGTGTCCTCCTGTCCCTCCTGCAACAACCTCACCCCACACCAGCAGCACCAGCCCCTTTTGCAGCAGCCAGCGCCTACCATGCCCTGGACATCGCTGGCTGCCGACATATTCAAATGGCGGGGCAAGCAGTTTCTCGTCCTGGTCGACTCGTACTCCAACTGGTTCGAGGTGGACATACTTCCCTCCATCACCTCCGAGATGATCATCAGCAAACTGCGCAGGCACTTCGCCACCTTCCGCTTACAGACCGACAACGGCCGGCAATTCACTAGCACCGAATTCAAGGCTTTCGCTGCCAGCTGGAACTTCCATCACTACACCAGCAGCCCTGAGTATCCACAAGGTAATGGCCTGGCCGAGCGGGCTGTGCGGAGTGCTAAGGCTCTGCTGGAGCAGTCACGCCTGTCCAACTGTGATTTCTACCTGGGCTTGCTTAACCTACGTAACATCTCCCGGGACCCAGCCATGGGTTCCCCTGCCCAGCGTCTGATGTCGAGGATGACAAGACCACCCATGCCAATCGCCCAACAGGCCCTGCTACCCAAAGTGCTCGAGCCAGCCACTGTCCAACAGCGGAGTGACCAGAAGCATGATGGTCAACGATGGTCGCATGACAAGTCCTGCCGCCCGCTGTTGCCTCTACTGCCCGGCCAAGTTGTTCGGATGCAGACTACCACCGGCTACTCCCGCCTCGCGACCGTGGTCGGTATGGCTGACTCCCCCAGATCTTACCTGGTGGACTACGATGGGACTGTCTATCGTTGGAGCCGTCAACACCTGCTGGCTGTGAACGAGCCGAAGCCTGCACCTGCGGGTCCTTATGCTCCTCCGTTGCCGTTCCAGCCTGCCGCTGCCGAACGCCCTGCTGTTCCCCGCATGCCGCTTACCCCTCCGCTGCTGCTGTCTCCTCCTCCTCTGCGTTCTCCTTCTCCTCTGCTGCCAGGTTTTGGCCGGGTTTCTTCACCTCCTCAAAGTTCATCTCCCCCTTCTGCCTTTCCAGCTTCGACTGCGCTTGATCCTGCTTTAACTTTTTCGCCTGCCTCTGCTACACCTTCTCTTCTTTCCAAAGGGGGGGGGCGGGGGGAAGGCGTTGTACGCACGCGTTCGGGTCACATTGTCAAGCCGCCTGTTCGTTACGGCGACTTTGCTTAAACTCGCATGCTCTGTGCAATTACACTGCCACAGCTCTAATTTTGTTTGTGATTTCTAAGGGGAAGGATGTAGTTGGTCCATGCATGCAACCAATAATATAGCTACCTCAGTACCACTAACCTCGCCTTAGCTATCAAGTATAATAACTCTCTCTATCTCTCCCTCCCTCTCTTGGTTCCAGCACGGTTATAGACTGCAAGCAGTCAGTGCTGGAATGTGTCTAACCTGAGTGATCATTAAACAATAAGTAAAGTTACAAGTGTGTCACACTTAACTTCTTTACATTTTAGTAAAGATAACAAAAGCTTTATCAACACAGAAGTAACTAATCTTTTATGAGAAGGTGTCATTCGCCTTTCCCGGAGACGTGCCCGGGGCTTCAGCGGTGGGCGCAGCGTGGACTCTCGGCGTGGAGCGGGTAAGCCCTCGCTGGGGCTCGCTGGAGGGGAGCGCTCCGTTTCGCTGGCCCGGGACAGCCGGCAGCCTGAAGCTGGTGCGGCGTCTACATCCCTCGTGGGGGACCCGGGGGAAGAAGAAGCCATCACTGCCGGCCCGTGGCCAACTTCTACCGCGGGGCCGGCATGGACTTACCATCACCCCTGGAGGGGAGCTTCGACCGCCGGCCCTGCAGTCTGCGGTGCTTCTGGCTGCGGCGGAGACTTTAAATCTTGACCGCCGGCCAGCGGTCTACAACAACTTAAAGCCGCGGTCTCCGGTGAGGAAGAGCCGATCCTGGTCTGACTCTGGACTCTGGTCCTGTCCACGGGGGGGGGAAATGGAGGAGGACTGGCCAAATGTTTGTGCCTTCCAACACAGTGATGAATGCTGTGGTGGATGTTTATGTTACATTTTGTGTGTTCTTTATTATTGTATCGCTGCTGACAACCCAATCCTTGCCGGGTCACTGCTCGTGCAGTCGACCGGTAGGTGCAGAGAGTAGCTTTGAATGTTTGTCTCTTCGTTGATTGTGTCTCTTTCTTTTTTTTTATTATAAAGCTACTGTAATGCGCCCTTTTAAATTGCCCCTCGGGGATGAATAAAGTGATCGATTGATTGATTGATTGATTGATTGATTGATTGATTGATTGATTGATTGATTGATTGATTGATTGATTGATAGAACCCGGCTCTTCCCCTTGGAGGGCACAAGTTGTCATGGTTAAGGATCCCTTGGAGAGACATAGAAAGAGACTCTGCATTGATTACTCTCAAACTATAAACCAGTTCATGGAGCTTGATGCATATCCATTCCCTCATATAGAAGAGATTATCAACACATTAGCAAAGTATAAGACATTCTCTACTTTTGACCTAAAAAGTGCTTACTACCAAATTCCTTTGAAAGAATCAGAGAAGAAATACACTGCGTTTGAAGCAAATGGGAAATTATACCACTACTGCAGAGTTCCTTTTGGGGTAACTACCCCTCTGGGGTAAACCTTTTGGGGCACCGCTCGTCCATCGAGAGCCTGCTGACATACTGCATTACAGCATGGTATGGCAGCTGCACCATGGCAGACAGGGAGAGGCTTCAGAGGGTAACCAGGACAGCGCAGAGGATCATTGGTTGCCCTCTCCCCTCCCTGATGGACATCTACACCCCCCGCTGCCTTAGCAGGGCAAAGAAGATCACCAAAGACAGCTCCCATCCTGCGTTTGGACTGTTCGACCTGCTGCCCTCTGGAAGGCGCTATAGGTGCATCAAATCCAGGACAAACAGACTCAGGAATAGCTGCTTCCCGAGAATTATATCTACCATAAATTCAAATCCACACATGCACTGACTACACCGCCCAACACGGACTTCCATCTGTATATATGTATATATGTATGTAGCGCCGTAGAATTTGTGCACCTATTCCCCCCCCCCCATCTCCCTTCTGTTTTTTTTTCTGTTTCTTGTTTTTTGTGTAAAATTGTATGTATGCACTGAGTACGAGCAGCTTTCAGTTTCACTGTACATGTATAGTGACAATAAATGGCATATCATATATCATACTAATGGCGTGGCTGTTTTTCAGAGAGAGATGGACAGACTTGTTGAACAGGAAAACCTTAAAGATACTTTCCCTTATCTTGATAATATAACTATTGCAGGAAAAGACCAAGCTGAACATGACGAAAATGTACAACAGTTTTTAGAAGTTGTACATTCTAAAAATCTAACATTAAATGAGGCTAAGTCAATAACATCACTGTCATCAATTAATATTCGTGGTTAGTGGGTTGGAAATGATATAATCAAGCATGATCCAGAAAGACTCTGCCCACTCCAAGAGATACCTGTTCCAGCTACATTAAACTTTCTACGAAGGGTTCTTGGTATGTTTGCATATTATGCTAAATGGATACCAAATTTTTCAGACAACATTTATCCTTTGATGAGAGCAAAATCTTTCCGCCTTGACTCTACAGCAATTGGTGCCTTTACTTCTTTAAAGAAACAATTGGAATCTGCAACATTACACTCCATCGATGAGGATCTCCCCTTTGTTGTTGAATGTGATGCCTCTGATTTAGCAGTATCAGCAACATTAAATCAAGGAGGACGATCAGTGGCTTTCATGTCTCGTACTCTCCAAGGTAGTGAATTGTACTACCCACCCGTCAAAAAGGAAGCTCCAGCAATTATTGAAGCAGTGAGGAAATTGAGTCATTTCCTTGCTCGCCAGCGCTTCACTTTGATAACAGATCAGCGTTCAGTGGCTTTTATGCTGGATAATTGGAAACGAACGAAGATTAAAAACAGTAAAATTCATGAATGGTGGATTGAATTGTCTGCTTATAGTTATTCAATTGAGTACCGCCCTGGTAAGGATAACGTTGCTCCGGATACATTAACTTGAGCATTTTGTGCCTCTATTCATTCTTCTGCACTCACTAATCTTTACAATGGGCTGTGTCATCCTGGAGTCACTCATATGTTACACTATGTTCATTCCAAAAATGTACCTTTCGCTACAGAAGATGTGAAGACGACGTGTGCTTCATGTAGAATCTGTGCTGAATTCAAACCAAGGTTCTTCCGTCCTGAAGAAAGATTGATCAAAGCTACTCAACCTATGGAACGTTTGAGTATTGACTTCAAAGGGCCTTTCCCATCCTCCTCTCAAAATGTTTATATACTTACCATGTTGATGAATATTCAAAATTGCCATTTGCCTTTCCTTGTCCAAATATGTCAGCTGCTACGGTTATCAAATGTTTAGATCAACTATTTTTATTCTGTGGATTTCCAAGTTACATACATTCTGATAGGGGCACCTCATTCATGTCAAAATATTTAAAAGACTACCTTTCTAATAAAGGAATTGCAACAAGTACCATATCATCCTATTGGAAATGGTCAGGTTGAGAGGAATAACGGTATCATTTGGAAAGCAGTGAAACTGCCTTTAAAGTCAAATGACATACCAGATCAGCAGTGGGAATGTTGTCTACCAGATGCATTACACTCCATCAGATAGATCTCTACTGTCAACTGCTACCAATACTACTCCACATGAGCGGTTCTTTAACTTCAAATGGCGTTTTTCTAGTGGTACTTCTCTGCCATCATGGTTGACTAGCCCTGGGCCTGTGTTGCTTCCTTGGTATGTCTGATCAAATAAGAATGAGCCTTTTGTTGATGAAGTTGAACTGACTGATGTCAACCCTTCTTATGCAACTATCAAGTATCAGGATGGATGTCAGTCAACTGTCTCACTTTGTGACCTTCGTCTTCTCCATCAGCTCCATCACTCCTTGATAATATTAATCGACAACTTCCTTCAACACTCCCATCATCCCCAATGAAAACTTCTGTAAGTAATTCTAAAATTGAAAATGTAAATAACAATATGAGTGAAGTTGATGACCAAACAATATGTGTACCACCAACTATTGAAACACCATTATCTCCTGATGCTGCGATGGTCAATGAGACATACTAAACCTCCTGACCATCTCAACTTATAGATAGGAGGTGAGAATGAAGTGTGCGCGTGTGCGGGGCCTTGGGTCGGTGAGGCGTGCGGAATCTGCAATAATTTCCAGGCGCTTTGAAGTTGTGTTTTACAGAAATTAGTTGCTTAAAGCTTAAATAAAGTTTAAGTAAATTAGAATTTTCGTTTGTCTCATAACACAGGCCCTTTACCTCACTGACCATCGATCACCCATACACCTGTCCTATGTTATGCTACCTTCGCATCCTACACACTCGCGGCAAATTACAGAAGACAGTAAACTTTAAAAAGTACGTCTTTGGGATGTGGGAGGAAACCGGAATAGCTAGAGAAAGTACAAACTCCAAACAGACAAAAGCCAAGGTCAGGATCGAACCCAGGTCTCTGGCGCTGCAAGGCAGCAACTCTACTTCCCAGTTCCAAAAGGTCTGGGGAGATTATCTTCCCATGGACCTGGCCTGATGAGTACTTCCAGCATTTTCTATTTTTATTGTAAACGTCCAGCATCTGCGAGTTATTGTTTTTTTCCTGGATGGAGTATGCTTGCCTGAGAGTTCAAAGCAAACCACAACATATTCCTTCCCAATCTGAGGGGGGCAGCAAATGACACGGATGAGAGCACGGGACAGTGCGCGCTGTGGCAAAATGCGCAGGAGTGGCCGGTGTTGGGGGGACCTCTCACTTCATTGACTCTCCTGCCTCCCGCCTGGATATGCACCTGACCTTGACTCACCACTCTCCACACAGGCAATGTTGAAATCAGACTCATTAACTTGAACGGGTAGGCAATTATTTATATTTATAGTCTTTTATCATAGGCTAACTGGAATCCAATAAGTTGACAGCCCTTCATTAAGTACTTGTCGGCAGTTGTGAGGCGGGGCAAGCAACCAAGCCTCTTTCAAAACACAACCATGAATCCTAATAAAAAGTGGCATGCTGTCAAAAAAAAAGCCTTCAGTACTGGAACATCACTCGTTCAGGCAGGAAGAGAGTGTTCTATCATGTCCCTGGCACAAGATGCTGCAAATGCTGTAATCCTATTGCAAGGACTCAATCCAAAACATTAACAATTCCTTTCACCCAAAATCCTCGACTTTCCAGCGCTTGATTTATTCTTGTTTGGGTTAACGTGAGATGAGTGTTTGACAGCATCAGGTCTGCACTCGCTGTGTGTGTAGGAAGGAACTGCAGATGCTGTTTAACACTGAAGATAAACAAAATGCTGGAGTAACTCAGCTGGTCATACAGTGAAGATAGGCACATCTTCCTTTTCTTCAGACATTTTCCTCTCCCCTGACTCTCAGTCTGAAGAAGGGTTCAACCTGAAAGGTTACCTATTCCTTTTCTCCAGAGATGCTGCCTGACCTGCTGAGTTATTCCAGGATTTTTGTTCTGTACCGGCAGGAGTTTAGAAGGATGAAGGGGCGAAAGCTAATTGAAACTTACAGAATAGTGAAAGGCCTGGATAGAGTGGATGCGGGAAGGATGTTTCCACTAATAGGAGAGTCTAGGACTAGACGGCATAGCCTCAGAATAAAAAGACATAACTTTAGAAAGGAGATGAAGAGAAATTTATTTTGACAGAGGGTGGTGAATCTGTGGCATTTGCCAGGATGGCTGTGCAGGCCAAGCCAGTTGATATTTTTAAGGTGGATATTGACAGATTCTTGATCAGTAAAAGGGTGTTAAGGGTTATGGGGGGGAGCAGGATAGTGGGGTTGAGAGGGAAAGATAGATCGAGCATGATTGGATGGCGGAGTAGGCTCGATAGACCGAATGACCTAACTCTGCTGACTAATGAACTTATGGTAGAAAGGTTTCGAGGGTATCAGAGATATGAGTTCATTAATAAGATCTGACTTGCCATTGCACTGCTCACTGTTCCCACCTTTGAGTCGTGGACCCAAGAGCTCAACATACCAACAATTGTCAGGAGATGAGTGAAGCTTTCTTTTCTTTAAGATGACGGTAGGGTATGGGTCTGATTGCTGTGCATTGACAGCAAACAGCCGAGGGTAAAAACACAAACAAAAACAGAAATTGCTGGAAAAAATCAGCATAAAAAATGAAAGGCTTTGATTTGTATCATGTCATTTTCACCCTGTGGACATACCCAAGTCTGTGACAGGCAACAATGTACTTTATGAAGTGCAGCTAATGTGGTGAGTATAGGAAATGTGGCAGTCAATCCACGTACAACGAGTACTCTCTAAATGGTGTTGTTGGGAAAAGGGGAAGTGCAATGGGATCTGGGGGTCCTTGTTCATCAGTTTATGAAAGTAAGCATGCAGGTGCAGCAGGCAGTGAAGAAAGCGAAAGCCATTATAACAAGCGGAGTCTAATATAGGAGCAAAGAGGTCCTTCTGCAGTTCCACAGAGCCCTAATGAGACCACACCTGGAGTATTGTGTGCAGTTTCAGTCCCCTAATTTGAGGAAGGACATTCTTGCTATTGAGGGAGTGCAGCGTAAGTTTACAAGGTTGATTCCCGGGATGGCGGGACTGTCATATGCTGAGAGAATGGAGCAGCTGGGCTTGTACACTTTGAAGTTTAGAAGGATGAGAGGATATCTAATTGAAACATATAAGATTGTTAAGGGTTTGGACACGCTAGAGGCAGGAAACATGTTCCTGTTGGGGGAGTCCAGAACCAGGGGCCACAGTTTAAGAATAAGGAGTATGTCATTTAGAACGGAGACGAGGAAACACTTTTTCTCACAGAGAGTTGTGAGTCTGTGGAATTCTCTGCCTCAGAGGGTGGAGGAGGCAGGTTCTCTGGATGCTTTCAAGAGAGAGCTAGATAGAGCTCTTAAAAATAGCGGAATCAGGGGATATGGGGAGAAGGCAGGAACGGGGTACTGGTTGGGGATGATCAGCCATGATCACATTAAATGGCGGTGCTGGCTCGAAGGGCTGAAGGGCCTACTCCTGCACCTATTGTATATTGTCTATTGTCTACTCAGCAGATAGATTTGTGAGACTTTGGATTTGCCCAGTGAGAGAAATATTATACTGGGCCTACACTCTTTGGGAGAGGTGACCTCATTGAAACATACAAAGTTTTAACAGGACTCAGTTGGGTAGGTGTGGAGATAGTGCTTGTCCTGGGAGAGTCTTGATAATCCTAAAATAAGCACTCGGCCATTTAAAACAGAGATGAAAAGAAATTGTCTCATCCCATGGGCAGTGAATATTTGAAAGTCTCTAGCCAAGAGAGGTAAACATAGAAACATAGAAACATAGAAATTAGGTGCAGGAGTAGTACCCATTCGGCCCTTCGAGCCTGCACCGCCATTCAATATGATCATGGCTGATCATCCAACTCAGTATCCCGTACCTGCCTTCTCTCCATACTCCTGATCCCCTTAGCCACAAGGGCCACATCTAACTCCCTCTTAAATATAGCCAATGAACTGGCCTCAACTACCCTCTGTGGCAGAGAGTTCCAGAGATTCACCACTCTCTGCGTGAAAAAAGTTCTTCTCATCTCGGTTTTAAAGGATTTCCCCTTTATCCTTAAGCTGTGACCCTTTGTCCTGGACTTCCCTAACATCGGGAACAATCTTCCTGCATCTAGCCTGTCCAACCCCTTAAGAATTTTGTAAGTTTCTATAAGAGCTCCCCTCTCAATCTTCTAAAATTCTAGAGAGTATAAACCAAGTCTATCCAGTCTTTCTTCATAAGACAGTCCTGACATCCCAGGAATCAGTCTGGTGAACCTTCTCTGCACTCCCTCTATGGCAATAATCCTTCCTCAGATTTGGAGACCAAAACTGTACGCAATACTCCAGGTGTGGTCTCACCAAGACCCTGTACAACTGCAGTAGAACCTCTCTGCTCCTATACTCAAATCCTTTTGCAATGAAAGCTAACATACCATATTTCATATTTAGGGAATCAAAGGGTATGGAAAGTGGTGCTGAATTAAAAGGTCATCTATGGGCTTATTGAATCCAGGAGTTGGTATGACAGGCTGATTCTCCTGCCCACATTTATTGTATTCTTCTTTGATACAACTGATGCAAGGCTAGTGCTGGGGATTACTCATCTTCAAGTGTAATTGAAATTTATCAGAATATATACTAGAGTTTGAGTGAAGGATACCTTTGTCTTTAGTAATGAACTTAATTTACTCAGGCAAGCGGCAAGCTTAATATCTTGGACGTGGAGAAAGTCTTAGGGGTGAGTTACTTGCTGCAGGATATCAGACCTCTGTCCTTGCAGCTGCACTATTTATGTGACTGGTCCAGTCATGGTTCTGGACAGTGCAACTCCCAGGGTGTTGATGGTCTTGGGGATCATTGGTACTTTATTGTCACATGTGCGTAGGTATGTGGGAATTCCGTTTTTTGTGTATAGTTTAATAAAAATCTTACTGTATATAAGCATAATCATACCCAAGTACAAGTGTAAGTATAGTAGATTACACGGAGGCAGCGGACAAAAGTTGACACGTTTCCTACATAATCTTATATCCTTCAAACTCAAATTTGTTAGTAATGTAGCGTCTTAATTTGGCCATGAAAGCCCGCTGTCGTCGATTGCAGTTGCGGGGTCAGCCTGTCCAGGCGCAGTTGTCAATATCCTGCTCTATCACTGTGCCGTTACAAGCTGCATCTGATCCTCATGCTCAGCATGTTGAAGATGGTCATTGAGTGGTACTTTTGAGGCGTGAATGTACTTACCATTCACCATTTCTCGAGTCAGTGTTGGTCAGATCTTGGTGCACGCAGGTATGGGCTGCTTCATTTGCTGGAATTGAACACTCTGTAACTATCAGTGAATATCCCATTGTTAATGGTTAGATAATGAACCTTTTTTCAGTGGGCACTACTGATAATATTTTGCCGACCTTGCTAACACTGGAATAGGTAATGGTCATATGGTGCATAGAGTCTGCCCATTGTTTGGTAAGATCACTACTTATCCCTGTTTTCTATGTCCCACCATTGATATGTGGGGTGTTTTCTATGTACAGTGCGTTCAGAAAGTATTCAGACCCCTTCACTTTTTCCACATTTTGTTATGCTTTTGCCTTGTTTTTAAATGGATTCAATTCATTTTTTTTATCATTAATCTACACACAATACCCCAGAATGAAGAAGCGAAATGTGTTTAGAAATTTTTGCAAAGCAATTAAAAAAGAAATAACTGAAATATCACATTTACATAAGTATTCAGACCCTTCGCTATGACACTCAAAATTCAGTTTAGGTTCACCGTGTTTCCATTGATTATCCTTGACATGTTTCTACAACTTGATTGGAATCCTCCAGTGGTAGATTAAATTGATTGGACATGATTTGGAAAGGCACACGCCTGTCTATATAAGGTCCCACAGTTGACAGTGCATGTCAGAGCAAAAACCAAGCAATGAAGACAAAGGAATTGTCCGTAGACCTCCGAGACAGGATTGTGTCGAGACACAGATCTGGGGAAGGGTATAAAACAATTTCTGCAGCATTGCAGGTCCCGAAGAACACAGTGGCCTCCGTCATTCTTAAATGAAAAAACTTTGGAACCACCAGGACTCTTCATAGAGCTGGTCACAACTATATCTGCAGCACTCCACCAATCAGGCCTTTATGGTAGAGTGGCCAGACGGAAGTCACTCCTCAGTAAAAGGCACATGACAACCAGCTTGGAGTTTGTCAAGAGGCACCTAAAGGACTCTCAGAGCATGAGAAACAAGATTCTCTGGTCTGATGAAACCAAGATTGAACTCTTTGGCCTGAATGGCAAGCGTCACGTCTGGAGGAAACATGGCTCTTCACCTGGCCAATACCATACCTACGGTGCAGCATGGTGGTGGCAGCATCATGCTGTGGGAATGTTTTCAGCGGCAGGATTGAGGGAAAGATGAACGGAGCAAAATTTAGAGAGATCCTTGATGAAAACCAACTCCATAGTGTTCTGGACCTCAGACTGGAGCGGAGGTTTACCTTCCAACAGGACAATGACCCTAAGCACACAGCCAAGACAATGCAGGAGTGGCTTCATGACAAATCTGTGAATGTCCTTGAGTGGCCCAGCCAGAGCCCGGACTTGAACCCAATCGAACATCTCTGGAGGGACCTGAAAATAGCTGTGGATCGATGCTCCCCATCCAACCTGGCAGAGCTTGACAAGATCTGCAGAGAAGAATGGGAGAAATTACCCAAATACAGGCGTGACAAGCTGGTAGCACCATACCCAAGAAGACTTGAGGCTATAATCGCTGTCAAAGGTGCCTCAACAAAGTACTAATTAAAGGGTCTGAATACTTATGTAAATGTGATATTTCAGTTATTTCTTTTTAATTACTTTGTAAACATTTCTAAACACATGTTTTTTTATTATGGGGTATTGTCTGTAAAAGAATTTGATCCATTTTAGAATAAGGCTGTAACGTAACAAAATGTGGAAAAAGTGAAATGGGTCTGAATACTTTCTGAATGCACTGTATATGTTTTCAGTAGAACTATAAGGAAGATGAAGAACAGAGGATCACACAAAGTAGGTACCAGGTGATCAAAAGAGATTATTTACATGGACAATTCCATACTCATCTATTGTTCCACAGGTTTCATAGAAGCATAGAAACATAGAAAATAGGTGCAGGAGTTGGCCATTCGGCCCTTCGAGCCTGCACCGCCATTCAATATGATCATGGCTGATCATCCAACTCAGTATCCAGTACCTGCCTTCTCTCCATACCCCCTGATCTCTTTAGCCACAAGGGCCACATCTAACTCCCTCTTAAATATAGCCAATGAACTGACCTCAACTACCTTCTGCGGGAGAGAATTCCAGAGTTTCACCACTCTCTGTGTGAAAAATTTCCTTCTGCTGCCTTCACAGCATCTTTTTGGCTGCACAAAACAAAAGGTCCAGAAAAGATTTACAAGGATGTTGCCAGGACTAGAGGGTGTACGAGGTTCAGTAGGCTGGGTCTCTATTCCATGAAGCACAGGAGGATGAGGGAAGATTTTATATATACAAAATCATGAGAGGAATAGATTAGGTAGATGCACAGTCTTTTGCCCAGAGTAGGGAAATCTAGGACCAGAGGACATAGGTTCAAGGTGAAGGGGAAAAGATTTAATAGGAATCCAAGGGGTAACTTTTTCACACAGAGGGTGGTGGGTGTATGGAACAAGCTGCCAGAGTAGGGAGGCTGGGACTATCCCATTGTTTAAGAAACAGACAGGTACATGGAAAGGACAAGTTTGACTGATTCCTGGGATGTCAGGACTGTCTTATGAAGAAAGACTGGATAGACTTGGTTTATACTCTCTAGAATTTAGAAGATTGAGAGGGGATCTTATAGAAACTTACAAAATTCTTAAGGGGTTGGACAGGCTAGAATGCAGGAAGATGTTCCCTGAAGATTGTTCCCGATGTTAGGGAAGTCCAGGACAAGGGGTCACAGCTTAAGGATAAAGGGGAAATCCTTTTAAAAACCGAGATGAGAAGAACTTTTTTTTTTCACGCAGAAGGTGAAATCTCTGGAACTCTCTGCCACAGAGGGTAGTTGAGGCCAGTTCATTGGCTATATTTAAGAGGGAGTTAGATGTGGCCCTTGTGGCTAAGGGGATCAGGGGGTATGGAGAGAAGGCAGGTACGGGATACTGAGTTGGATGATCAGCCATGATCATATTGAATGGCGGTGCAGGCTCGAAGGGCCGAATGGCCTACTCCTGCACCTAATGTCTATGTTTCTATGTTTCTAAGTTTGGAGGATATGGACCAAGCGCAGGCAAGTGGGACTGGTGTAACTGGGACATTGTTGGCCGATGTGGGCGAGTTGGGCCGAAGGGCCTGTATCTACACTGTGACACTCTATGACTCGAATTCCAAATCAAATGAATAATCAAAGTGTGAAATATTGGATGGAGGTGTGAATTATTGACCTAGTGCTTTTCCTTCTTGGCTGCCTTCCATGTGCCCTTGCCTGTCCTGGCCCTCCCACACAGTAGAGTGCATATTTGGTTAAGACTGCTGACATTGAAATGTCTTGTTTAAAAAGCCAGCTATTAAATACTTAGAAGATAAATATATCCCTCTCACTCAAGCCAGGAAGTTGGAAACGCTGCCTCAAAAACCCTGTCCTTGACAGCACAAGCTTTATGTAGTAGTAGGCCCTTACATTCTGTGAAATTCTTCACCATCGAAGGCCGAAGAGGCCAAGTCAATGGATATTTTTAAAGCAGAGATGGATATATTCTTGATTAGTAAAAGTGTCAGGAGTTATGGGGAGAAAGCAGGAGAATGGGGTTAGGAGGGAGAAATAGATCAGCCACGATTGAATGGCGGAGTAGACTTGATGGGCCGAATGGCCTAATTCTGCTCCTATCACTTATGACCTGATGACATTCATTTTTACATCCCTATTTGTAAAGAGTAAACCCTGGCAGTGAGACCAGAGCTGACATTGTCATAGAAAGTGCCTGTAAAACAGAAATTATTTAAGCCAGTGGGAGCCCTGCATGGATCTAGATTGGTCTCAGATGCTCATGACTGACGTGGGATGATTCTCCAAGGACATGGGCCCTGCCATCTCAGGGCCTTACCCGACATCGGATGGGCCCTGTGGAACAGTCAAGGGATTGGAATTGTTCCCTTGAGTCTTCAGCTGCTGCAGCTCACCACACGCTGCAGATCTTCAGGGTAGACCTCTGAGGAGTAGTTGGATTTACATCACAATATCATATGAGACCGACAACTTTCCTTTCAGATGTGGGTAGTCCCAGTATACTGCTGGCATACCCAAGAAAAAAAACTGTTGAATGTCAACAGGAGGCAGTTTGATACTTTTGTTCATGTTCACAAAGTTTTAGAACCAGAATTTTGCCAATGGAATCATCAAGTTTATCCCGTTATTCAATCATGGCTAATCTCTCTTTCCCTCTCAACCCCAATCTCCTGCCTTGTCCCAAAATCCCCTGACACTAATCACGAATCTGTAAATCTCCGCCTTAACAATTTCCATTAACTTGGCCTCCACAGCCTTCCGTGCCAATGAATTCCACAGATTCACCACCCTCTGACTAAAGAAATTCCTCCTCATCTTTCTAAAGGTAAGCCCTTTTATTCTGAGGCTATGGCTTCTAGTCCTAGATTCTCTCAGTAGTGGAAACATCCTCTCCACATCCACTGTATCCAAACCATTGTTGGAGGTGGACATGCGAATCATGGAATCAGAGAGAGATATAGCAGAGAAACAAGTCCTTCAGTCCCTCAAATCCATGCTGACCATCCACCACCCATTTACAATAATCCTATATTAATCATATTTTTATCCTCTCCACTCTCTTTACATCACCCCGATTCTACACACCAGTGACAATTTACCATGGCCAATTAACCCACCTCAACCTGCATGTATTTGCAATGTGGGAGGAAATTGCAATCCAAAGTCAGGATTGAACCCATCTCTGGCGCTGCAAGACTGGCTCTACTTGCTGTGCCATTGTGCCACTTGTGTGGACAATGGAACGTCATTGTGGACAATGGAACTTGTTTGAAGGGTGTTCAGCTTTTAGTATGTGTTGACATGGACTGCTTCATTATCTGAGGACCTGCCGATGGAACTGAATAATGTGCAGTCATCAGCAAATGTTCTTCTGACCTTAGACCTTTGAAATGACAATTTAAAATATATTTTATTGAGCCAGAATTATTTTATTGAGCCAGTGTGGACTTGAAGAGATGAAAAGGCCTCCTTCTGTGAAGTAATATTTGCTAAAAACAATTGAAGGAACTGTGGCCAGGGGCACTATCTTGTGAAGATCCTCCTGCAATGCCCTGGAGCTGAGCTATCTTGACCACCGTCTTTACCGCAAGAGATTGTTTCAAACAGTGGAGTGTTCCCATTGATTCTCATTGTACATCTTTGAAATAAGACGTTTAGACTTTGGAGACTATAGAGATACAGTGCAGAAACAGACCCTTTGGCCCTATGAGTCTGGGGTGACCAGTGATCCCTGCACATTAACACTATCTTGCACGCACTAGGGACAATTTACAACTATACCAAGTCAAGTAACCTGCAAACCTCTACGTCTTTGGAGTGTGGGAGGAAACAGATCCTGGAGAAAACCCACGCAGATCACAAGGAGAATGCACAAACTCCGTACAGACAGCACCCGTAGTTAGGATCGAACCTGGCGCTGAAAGGCACCACTGCGCCACCATTCCACCCTTGTGGGTTTTAAATCCAGTTCTTAATATTAAGGGCTGTGGGTGAAAATGGCGGGGTGTGATACTCAATTCCAACATTGTTGATGATGAAGATGTTCAGAGAATCACAATAGTTTATTTAGCCTTAGGACTGCTAGAGCTGCAGAGCTTTGATCTAATCCATTAATTGTCGGATTGCGGAGCACATTTTTCTGCATGCTGCTTTCACCGTTGAGCAGTCAGGTAGTCAGTACTCTAGCACAAATTCATCAAGTTGGCACCTTACAGCAAGCTCTTGTTCCTCATTGAACCACGACTGTCCCCTTGGCTTTAATAGTAACTAGACCAAGTGGGACCCGTTGGGTCCCGTTCCCCAATGCAATATTCCAGCAAACTGCGCAGTGCAGCTGACGGGTTCCTGTTGTGTCGCCAGATATCCTCGTTGTGACGCAAGTCTCGGCAATCCTCCCACAACTGCGCAGGCGTGGCCGGCAAGTGGGAGCGCGACTGCGACATTTTAAAAGTTCAAAATGGCAATAACCTGTAAAATATAAGATCAATGTGAACGCATATCACCCTCCCTCTCCAGTCCCCTATAACCCTCCTCCATTATCCTCCCTCTGCCCACCCTCCACAAACCCTCCTCTGCTTCCTCCCCTACCCCCTTCCACTGTCATCCCCCTCCCCACATCCATTACCTCTCCATCCCTCTTACTACCCCATATCCTCCTCCATTCCCCCTCATCCACCAGCATTCCTCTTCACCTTCCCTCTTCTTTCCCCTCTCCTCCTCCCCTCCACCACTTCCTCCCTCTCCTTTCCCCTATCCTCAGTCACTCCCTCCCTCCATAACCCCTCTCCCCTCCCTACCCCCTCTCCCTCTATCCCCCTCCTCCCCAATCCTCACCTCCCCCTATCCCACTCACTCCACAATGAAAATCGCGATGTTTTAAAAAAATAAAATTCTCAATGAAAATTGCATTTGTTCTTTAAAATAACCTAAACACAATGTTAGCAGTTAATGAAAATGGAAGAATATAATTAAAACAGAGTTTTTGTTATAATGAAATCAACGTCAATGAAATTCACGATTTTTAATGTAAATTCATGATCATAATGTGACATAATTGCGATGTCGAACGTGGCTAACAGGCAGGGCAAGTGGAAAAGTGGTTGTGTAAAGTGGTTTTTGTAAAGTTAAAATGTCAATAACTTGTAAATATACCATCAATTTGAACGAAACTTGGCTAAAGCACACGGCAGGACAATGGTGAGTAAGGTGGGCCAGAAATTGTAGCGCTATCGTGTATGGTTTTGGTGGGTTTTCCGGAAATCACACACACGCAAACAAACAAACAAACAAGATGAGAATTTTAGTAATATGAAAATCGTGATTTAAAAAAAAATGAAATTCTTAATGAAAATCATTTTTTTTTCTTTAAAATAACCTAAACACAATGTTTGCTGTTAATGAAAATGGAAGAATTTGTTTAAAATTGAGTTTTTGTTAGAATTAAATCAATGTCAATAAACATTTTTTCATGTAAATGAAATTCTGGATCACAATGTGACGTCATTGTGATGTCGAACACGGCTGACGGGCAGGGCAAGTGGAATACTGGTTTTGTAAAGTGTGTTTTGTAAAAGTTAAAATGTCAATAACTTGTAAAATCTACCATCAATCTGAATGAAACTTGGCTAAAGCACATTGCAGGACAATGGTGAGTAAGGTGGACCAAAAATTGTAGCGCTATAGTGTACCGGTTTGGTGGTTTCCGGAAATCATGCAATGGATATAAACAAACAAACAAGATGAGAGGTTTAGACCAAGTTGAGTCTGCTCCCCAATACAATATTCCACCACTCACCCGTTCCCCCAACGCAACCCGTTTCCCCAACGCAATATTCCACCACTCAGAGGGTAGAGGAAGGGGGCGGGGGGTAGAGAGGGAGAGGGGCAGAGAGGGAGGGGGTAGAGTTGGGGGAGGGAGGATAGAGAGGGAGAGGGAGAGAGAAGGAGGGGGGTAGAGTGGGGAAGGTGGTAGAGTGGGTGGGAGTGAGGGTGGATGGGGAGGGAGTAGAGAGGGAGAGGGAGGGTAGAGTGGGAGGGGGCAAGGGAGGGAGTGTTGACATGGTAACTATCCTCCCTGCCCCTCCTCTCCTTCAATCCCACCAGGCTCCCTCCTCATCTCCCCAGGATCTTTCTCCTCTCCTTCACCCCTCCCCAATCCCTCCTTCACCTCTCTTTCCCTCTCCTTTCCCCCACCACCATCACCACTGCTCCATCTCCGCGAGGCCTCACCGCCATTGCAATGCCTTATCACCAACGTGGCCCTATTGTCGTGAGGCCTCACTGCCGCGGTCTCGATGTCTCCTTCACTATAGCGGTCGCAGAGAGGGAGCTGCATGCGGCCGGCAACCAAAGGACTGCGAGTTCAGTGGCTTCAGTGCAGGGCCCGACTTTATCTCCGGCAGCATCTTTTGAATAACGGGGAGGAGGGGGGAGAGATGGGGGAGTGGTGACATCACTCGCATGGTGAGGACGGCGCGCAGACCCATTGTGATGTCATCAGCGAAAGATAGTCAAATTTTAAATTCAACGTTTTTTCAGATTTTTGAACATTTTCAGTAAAAACTCGAATAATAAAGCCTGAAATTTTCATACAAGACGATTTTGGATTCCACGGGATAAATCGCTACTGGAAATTTTTACCGTTACCGTGTCGTTTTTTCGCGAAGATGTGATTACACACAAACAAATAAATATTCATCCAAGAGAAGAGAGTTTTATGTATAGAGATATGATAGATAGATAGATAGATAGATAGATAGATAGATAGATAGATAGATAGATAGATAGATAGATAGATAGATAGATAGATAGATAGATAGATAGCTGGATGATGGATTTGCTAAGCAGATGAAGTTGCACATCGCTGTACAACTCAATTCTGCTGCTGCTGCTGACAGAAGTGATCAATTCTGAGTGTTTGGTTCTGAATTTATTGGATTTTAAATTATGGCACAGAGTGCAAAGATGGTTGGTGTCTTGTTTCCTTAAAGATTCTTACGCGGTCAATCCTTTCTATACAAGCATGAACAGTGGCAACACTAATCTATAGCATGGTTAGGTAAGTGTTGGTGGATTCACTGCCTGCTATGCTTTCAAACCTTATCAGTTCAATCAATGGTTATAATGGACAGTGACATCTCCTGTACAATGGCCATTCTTACAATACTACTTCCAACGTTCATTCCAAGGTTCCAGCAGATGAACAGCATGGAATCATCAGTTGAGGGAGGAATGGTAAGATGGCTTCTTTGCCCAAAGATGACCTGATAGCTTGGGAGTTTATGGCATCTGGAGTTGACTGAGGACACCTAGGGCCCCTCTCCACTGCTAGTGCAACACTGTGCTATCACATCTTATGATCTGGGTATGTTTCTGTGAGCATGACAAGATTAAGTTTGACTTGTTTAAGATACAGTTCTCCCAATTTAAATACTTTCCCTGATGTTAGCAAGGAGATCTTGTTGTGGTTGACTGGGGTGCTTGTGCCGGTGACAAATCTGAATCAACTACCAGTCAATACATCCACTTTAATTCTCATTATTGTTTTCTGTACTTGTCTGAGATAACTGGTTAGTTTGCACTAGGGAATAGTTAATTATTTTGGTACTGGTTTTTACAATCGCAAACAGGCCAGACAAGTTAGATTGGCCAATCTCCTTTCTCTGCAGGATACTAATGCATCAGGTGGAAATCCAGTTATTTCACAGCCAACATTACTAATCTTACCTTTTATGCCAGCCTTATTGATTTTAATTTTTCCAGCTGCCCGAGTGGAACTTTAAATTTCATCTATTACTTTAATCCTGCAGTTTGCCACTGTCTCTGCAATGGACCATTTGAAGTCAGCATTGTCTCTACTCTGAGGCTGAAGACAAATAGCTAAACCTGTCCCTCACTAATGAGCTCCTTCTGTCTCGGGTCCTTCACCACCCTGTCCCACGAGGGGTGGAAAGGGCCAAGGAATGTTTCTGCGTTGTGGACTGCCACTGTTCATTAACCACCAATTTTGTGTGAGTTGGGAGGTGTTTGCGAGGTTCAACAGGAGTGTTGAGTTTGGGAGAGTGAAGTAAACAAATAAATGTTGAGCATTCGCTGATTCCAGGTGCTGATGGTGAGTGATACATGTTCCAAAGATCACGGTGTGAGGCTGCAATGCAGTTGAAGGATTGTGGCATTTGACGATGCATACATAGAAACATAGAAACAAAGAAAATAGGTGCAGGAGTATGCCATTCGGCCCTTCGAGCCTGCACCGCCATTCAATATGATCATGGCTGATCATCCAACTCAGTATCCTGTACCTGCCTTCTCTCCATACCCCCGCTCTCTTTAGCCACAAGGCCACATCTAACTCTCTTAAATATAGCCAATGAACTGGCCTCAACTACCTTCTGTGGCAGAGAATTCCAGAGATTCACCATTCTCTGTGTGAAAAATATTTTTCGCATCTCGGTCCTAAAGGATTTCCCCCTTTATCCTTAAACTGTGACCCCTTGTCCTGGACTTCCCCAACATCGGGAACAATCTTCCTGCATCTAGCCTGTCCAACCCCTTAAGAAATTTGTAAGTTTCTATAAGATCCCTCCTCAATCTTCTAAATCTTTCTTCATATAAAAGTCCTGACATCCCAGGAAACAGTCTGGTGAACCTTCTCTGTACTCCCTCTATGGCAAGAATGTCTTTCCTCAGATTAGGAGACCAAAACTGTACTCAATACTCCAGGTGTGGTCTCACCAAGACCCTGTACAGGTGTGGTCTCACCAAGACCCTGTAGAACCTCGCTGCTCCTATACTCAAATCCTTTTGCTGTGAATGCTAACATACCATTCCCTTTCGTCACTGCCTGCTGCACCTCCATGCCTACTTTCAATGCCTGGTGTACCATGACACCCAGGTCTCGTTGCATCTCCCCTTTTCCTAATTGGCCACCATTCAGATAATAGACTACTTTCCTGTTTTTGCCACCAAAGTGGATAACCTCACATTTATCCACATTATACTGCATCTGCCATACATTTGCCCACTCATCCAACCTACCCAAGTCACTTTGCAGCCTCCTAGCATCCTCCTCACAGCTGACACTGCCCCCACAGCTTCGTGTCATCCGCAAACTTGGAAATGTTGCATTCAATTCCCTCTTCCAAATCATTAATATATATTGTAAATAGCTGGGGTCCCAGCACTGAGCCTTGCGGTACCCCACTAGTCACTGCCTGCCATTCTGAAAAGGACCCGTTTACTCCTACTCTTTGCTTCCTGTCTGCCAGCCAGTTCTCTATCCACATCAATACTGAACCCCCAATACCGTGTGCTTTAAGTTTGCATACTAATCTCTTATGTAGGACCTTGTCGAAAGCCTTCTGAAAGTCCAGATATAACACATCCACTGGTTCTCCCTTATCCACTCTACTAGTTACATCCTCGAACAGTTGTCTTCACTGTGAAGTCCTTGAAAATTCTACAGCAATGCACACAACTCCCCCAGGGCTTGGCTCCTGCCATTGACTACGATGATTATCTGGTTCCCTTACCTGTTGGGACTTTTCTACGAGCTCCATCCCCATTCCCTTCCTCTTGACCAGTCCCACCTGACTGCAAATCACTTCACCAAGTCCTAAACAGCGTCAGACTCTCCTGGCATCTGCTTGCTTCATGTCTTTGTTCCATATGGGGATGAGTTCCACATTGACTTCCATTAGGGTTACAGCTGCAAAGCATCATCTCCCCTTTGTGAGATGCAGGCTGGCTGCACATACCACGTTGCAGCTAATAATGTTGGTTCCCTGCTGAGGAACCGTTCAATGGCATAGCTGGCAGCAGTATATTTTGCAACAGTGGCAATGAGCCAACAGCACAATGTTACCCCATCTGAAGCAATGGAAGCAGGATAGTCCCACATCACAATACCCAAGTCCATTTTCAAGGACGAGCCAATTATAGAATCCTTTGGAAATTAATTTGATTCGATTTAAAATTGAATTATTAAATTGCAGGTATTGGTCAGCAATGCAGGCACTAATTATCTCTGATCGTATTTCAATGAAGGAAGACATTTATGGTGAATTAGAGTTAGTGAAACAGATATTTTATTGGGAATTATGCTGGTAAAACTGTGACTCAGAAGACAATGCAAGCCAATTTGTGCAAATTGATCTTATGATTTAACGCTTTTAGCCCCAGTCTCACTGGACTAACTGAAAAACAAGACGGTGAGAATATCAAACCCTCACAAGGTCGAGGTTTGCACAGTGCATTGCTATTCCATTTACCTCTCCTTTCATCTGCTGTACCTGCAAACTATCTTGCAGGGTGCTATTTAGTTAGCTCTTGCTCATTAACTATTCATATGATTTTGGTTATATAAGTGTTTCCTCACAAAACCTGACCCATTTTATACCCAAGGTTCCAGCTACATTTTAAGTAGGGCAAAAAAGTGCAACTAATTTTGCAAGAGTACAAGAAAAATGCACAGTGATAAACATTGCAACAGTCATGTCCAAAGTTTGTGGAACATGCTTGCACATGAATTAGGAGCTGGAGCGCTCAGACCTTCAACCTGCTCTGCCGTTCAATAAGGTCATGGCTGGTATAATTGTACCTTCACTCTCCTGTTAATCCCAGTAACCATGTATTCCCAATTTTTAAATAAAAAATCTATCAACCTCGCACTTAAAATTATTCAAAGACTCATCATCTGGGGGAAGTGAGTTCCAAAGACTCATTGCCTAACTAGAATGTAAAATTTAATCGCAACCCTGTTTTAAAAGGGGTGAAGGTCGAAAATGTTCCCTGAAAATGGCTTCTTAGGTAGACAGGGTAAACAAGATTTTTATTACAATGGCCTTAATCAGTCAGGGTATTGAGTATAGAAGTTGTGATGTTATGCTGCAGTTGTACAAAACATTGGTGAGGCGGCACTTTGAGTATTATGTTCAGTTTTGGCCGCCCCTGTTATAAGAAGGACATTGTTAATCTGGAAAGAGTACAGAGAAGATTTGCATGGATGTTGCCTGGACTTGAGGCCCTGAGTAATAGGGAGAGATTGGGCAGGCTAGAACTTTATTCTTTGGAGTGCAGGAGATTGAGAGGTGATCTTATAGAGGTTTATAAGGTCATAAGGAGAATAGATGGGTGATGGTCTTTTACCCAAAGTAGGGGAATCAAGAACCAGAAGACATAGATTTAAGGTGAGAGGGAAAAGATTTAATAGGAACCTGAAGGACAATTTCTTTTTACAGAGGGTGGTGGGTATGTGGAACCATGTGAGAGCAGGTAATTGAGGCATATACTACAACAGCATTTAAAATACATTTAGACAGGTGCATGGATAGGAAAGGAAAGGATTGGAGGGATATGAACTAAATGCAGCCAGGTGGGACTAGCTTAGATGGGGCACCGCGGCTGGCATGGGCAAGTTGGGCCAAAGGGCCTGATTCCGTGCTGTATGACTCAATGACTATGATGCAGTGCATCGCATTGATTAGATTTTCCCTCACCTTAGAGTGTAAACTTGTTTAAATCTCCCATATGAGTTAGGTAGAATCCGCTAACCAGGCAGCAAGGACATTGCATGATTTGGTGAAGAGGAATTATGTGCTGCATCTCTAAACTAAACTAAGATGCACCAGCTCCTCCATTTTCTTAGATGTTTAGCGAGCCTCACCATGTCACCAAAGACTCTCATAAACTTCCACAGATGCATTGCAGAAAGTATCCTGACTGGTAGCATCATGGGCTGGTACGGCAATTCCAATGCATAGAAATGCAAGAGGCATGCGGAGCAAAGTGGACTTAGTCCAGTCCATCATGGACACAGCACTTTGCACCATTGAAAGTATCAACATGAGGTGCTGCCTCAAGAAGGCGGCATCAATCATTAATGATCTTCACCATCAGGCCCATGCCCTGTTCTTGATATTACCATTAGGCAGGAGGTACAGAAGCCTCATTTGTTTAGGAACTGCTACTTTCCACAGTCATCAGGTTCATGAGCTGAACTGCATAACACCAGTTCTACCTTGGCAATGGAACACTACAGACTATCTCTTGCACTCCCATGGACATTTTTAATGTTTTTGCACTATTGTCTTGTTTTTCTAATCTTTCTTTTCACTGTCTTGTGAATTTTATGTAGATGTTTTGTTCTGTGTTGTCTGAGTCCACATGCCTGTTTTGCTGCAAGTAAGCTTTTGCTTGTAACTTAAACTCGACTTGACTATCTTCTAATTGAATGAATGAGTACTTTATTGTCATATTTGACAAGTTACAGTGAAGTTCTTTGCTTGCATACCCAAGGTATTCACGCCAGGTTCCCCTTTGTTCTCCCCTTCTTCCAACCCTGCCCCCCCCCACCCCCTCACAGTGGCTGAGATGTGACATTTGAAAGATCAGATGTGAGTTGGTATGTTAATTGAATATTGTACATTGTGGAGTAGATTGTAGAATCGGGCAGGAGATTATAAAAAGTGTGAGGAGAAATGGGATTATAATAAATGGATGGTTGTTGGTTAGCATAAATGTAATGGGCTGAAGGGCTGTTTCTGTTCTGTATCTCTCTGAGTGAGAAGTAGAAGCAAGTAAGATTTGGATTAAAAAAGAAAATAGACAGAAAGCGAAAATAAGCAGCAAATTAATGATTTACAAATTTCTACATATCATTTACCAAAAAAAAAAAATTTAATGTAAAGACTTCAACCACAATTTGTTATCTTCTGGAATGTGGATCAGCAATTTAAATTGATTCCTTCCAGGATTGGAGACATTTTGTGCCATTATAAATTAGAAAAGTACTTCAACATCATTTACCAAAAATTCTTCAACATCATTAACTGGTGATTAATGCGCACAGTTATGCCCCTGTCCCACTTAGTAAACCTGAACAGAAACCTCTGGAGACTTTGCGCCCCACCCAAGGTTTCCGTGCGATTCCCGGAGGTTTTTGTCAGTCTCCCTACCTGCTTCCACTACCTGCAACCTCCAGCAACCACCTGCAACCTCTGGGAACCGCACGGAAACCTTGGGTGGGGCGCAAAGTCCCCTGAGGTTTCCGTTCAGGTTTACTAAGTGGGACAGGGGCATTAGCCACCTCACCAAAGTCGCAGTTAAGGTAAGGATGAACTGCCAATTGAACAAGGATAACGGTGGAGCGGTCAAAAATGTTCTGCAACATAATGATTGGGTGCCCAGAAGTTTCCTCTTCTACAGTAGTATTGCATTATCATCTCGATATTAAAAATAAGGGCAATTATATTTTCCAGCAAATTGAATTCTGAGCTAAAAGCTTTAGTGAGCACAGCTTATCAATTTTTGGAAAAATATATTTGAATTTGAACCTTGAAAGAGAATAACTTGTTAAGGAATAAGTGAGAAATGATTCAAAAAGGTGAGATAATAAAGTGAATGAACATAAGATAGGAATTAACAAGCTAGAATATTAAAGTGTGTTTGCTGTGAACAGATGAGTAGGACTGACATAGTTAGGACATGATTATTTAACTGCTCCTTAAATGCATCTATTCCATTTAACACAGCTACTCCTTGTTCAAAGATCTTTCCAGTCTTTGATGTTTGAACACCACATTATATTTAAAGATGTTTGAACACCACATGATATTTAATTATTATTTTCTTACAGCAATGGACTCCATGTTGCAGTCCTTCTTCAATGAGGAACGTTGGTTGCAAAATCGGTACTGCGGCAACCATCTCTCTGGCATTATCATGCAAAATAGGTTTGAATTAGGAATGCAAGGCCCTGAGTACCATCATTGTATGAACAGTGGCACATGCAGAACTAACAGTTACAGAAGTGGGCAATGTAGTTACAGTTCATGGTCAGACAACACAGCATTGATGGGACTTTGGAACTCAGCATTGCAACTATCGTCGGGTGTCAACTCACACACCTGAATAGCTGACAGGATGCCTTCTACAGCATTGGTTGCTGATCAATTCCTGTTGACTAACTCATCAAGGGCATGCTAATTGCAGGATTCATATGAGTTTGCAAATCTACATTGAGAGTTCTGCCAAAAAATGAATTGACTTGATATCAAAGTTGCTCCCAGGCACGTATTATTTCTCATCAGGGCAGAGGCATTGGACAGAGAAGTGGGATAAAGGTAATGGGCATGCAGTATATCACATGGTCCTGACACAATGTTCTCCACAGAATTATTGGAGAACCTCTTGCCAGAGAGCGTTAAAGTCACAGCTGCTATGTTTGGGATCCTTCTGGGCGGTCGCTGGAGAAACTACGAACAAATTCCAGATGACCATCAGTTACATAAGGCTAGGAATAGGTGCTCTCTGTTCCCATGAGAACAGTATGTATCTCATTCTCTCATGGAGACAAGCAGCAGGCAGAATGAATGCCAGGGTTAGGGGCTCCCAAGGTGCTGTGCCTGTTTTTACTGCATTGTAGGTTGCATTATTAAAGTTCAGAGATGTTGCAACCAAAGCACATTTCTCTCCCTGAAGTTCAATGTGGGACCATACATGTGTCTCGCACTCGCCTTTGCATCTGCCAAGCTCCAGATCATAAACGTTCAGTGACCAACCATGCATTGATCCCACCTCTGTGCTAACTTCGGTTACCTGCAGGATCTGTGTCTGAGCTGCTGGATGGTCATGTTAATTTGATTGCAGTAAGTATTTTTTGTCATATGGTCCACCCACCATTGCCTGGAGAAAAGTACAAGGGTAGGATTGTGATGGGGTTGTAGGTAAGGTGGAAAGGAACAAGGAGAGTAAAACATTGCATGCTTACACTGTCAATAATTGGGAGAGCAGAGACTGCTGAATGAGGGAGGAGGGACTTCTGAAGAGTAGTTGCTCGCCGGTCTTAGCCACATCACTGTGAGGCACCCTTGGTCACGGTTAGGCGTCCCATTTGGACAGGACATATCCTTTATGCAAGTAAATGGTGCCCGTCCTCTATCACTTCACATATTCTGCTAGTGATTATCTGCCACCTTTGTCCTGCAAGAGAAAGGAAAATGTGCTGTTGGATGTTGGGCAAGTGTGTACCTGATGACCGGTTATGGTTGAATAGTCAGCAAGCCTGTGAAAGCTGGGAAATGTGGGTGTGAGATTTGCAATAGAGTGCGAGGGAGAAAGGCGGTATGTGAATGTTGTTTGACTTGCACTGCATTGACCAGTGTCTGGAGCTGGTCTGAGTTGCATACGTGGGATTTTAATATTTGGCAGCCTCCTGTGCACATAAGACATCTATCTCTCTTCTTTAGCTCCAATACCATCATCCAGTGTTATCCAATTTATCCCCATTTTCTTTCTGTCTATCTTGTCAAACCCTATCATAATCACAGAGACCATAGTACTGACAGCTGTCAGCTTCCCCTCTCCAGAGCCCTGACCTGCTCATCCTTCATTTGTAACCATATCCTCTCAAATCTGATAATATCCTTATGGACCTTTTTTCATGCACTCTCCAGTACCTACAACATGGTATTTTTATAACATGGAAACCTGGACAGTGCATGACACTCCAAACATTTGGTCCAAACATATTCTACGAAATTTCAAAATAATGTTCCTGCTGTTTGTATTTACTTCTCGAGATGAGCCTGAGTTTGCTCGATCGCGATTGTATTAAACATTGCTTCTCTGATACCTCCTGACTTGATTCCTCTGTGGTTTTGCTCTCATCCTGTTCCCTCTTTTCATGGATTCCTACACCAGAAGATATACATTCCATGCATCAAAACCTTCAAATGCTAGATTAACTTGTTCCCAAACCTCCAAAACTAAAGGGAATATGCTTCGGTTTAAGCAACCTATTCTAACCGTTATGCTCCTATTATCGTTCTAGCAAGTCTCCAGAACCATACAAGTGAAAGCAGTGAACCTATCATTAATTAAACACTTACAGTGAAGTTGCACGCTGTTCCATTTAATTCTTGACTGATCTGACATCATAACGATTTGAAAATACTGTTGCACCGAGCACCTCATGCAGCTTTCGCTATTTAGGTCATTCCATTCCTTCCAATTCTGGATATAATTTCTTGCAGCCATGACCCATTTTATACCCAAGGATTCAGCAGCAGTTTTGTGTGAAGCAAATCCATATAACTATTAAAACCCTGATCTTGTATGTGGATGTGTCTGTGCCCACGTGTGTGTGTGTGTGTGTGTGTGTGTGTGTGTGTGGGTGTGTGTGTGTGTGTGTGTGTGTGTGTGTGTGTGTGTGTGTGTGTGTGTGTGTGTGTGTGTGTGTGTGTGTGTGTGTGTGTGTGTGTGTGTGTGTGTGTGATCACATCCTCTCGAAAAAACTACGCGCTAACGGTAACATTTTTGCATATTCCGATTTTATCGAGATTTATCGAGATTTATCCCGTGGAGTCCAAAATCGCTTTATCTGAAGTACTCATGCATTATTTCTCGAGTTATTAATCAAAATATTCAAAAATCTGAAAAATAATTTGAAAAAAAATGGCTAGCTTTGGCTGATGATGTCACAATGGGTCTGCGTGCTGCCGTCTTGATCTGCATGCTGCGAGTGACGTTCCCCCCCCCCCCCCCCCTCTCCCTCCTCCCCCATGTTATTCAAAAGACACAGCTGTCTCTCCCCCCCCACCTCTCCCTCCCCCTCCCTCCCCCCTCCTCTCCCCCCCACCTGCTCTCCCCCACCTCCTCTCCCTCCTCCACTCCCCCATCCTCTCCCCCCTCCTTTCCCCCTTTCCTCATCCCCCTCCTCTCCCCCTCCTCTCCCCCCTCCTCTTCCCCCCCTCCTCTTTCCCCCTCCCTCCCCCCTCCCCCCTCCCCCCCTCCTATTTCCCCCCCCTCCTCTTTCCCCCCCTCCTCTTCCCCCCCCTCCTCCCCCCCCCCCCCTCCTCCCCCCCCCCCTCCTCTTCCCCCCCCCTCCTCCTCTCCCCCCCCCCCCCCCTCCTCTTCCCCCCCCCTCCTCTTCAGGAGGGGATGATCATTTGGTATTGCAATTGGGGATTGGGATTTTTTTTCAACTTCAGTGCTGAGGTAGGCTCACGGGCTATGATCTTTGCTGAGGAGTGCTTGAACCCTACCTTCACCAATGGGTTAAGCTGGAGGACCACGCCTCCCGTGGGGGCTAAGGGTAGGGGACGGGTGAGTGGTAGAACAGACCCAATGGGTCAGCACTTGGTCTAGTAGTTCCATAAAACTGTATGGAGTTTGGAATTCCACACTCATTTTTTTACCTGGGTTGAGTGGCCTAGAATGGCGGGGAGTGGAAGAGAAAAAAGAGCCTGGTTCTGAATACATGTTAGCGCAGGGCAGGGCATGAAGGGCCAAATGCCTGAGTCCCACTTCAGCAACTGACCGGTTGCATCATGGCTTGGTTCGACAACTTGAAGGTCCAGGAGCGGAAAAGAATGCAGAAAGTTGTGACCGCTGCCCAGTCCATCATCGGCTCTGACCTCTCCACCATCGAAGGGATCTATCGCAGTCATTTTTCAAAATGGCTGCCAACATCATCAAAGACCTATACCATCCTGGCCACACACTCATCTCTCCGTTGCCATTGGGGGGGGGGGGGGGGGGGGGGGGGTCAGAGGAACAATTCCAGGACTGCTTGGAGTCTGTAGACTGGGCAATGTTCAGGGACTTGGCAACGGACCTGAATGAATACGCCACAGTCGTTACAGACTTCATAAAGAAATGTGTGGAGGGCTGCATCTCAACAAAAACCTTCCAAGTGTTTCCTAACCCGAAGCCTTGGATGAACCATGAGGTCCGCATTCTTCTGAAGACCAGATCCCAGGCATTCAGGTCTGGAGATACAGACAAGAAGTCCAGATACGACCTTGGTAAAGCCATCAAAAAGGCCAAAGGGACTTCTGTTCCAAGCTGGAGGATGAGACGGATGTTCAGCAACTGTGGCGGTGCTTGAATGCCATCACTTCCTACAAGGCAAAATCAGGAGGCAGCTCAAATGTCAGCAAAGCGTCACTCCCTGAACAGCTCAATGCGTTTGACACACGCTTTAATAGATAGTACACTGATGTGCCTTCTCGAGCCCCCATTCGCCCTGTGGTATTTCAGTCACAGTCACAGATGCCGACGTCAGAAGATCCTTCAAGGGGGGTGAACTCTCGGAAAGCGCGTGGACCTGATGGTATACCGGTCGTGTTCTAAAAACCTGTGCGGACCAACTTACTGGAGTTTTTACGGACATTTTCAACCTCCCACTTCTGAGGTCTGAGGTTCCCTCCTGCTTTAAAAGGGCATCAATAATACCGGTGCCCAAGAAGAGCAAGGTGACTATCGACCAGTTGCACCAACGTCTGTGGTGATGAAGTGCTTTGAGAGGTTGATTATGGCACATATCAACTCCTACCTCAAAAAGAACCTTGACTCACTGCAGTTCGCTTACTGCTACAACAGGTCAACGGTGGATGCGATCATCGGTCACCAGGATCACCAGTCCATCATCGGCTCTGACCACCTCCCCACCATCTAAGGGATCTTTCGTAGTCGTTGCCAACATCATCAAAGACCCACACCATCCTGGCCACACACTCATCTCTCCGTTGCCATCGGGAAGAAGGTACAGGAGCTTGAAATCTGGAACATCCAGGTAAAGGAACAGCTTCTTCCCCACAGCCATCAGGCTATTAAACATGACATCAAACAAACTCTGAACCATAACAGCTTATTGCACTTTATCGGTTTATTTATTGTGTATATATATATATATATATATGGTCTATGGTATATAGACACACTGAACTTTTATCTCCTGTTCTGTATTATGTTAACATATTCTGTTGTGCTGCAGCAAGCAAGAATTTCATTGTCCTACCTGGGACACATGACAATAAAGCTCGCTTGACTCTTGACTTGACTCGCTTTTTCTCATTGCAGTGACGGATGGGCGGACCGCGAGGAGGTGATTGAGTCCTACGAGCAAGAGGCGGTGGGAGGAATCACCATTAAACTGCAGTCCGCTGAGGTCACCTGGTTTGACGACTATTTCCTGAAGCTGAAACTTGACACCAATATCCGCAACCCATGGTTCCCCGAATTCTGGCAACACCGCTTCCAGTGCCGTTTGGAGGGGCACGTTCAGGAGAACCGAGCCTTCAAAAGACTCTGTACAGGTATGTGAAGTGCTCTCTCCTGCCTCACAGCACCACGTGGTATTGCGTTATACATGATAGTTGTGCTCCTAAATAAAACCTTGTGTTATAGAAAATCGTGTTGTAGAGACAATTGTGACAATGGAGGTAAGGGGGTTAGGGACTAGAGTGATTTAAATACAATAACAAAGTTATGTTTCCTGCATGATTTTCAAAAATAAAAGTATTTTCAATAGTTATAGTCATATAGCATGGAAACGTGCCCCTGGGCCCAACGTCCAAGATACCCAATATACCCATCCAAGCTGGTCCCATTAGATATTGGTATTGGTTTATTAATGTCACTTGTATCGCGATATATTGAAAAGCTTTTCTTTGCGTGCTATCCAGTCAAATCAAATCATTCTATACATGAGTACAATCAAGCCATAACTAAGCATAACAGGTAGAACAATGAGAAAAATACCACAGCGCAGATTACAATTATACGGCATTGTAGCGTTTTAGTTACAGCGAAAAAGTTCAATGTCTGCAATGATGTGAATGTAAAGATTAGGACTCCATCTTAGCTTATGGGAAGACCATTGAGTAGTCTGATAGCAGAGAGGAAGAAACTGTTCCTGAATCTGGTGTGTGTGCTTTCAAACTTGTGTATCTTCAACCAAATTGGAGAGAGGTAAGGTGGGAATGACTGTGGTGGAAAAATTACAGAATAATGGTGGCTGAATTCATAAGTTCATCAGTACATTGGCTACACACAGTTAAACTAGTAGCTGCATTCTTAGGAAATAATGGTGTGTGATTACTGTGGGAAGGTTACATAGAAACACAATTTCTGGTCCACTATGCTGTGTTTTTGTCCCCAATGCTGGGTGACACAGAGGCGCAGCTGGGAGAGTTACTGCCTCATAGTGCCAGAGACCCGGATTCAATCCTGACCTTGGGAGCCGCCTTTGTGGAGTTTGCACGTTCTCCCTGTGACTGTGTGGGTTTCCTCCAAGTTCTGTGGTTTCCTCCCAAATCTCAAAGGCGTCTGGGATAGGAGGTTAATTGGCCTCTGTAAAGTTGCCCCTAGTGAGTAGGGAGTGGATGAAAAAGTGGGATAACAAAAACTCATGTGATCGGGTCGTCGATGGTCAGCGTGGACTCGATGGGCCAAAAAGCCTATTTCTATTCTGTATCTACAAACTAAATTAAATTAAATCCAAACCACCACTTTTTTTTCTGCTTGTCATTTTCCAAAGTAACTTTTACATGAAAGTTGTCTAGTTTCCAATCAAAATCGCATATATAGCTAATGAGACCCACAGAAGGCAATTCTGGATTTAGTGTTATGTTACAAACCAGATTTGATAAAGGAACTTGAGGTTAAGGAGCCATGAGGAGGCAGTGACCATAATATGGACAAGTTTAATCTACAATTGGAGAGGGAGAAGGGTAAATCAGAGGTGTCAGTGTTACAGTGGAATAAAGGGGACTATGGCGTCATGAGGAAGGAGCTGGACAAAGTTGACTGGAAAGATACCCTGGCAGGGATGACAGTGGAACAACAATGGCAGGTATTTCAAGGAATAATACAGAAGGTGCAGGATCAGTTCATTCCAAAGAGGAAGAAAGATTCCAAGGGGAGTAAGGGGTGACCGTGGCTGACAGGGACGTCAGGAACAGTATAAAAATAAAAGAGAAGAAGTACAATGTAGCAAAGATGAGCGGGAAGCAAGAGGATTGGGTAATGTTTAAAGAGCAACAGAAGATAACTAAAAAGGCAATACGGGGAGAAAAGATGAGGTACGAAGGTAAGCTAGCCAAAAATATAAAAGAGGATAGTAAAAGCTTCTTTAGGTATGTGACGAGGAAAAAATTAGTTAAGACCAAAGTTGGATCTTGAAGACTGAAAAGGGTGAATTTATTATGGGGAACAAGGAAATGGCAGATTAGTTGAACAGGTACTTTGGATCCGTATTCATTAAGGAGGACACAAACGATCTTCCTGATATACCAGTGGCCAGAGGATCTGGGGTGACAGAGGAACTGAAGGAAATCCACATTAGGCAGGAAATGGTAGACTGATGGGACTGAAGGTTGATAAATCCCCAGGGCCTGATGGTCTGCATTCCAGGGTACTTAAGGAAGTGGCTCTAGAAATCGTGGAAGCATTGTTGATGCTTTTCCAATGTTCTATAGATTCAAGATTAGTTCCTGTGGATTGGAGGGTAGCTAATGTTATCCCACTTTTTAAGAAAGGCGGGAGAGAGAAAACAGGGAATTATAGACCAGTTAGCCTGACATCAGTGGTGGGGAAGATGCTGGAGTCAATTATCAAAGATGAGATAGCCACACATTTGGATAGCAGTAACAGGATCGGTCCGAGTCAGCATGGATTTAAGAAGGGGAAATCATGCTTGATTAATCTTCTGGAATGTTTTGAGGATGTAACTAGGAAAATGGACAAGGGAAAGCCAGTGGATGTAGTGTACCTGGACTTTCAGAAAGCATTTGATAAGGTCCCACAAAGGAAATTAGTGGGCAGAATTAGGGCACATGGTATTGGGGGTAGAGTGCTGACATTGATAGAAAATTGATTGGCAGACAGGAAACAAAAAGTAGGGATTAACGGATCCCTTTCAGAATGACGGGAAGTGACTAGTGGGGTACTGCAAGGCTCGGTGCTGGGACCGCAGCTATTTACAATATACATCAATGATTTAGAAAGGGATTCAAAGTAACATTAGCAAATTTGCAGATGACACAAAGCTGGGTGGCAGTGTGAACTGTGAGGAGGATGCTATGAGAATGCAGGGTGACTTGGACAGGTTGGGTGAGTGGGCAGATGAATGGCAGATGCAGTTTAATATGGATAAATGTGAAGTTATCCACGTTGGTAGCAAAAACAGGAAGGCAGATTACTATCTAAATGGTGTCAAGTTGGGAAAAGGGGAAGGACAACAGGATCTGGGGGTCAATGAAAGTAAGCATGCAGGTACTGCAGGCAGTGAAGAAAGCGAACGGCATGTTTGCCTTTATATCAAGAGTTGAGTATAGGAGCAAAGAGGTCCTTCTACAGTTGTACACTGCCTCGTGAGACCACACCTGGAGTATTGTGTGCAGTTTTGGTCCCCTAATTTGAGGAAGGACATTCTTGCTATTGAGGGAGTTCAGCGTAGGTTTACAAGGTTAATTTGTGGTATGGCGGGACTGCCATATGCTGAGAGAATGGAGCAGCTGGGCTTGTACACTCTGGAGTTTAGGATGAGAGGGGATCTTACTGAAACATATAAGATTATTAAGATTATTAAGGGTTTGGACACACTAGAGGCAGGAAACATGTTCCTGATGTTGGGGGAGTCCAGAACCAGGGGCCACAGTTTAAGAATAAGGGCTAAGCCATTTAGAACGGAGACGAGGAAACACTTTTTATCACAGAGAGTTGTGAATCTGTGACTCTCAGAGGGTGGCGGAGGCCGTTACTCTGGATACTTTCAAGAGAGAGCTAGAGAGGGCTCTTAAAGATAGCGGAGTCAGGGGATATAGGGAGAAGGCAGGAACGGGGTACTTATTGGGGATGATCAGCCATGATCACATTGAATGGCAGTGCTGGCTCGAAGAGCCGAATGGCCTACTCCTGCACCTATTGTCTATTGTCTATAGTGGGAATAGTGTTCCTTGATACTATTTTACATGCTTCAATAACAAACTGTTATCTGACTATAACCTTACAAATAAGTCCAGAAGGTCAACCATTGTGAGATAGAATTTCTATTTTGGCCACAGTTGAATGAACATCATTTCCGGTGGTTAGGTTCCTGTTCAAACTTGCTATATTTGCATAAGCACACATGTAAAATATCCAACCAAACAGCAGAATCAGGCAGTAAAATAGAATAGATTTTCCTTTCTTACCACAAGAAGGTATTATGATGTGTTGAGAACTGCTCACAGGGGGACAGTGTTAGTTAAATGTTAGTTAAATGTTAGAAAAAAAGGCTTAACACCAAAGTAACTATTTTACTGTCCAACTGTCCACCTGAAAAACTCAATTTGCACATGAACATACATAACAGAAGTATGTGTATAGTGTATTTGAGTATAGAAGCTGGGATGTAATGTTAAAATTGTACAAGGCATTGGTGAGACCAAATCTGGAGTATGGTGTACAATTTTGGTCGCCCAATTATAGGAAGGATGTCAACAAAATAGAGAGAGTACAGAGGAGATTTACTAGAATGTTGCCTGGGTTTCAACAACTAAGTTACAGAGATAGGTTGAATAAGTTAGGTCTTTAATCTCTGGAGCGCATGAGGTTAAGGGTAGACTTGATAGAGGTCTTTAAAATGATGAGAGGGATAGACAGAGTTGATGTGGACAAGCTTTTCCCTTTGAGAATAGGGAAGATTCAAACAAGAGGACATGACTTCAGAATTAAGGGACAGAAGTTTAGGGGTAATATGAGGGGGAACTTCTTTACTCAGAGAGTGGTAGCGGTGTGGAATGAGCTTCCAGTGGAAGTGGTGGAGGTAGGTTCATTGGTATCATTTAAAAATAAATTGGATAGGCATATGGATGAGAAGGGAATGGAGGGTTATGGTATGAGTGCAGGCAGGTGGGACTAAGGGGAAAAAAATTTGTTCGGCACGGACTTGTAGGGCCGAGATGGCCTGTTTCCGTGCTGTAATTGTTATATGGTTATATGGTTATATGGTTATAGGAATTGCTGCATTGCCTCTGAAGCTGCCAAACCATCTAATAGTTTAGGAAGGAACTGCACATGCTGGTTTACATCAAAGATAGACACAACATGCTGGAGTAGGGGTTTGATCGTAGTAGAGAGTCTGAAGAAGGGGTTTGACACCTATTCCTTTTCTCCAAAGATGTTGCCTGACCGGTTGAGTTATTCCAGAATTTTGTGTCAAGCCATCTGATATAATCATGGCTGATTTAATGGTAACCACAGTTCTACATTCCCATCTATCACAGAAGCCTTTTACTCCCTTGCTTATCATGGTCAGCAGTGATGCAGTGGGCCGAAGGGTCTATTTCTGTGTTGTACAGTTATGCTAAAACATAGTTAAATTACAATTAAAACACAAAGTACTTGAGCCATAACTCCAGGATAACTGCTCAACTAAGAAAAGCTTTACAGTATTTATATCAACCCTAACATATATCAGACGAACCTTACTGGTCAGAGATTCATAAATTTATACAGCTGGGAAAGAACTGAACAAAATCATAATCAAAACTACATGAAAAACATTTGCAAAGACTGAAAAGGAAAAGGTGCTGGGTATGATTACCAACCTTAAGCCAAAACTGAAGATGAGCTCACAGCTGTTAGCAAGTAAATAAACTATCTAATAGAATTCAGGGTGATCTTAAGAAGCCATTAGTTATGCTTGCAATGTTAGATGCAAGTTTGGACACCCTGAAAACAGAGGGATGTTGATGAGTGGAAGAACTCAGGGTGAAATGACGAGAATTGTCCTGAGATGCAGAGCTTTAATTTCAGACAACTAATTCACATAAATCACCGAATGGACTCCTGAGTAAAACACAAACCGCTGAAAGAACTGAATCAAGACTGTTGAGTGTTGAGTGGAATGAACATCATGAATGTGAAGTGAGGAACAAGCCTTTATTTATTCTTGAGAAAAATACAAACTGCTGAATGAAATGTGAATCAAGATTGAAGTGCTGTGTGGAATGAACAACATAGATGTGAAGTGAAGAGCAACCCTTTATTTATTTAGCCCTGCAACATGTCCCCAAGTGTTTTACAACTAGAAAATTCACACCTTTATGAAGCATCTGCAGGCTGTTTTTTTCACTGCAGGAATTGCTATATAAATACAAGGTGATGTTACTTTTTGAAGTACTGTTATGTTGACAAATAAGGTGGCGCTTTGCGCATAGACTGTTACTGGATTATTCTGAAGTCTGTCAGAATCGAGTACAAAATACTAACTATTCAAGCACGGAAAATGAAAAGTGATATTTTCTTCACCTCGAGACAGACTCACAGTAGGCTTGACATTGTGCATTCTAAAAGCAAGTCTTTGCAGTAGATAAACTCCCAAGATTCAGACTCTCAAGAGGATTGTGGGTATACTAGATGCCATTACTCTTTTTAAAATGCACTCAGTGAATATTTTGCAATTTTTAAATAAACATTCCAACCTGGACCCAGTGATGGGGACACAGATGTATGTATGAAATTAAACCAAATATCATTGGCTACACAGAAATAACTTGCTGTAGAGCACAATGAAAAAGCTGAGTTTAAAGGAGCAATTTATGAAGATCTCTTGCACTGATTCGCTTTTTATTCCTTTGCTGTTGGAAGGTGATTAAAAGTTAAAGGGATTTCTTAGAGAGGACAGTATTACAGTAGTGGAGTAGTGCGGTGCAAGAAGGAATCATCTTAACATGAGAGAGGAGATATTCCAAAGGGAAAACAGGAAGCACTTTTGCGTCGTGGAGTACATTCAGAATCCAAACTTTCCTGTCCTCTTAAACAAAGAAAACATGCCAGTGAATGGAACAAAAAAACAAACTGCAGCAGCAACTCAGCAGCATCCATTGGGTAAAAGAGATGGTTGACATTTTGGGTTAGGACCCTGCCTCAGGAGCCATTTTGGGTCAGTATCCTGCATTTTGTTGCCTCCGTGAGTGCTGTTTGATGCCACACCCCTCTCAAGTTCCTCCAGCAATTTGTTATTTTGCTTTAGATTCCAGCATATGCAGTCTATTGTTAGCTATGGATGGCCCAGAACTTCCTCCAACTAAACGAGAGTAAGTCTGAGGTCATCCTTCTCGGCCCCTCGGACTCAATCAAAACAATAGCAGACTGACTTGGAAGCCTTACCCCATTATTCAAACCTCACGTCAAAAGCCTTGGCATGATATTTGACTCAGTGTTGAAATTTGACAAACAAGTCAATGCCGTGGTAAAGCTAGCTTCTTCCAGTTCGAATGATAGCTAAAATAAACAATTCCTCCAGTTTGATGACCTCGAAAAGATCATCCACACATTTATCTCCTCCCGCCTCGATTACTGCAACTCCCTTTACACTGGCATCAGCCAATCTTCCCTGTCCCGCATGCAAATGGTCCAAAACGCTGCAGCGAGACTCCTGGCGGGCACCCAAAAAAAGGACCACGTGACCCCGATCCTGGCCTCTCTCCACTGGTCCCTGTGCGGTTCCGAATCAATTTCAAGATCCTTCTTTATGTTTACAAAGCCCTTAACGGGCTTGCCCCCACTACCTCAAAAGTCTGCTCACCCACCACACCACCTCCAGGTCCCTCAGATCGGCCGACCTGGGGTTACTGACCATCCCGCGGTCTAGGCATAAGCTCAGGGGCGACCGCGCCTTTGCGGTTGCAGCCTCTAGACTGTGGAACAGCATCCCTCTTCCCATCAGAACTGCCCCCTCCATCGACTCTTTTAAGTCGAGACTTAAAACTCATCTTTACTCTCAAGCCTTTCTTGACGTCCTCTGAGGGAGGGCTATATGTATGTATTTATGCATGTACTTAATCTATGAACCACTGTTGTATAACGTTAGTACCTCCACCAATGTAAAGCACTTTGGTCAACGAGAGTTGTTTATTAAATGTGCTATATAAATAAAAGTGACTTAACTTGACTTGACTATCGTGTGTCCATGCCAGTGAGTTGTTAATGCTACAGATCAGCTGAGAATCTTCAGGACTGCTACAAATAGGTTTGCACTGCACATTTAAGAGTTACAGAATTAAAAGTGGGCTGGTCTGAAGAAGGGTCTCAATCTGAAACGTCACCTAGTCCTTTTCTCCAGAGTTGCTGTCTCACCCGCTGAGTTACTCCAGCTTTTTGTGTCTATCTAAAAGTGGGCATGTTTGGGTTAAAATGCTTGTCAGCCATGAATTGATGGGGTGGTGAAATGGAGACTCTCTGAAGGTTTACCATCTACTGATATCTTAATGCGACACACTTCTGACGAAACAATGACACAAACCCATGCTGTTCGATCATTACCGTGGGCAATCAGGGGTCAATTCTCCTAATTCCTTGCTTCCATTATGCCAAATGAAAAAAGGTACACTTATGAAGATATTGCAGTGGGGAAAGCCAGCACCAAGAGAAAGGGAACATTACTGTCAGTCAGAAATCACAACATAATGAATCACAGAACTAACCAGCTGTGGAAGTGATTTACTTTCTTTGTCATCGGTTCTCTATGAGACAATCTCTGTATCTGCCTCAAAACTGTGGAACGATTTGACATCCATTTATAAACAAGCTATTCAGGAACTCTAATAATCTGAGCATGGTATGTGGAATGTGCAGAGCTGTAATGTACAAGCTGTTCTGAATTAAACGATCAATACCAATGCTGACCTTACACACAAATCCCAACCCCCATCCTATCTTGTCTCACATTTTTTGCATCCAGAATGCTCTCTTCATTAAATTTCCCCTTACTGGCTCAGTAATGCTTTGTAGAAACATAGAAAATAGTTGCAGGAGTAGGCCATTTGACGCTTCGAACCATTCAATATGATCATGGCTGATCATCCAACTCAGTATCCTGTACCTGCCTTCTCTCCATACCCCCTGATCCCTTTAGCCACAAGGGCCACATCTAACTCCCTCTTAAATATAGCCAATGAACTGGCCTCAACTACCTTCTGTGGCAGAGAATTCCAGAGATTCACCGCTCCGTGTGAAAAATGTTTTTCTCATCTCGGTCCTAAAAGATTTCCCCCTTATCCTTAAAGTGTGACCCCTTGTTCTAGACTTCCCCAACATCGGGAACAATCTTCCTGCATCTAGCCTGTCCAACCCCATAAGAATTTTGTACGTTTCTATAAGATCCCCCCTCAATCTTCTAAATTCTAGTGAGTACAAGCCGAGTCTTTCATATGAAAGTCCTGACATCCCAGGAATCAGTCTGGTGAACCTTCTCTGTACTCCCTCTACAGCAAGAATGTCCTTCCTCAAATTAGGAGACCAAAACTGTACGCAATACTCCAGGTGTGGTAGCAAGATTCTTATTGTAACCATTCTTGACATTGTTGGGTTCTCATGCATTCTTTATGTTACTATATTTATCAGTGTTTACCTTATATTTATGGACACTGGTTTGAGAATGGAAAGTTAACTAAAACAGCAGTACTCTTGAATCTGAATGTACATTAAATTGGTGGAGCAAGACCAAATGCTATTTCGAAAAATCGTGGGTTTTTAATACGATAGCCTCAGAGGTCTGTCTTGGAGATATAGATAGATACAACCAGAAAATGGGCTGAAGATAGACACAAATGCTGGAGTAACTCAGCGGGCCAGGTAGCACCTCTGGGGAAAAGGAATAGGTGACTATTTGGGTCGAGATCCTTCTACAGACTGAGAGTCAGGGAAGAGGAAAACCAGAGGTATGAAAAGATACCAAAACAAATGAATGAAAGGTATGAAAAGAGCAAATCAAAGCCATACCTTCTTCAGTCGGAAGAAGAGTCTCGACCCAAAACGGCGCCTATTCCTTCTCTCCATAGATGCTGCCTCACCCGCTGATTTTTACAGCATCTGCAGTTCTTTCTTAAACCTTTCATTCATTTGTACTTTGTAACTTTTCTAGTTTCCCTCTCCCCTGACACTCAGTCTGAAGAAAATTTCTCGACCTGAAACGTCACCAATTCCTTTTCCCCAGAGATGCTGGCCCACTGAGTTACTCCAGCATTTTCTGTCTATCGTCAGTGTAACCCTGAATCTGCAGTTCCTTCCTACAATTGAAAATAGGCCCTTGGCTCACCCAATCTGTGGCACCCATCAACCACCTATTTGCACTAAATTAATCCCATGTTTGTTCTTGTCTCCAGATTCTCATAAACCCCCCCCCCCTCCCCTCCATCATTAACATACACATCAGAAGTAACTTGCAGTGGACAATTTCATGCTGCACATTCCTGGGACGTGGGAGTAAACCAGAGTAGCTGGAGAAAATCCACATGTTCACAGAGCGAATGTCTAAAGTCCACGCAGGCTGCAACCGAGGTCAGGATTGTAGTCAGGTCTCCAGAGCTGCAAGATAGTAACTATACTAGCTGCATCACCATGCCACTCATAGTGGAACCTGCATTGCCTATGATCAATTGTTCATCATACAGCCGAATATTCAGGCAATATTGTATTATGACTTCGGCACAATAGTAATAAAGGGGTGATTGAATGCATTGGATGTTATAATATCGCAAATGCTTTCACATGATTTTTTTTATTATCTTCCAAAAAGCAGTCTATAAAGCACTTTGATGAGATCAAGGACAGAAGTAAATGAGATTAATTCCCCTTCCTTTCCCAATCAAGAGAATTTCCCAGAGGTTAATTTCCCAACCAAGAGAATTTCCCAGTGGAAACTAAATCCTGTATCAATATGATGCAAATCGAATATATTGTGCATGCTATTCCATCCAACATTTTCTTGGGTCAATTATTCACTCTGCTCTGTTCAATGTCAATCTCTTATCTCAATCGAAAGGAGTACACAAGTACTAATGGAAAAAAAATGAGTTTGTGACGAAACATGCAACCATGCATTGTGAAGAAATAACTATCAATCATCATCTCACCCATAACAGAACAACCCAGATGGAATCCATCAACAACATTACCAATGACAAGCTTGGCATCCCCAAATCACTCACTTCTAATTTACCTTGTCTTCCCATTTATTCTAACGGGTGTGTCAATAAAAATAGCACTAATCGAATACAATTGTGAAGTGTGTCACACCTGAAAGCCTGTTTCTCTTCCTCAGGGAATGAAAGTCTAGCAGAAAATTACGTACAAGACACCAAGATGGGTTTCATCGTTAATGCGATTTATGCCATGGCTCACGGATTGCATGACATGCACAAATCTCTCTGTCCAGGTCACCTGGGACTATGTGATGCAATGCAGCCCATTGATGGTAGCAAATTACTCAATTTTATAATAAAGACTTCCTTCATTGGAGTTTCTGGTGAGGAAGTATGGTTTGATGAAAATGGAGATTCTCCAGCAAGGTAAGAATCAGCTTTCAGTAAGGTTACTTGATTTTTTTTACTTGGAATACACTATTTGAGTTGTTTATTGTGTGTGTAATTTTGGGTTTGTGCATTTAGTCTTGTTTTAATGGGTTGTTTAATCGTCATGAATTCCTTGAACTCTCTATTTGAAATGCATCATTTATATTGTGTTTACTTGAGAAAGTATTATCTGAGAGGTTTATTTTGGGGTTTATTTGGCATATTTAGGGGGTATTTACTTGGAGGAGTCTGTTGAAATGTATCAATTTGGGACTCATTCATTGGGACTCGTTAAAGCATCAATGGAGGCCATTCAGCCCAATCTAATTGGTTCCAACCCAAGCTCTTTCTCCTCGGTCCTGCATTTATTCGCTCTCAAGTATCCATCCAGGTCCTTTGTTGAAAGAGCTGATTGAACGTGATTTCACTTGCCTTTGAGACACTGAATCTAAGATCTTGACGACTCGCTCTGTGAAAAATACTTTTCTCATGTCCCTCCCAGTTCTTTTGACATTCACTTCAAATCTATGTGCTTGATTGTTGACATTTGCATCATCGGGAACAGTTTATCTATTTACGCTTTGTTGACTGTACATGATTTTGATGACTACTTTCAAATCACCTTCTCAATTTACCATTGAAGGGCCAGCACCTCATATTTCACTTGGGCAGTTTACACCCCAGCGGTATGGATATTAACTTCTCTAACTTCAAATAACCCTTGCTTTCCCCCTCCATCCCTCCCTTTCCTTATTCTATGACCAGTCTGACTGTCCCCTTGCTTAAATTTTATCTTTGTATGCTTCTTGTCAACTTTTCCCAGCTAACAATGATCTATTCTACCATTTCCTTGATCCTCATCCCCTTTGAAGTCTCGTTCACACACCTTACACTTCGTTATCTCAATGTCTCCCTCTCCCCGACTATCAGTCCGAAGAAGGGTCTCGGCCCAAAACGTCACCCATTCCTTCTATTCAGAAATGCTGCCTAAGTTACTCCAGCATTTTGTGTCTGTCTCAATTTACGCCGCTCCAAGAACACAATTCCTTTCTCAACCTGCCTTGCCATCTTCAATGATTTGAGAACAAGCAATCCTGTTCAATCCTGTTCCCGGAACAAAGCTATATTTAAGAGGGAGTTAGATGTGGCCCTTGTGGCTAAGGGGATCAGGGGGTATGGAGAGAAGGCAGGTACGGGATACTGAGCCATGATCATATTGAATGGCGGTGCAGGCTCGAAGGGCCGAATGGCCTACTCCTGCACCTAATTTCTATGTTCTATGTTTCTATCCTGGCCTTTCTGCTACTGTTACTCTGTCTTGCATCCTCCAGGCTCCTCATTATCTCCACTCAAACTACCAACTTTATAATTTTTGCACCTCTACATTAAATTTCATCTGTAATGTCCGTAACCATTTGATACTTACTGCCCTCAGTAATCTCATACTTCCCATGTTTTCATGCTTTTGTACAACATAGAAGGAAGCTATTCATTTATTTATATCTAAGCCAGCTCTCAGAGAAATACCGTCAGTTCCACATTTCCATTTCCTCATGTATTTCCCTGTGACCTATTTTATCTTGATGACTAGCACCTACTCCTTGCCCCAATTCTCCTGTCATCCACCTCCACCAGGGATAATTTACACCAGCTAATTTACCAACAACTGGCACATTTTTGTGATCGTCAGAGAAAACCAAGTCATCCAGGTGAAAACCCACGTGGTCACTGCAGTCTCCACACACACGGCCAGGATGAAACATGGGTTGCTGGAGTTGCTTTGGAGAAGCTGAGGTGCAGCAAATTTGAACCTAGTTATTAATTTACAATAAGTATTGCCAACTTTTCTAAAAACCTCCCTTCTATAATGTTTCAGCCTGTCCAAAATCTCAGCCACAATGACTTTGGCAGCACCTATCCTTTGATAAAGATGAAAAGTGCTCAATTAGTACATATGCCATGCCCTAGTTTAGTTTAGCTTCATTTATTGTCACCGAGAAGGTTCACCAGACTGATTCCTGTGATGTCAGGACTTTCATATGAAGAAAGACTGGATTGACTTGGTTTGTACTCGCTATAATTTAGAAGATTGAGGGGGGATCTTATAGAAACTTACAAAATTCTTAAGGGGTTGGACAGGCTAGATGCAGGAAGATTGTTTCCGATGTTGGGGAAGTCCAGAACAAGGGGTCACAGTTTAAGATAAGGGGGAAATCTTTTAGGACCGAGATGAGGAAAACATTTTTCACACAGAGAGTGGTGAATCTCTGGAATTTCTCTGCCACAGAAGGTAGTTGAGGCCAGTTTGTTGGCTATATTTAAGAGGGAGTTAGATGTGGCCCTTGTGGCTAAAGGGATCAGGGGGTAAGGAGAGAAGGCAGGTACAGGATACTGAGTTGGATGATCAGCCATGATCATATTGAATGGCCTACTCATGCACCTATTTTCTATGTTTCCATGTACTGCGAAACACTTTTGTTCCATGCTAACCAGTCAGCGGAAAGACAGTGCATGATTACAATCGAGCCATCTGCAGTGTACAGATACATGATAAAGGGAATAGTGTTTAGTGCAAGATAAAGTCCAGTAAGGCCCCATTAGAGATATTCCAAGGGTCTCCAATGAGGTAGGTAGTAGCTCAGGACCGCTCTCTATTTGATGAGTGCTTGATAACAGTTGGGAAGAAACTGTCCCTGAATCTAGAGGTATACATTTTCACACTTCTGTACCATTTACCTGAGGGGAGAGGGGAAGCCCTCTGCTTGTTCTTCAACAAATCTCTTTTGTGGTTACGAATTGACAATATCCTTCCTCAACAAAACTTCCCAAAAATCTTCAGATGCTGTAAAACTGAGATAAAGAGAGAAAATACTGAAAATGCTCAGTAGGCCAGGTGGTATCTACAGAAAGAGAAACAATGAACATTTCAAGTCTGGACTCTTCATCAAAAATGGGAAAGAGGGAAAACAAGTTAGATTTCAGTCAGAGAGAAAGTGGTGGAGAGATGGGTGGAACAAAGGACATATCTCTGACTGGGTGAGACCAAATGATTTGGATTATGCTCTATGGTCTTTGTTATTTGTTGCTGATAGCAGGGCTGTGGGGCATGCCCAACAAGCCAGATTACAGCAATGAAGTAAATAACACTGAACCACAATCAAAGATGGATGGGTGCCAGAAATAACCTGTTCTGATAAAGACAGAAAGAGTGAAATACCTAAAGCTGGAGAATTCAATATGGTGTCCAGAAGACCGCAATGTGCCCAGATGGAAGATGAAGTGTGATCTTCCTCAAGCTTGCATTGGACCTCGTTGCAACAGTGCAGGAGGCCACAGTTAGAGATCAGAGTGAAAATGGGATGGGAAATTAAAGTGGCAGGCAGCGGAAGTCTTGTGGAGTGAATGCAGGCAATCTGCAAAGTAATCACTGAATCTGCATTAAATTTCTCCAGTGCAGAAGTGACCTCATTATCAACACCGAACGCAGGGCAGCTCAGCTTCACAATTTCTACCACTTCACACCTCCTCTTCCCTTTCACCATTTCAAAGCGATCACTTTATTTGGGAGTTTTATATGCGCCAAATTTGGACGTTTTTTAAAATGTACTATTTGGTACCTTTAATTGAAATGGATTTTTACGGGTGATCGTTTTGGGATACGTGTGATTTCTCAGCCTAATATATTATTCATGACTGTAAGGTTGGAAATATTTACTTTTCAATATTTATTTGGAAAGTACAGTTTCTTGGAGCATAGTTTATTTCAAATATGTTGCTCGTGGTGGTTTACGTAGGATTTATTAGTTGTGGCTGGATGTTATATCCAATATATCAGCTGGAGTGTTTAACATTTGGGGGGGGGAGGGGGTGGTATCTCAATCATGTCATCATCATCATCATCTGATAGAAATTGCCTTCCAGTCACAGACATTGCACAAAATCACACAAGCAGGTAAACAGATTAATTTAATAATATTTATAATCTCAAGAGGTACAGTGTACAATGATCAATACTTTTGCATTCTTGGCTTTTCACCTTACTGTGTAACCAAAAAAACACACAATAAATTGTACATATTCATGCAAATATTAATTTTGAAATCATACCCTCCATGTAGTGTCCATTGTTGATTTTAATGGAGTATTTAGAAATGTCATCAGCCAAATCTAGATTCACTGCTGGCCTCATAGTTAATGGTTACTTCCTTTTTTACTGTTTTTCATCCTCTTTTAACTTGTGTTACATTTTTCAACTCTGAGCTGTCACTCCTAATCACTGTACATTGTGCATTCACCTGAACTTGGACTCATCACGATGTTCCCAAGGTAAACATTTTGACTTTGGTCCTTTGACTCCATCTACACTACACAATGCCTCAGAAAAAGCAGCCAACATAATCCAAGAACACAAAAAAGCTGGAGAAACTCAGCGGATGCAGCAGCATCTATGGAGCGAAGGAAATAGGCAAAGTTTCGGCCCGAAACGTTGCCTATTTCCTTCACTCCATAGATGCTGCTGCGCCCGCTGAGTTTCTCCAGCTTTTTTGTGTACCTTCGATTTTCCAGCATCTGCAGTTCCTTCTTAAACAACATAATCAAAGACTTGTCCCAACCCTGTGATTCCTTCTTCTCCCCGTTCCTGTCTGGCAGAAGATACAGAAGCTTGAAAACGCACACCGCCAGATTCAGGAATAACTTCTTCTTTCTGTTATCAGACTTTTGAATGGTCCGTCCATAAGCTAGGGTGCGTTGCTTTCACCTCTACCCCATTGCGGACATTGGACATTGTGGAACTGGTGCACTATAGTGCTCAGAATAATATTCTGCACTCTGTATCTTCCCCTTTGCTCAACCATTTTGTACTTGAGTTTGACTTGATTATATTTATGTATAGTATCTGATCCGATTGGATAGAATGCAAAACAAATATTTTACTGTCCCTCGGTACATGTGACAATAATAAACCTAAACCCTACACCTAAAAGATTATGCACGTTCCCTTTGCACATTCTCCCTGCAACTGCATGGTTTATCCGGGTGCACTGGATTCCGCCCACATTCCAAAGATGTGCAAATTTGTAGGTTAATTGGTGTCTGTAAATTGCCCGTGGTATGTAGGTTAGAACTAGAGTATGGGTGATTGTTTGGTCAGCGCAGATGCAGTGAGACATGGAGCCAGTTTACACACGGTATCTCTAAAATAAAATAAATAAACTGAACTCAAACCCCGCCCCCAGTTCATTTCCCTCCATGCCTGCTGTGTCAGGCTGGCCCAGAATGGCTACAATCTCGCTTATCTGAAAGAGCTAAGCTCATGATCTCACTTTTGCTCTATCATCATTACGCCTGCTTTAACCTCTGTATCATTATCTATGTGTGTCACTCCTTCTGCCCATCTGCTACTGGAGAACCATCCATGCTTAAAGATCCCTTCAGATTAAACTAATTTAGTCATGCCCTGACCAATCTCCCATCTTCCACCCAAACTACTGCTTCTCCAAACTGAATCATATAATCATAACTTAATAAAGTGTTAGTTTGGGATCCCGTGCACAAATAATTAAAAACTATTAGAGGCTGCCTGAAGGGTATTAGCTATAGGGAGAGCTTGGATAAACTTAGATTGCTTTCTCTGGAACATTGGAGGCTGGGGGGGAGACTTGATAGAAGTATATAAAATTATGAGAGGCATAGATAGGACAGGCAGTAAGAATCTTTTACCCAGGGCGGATATGTCAAAGACGAGAAGGGGTAGCTTTAAGGTGAGACGGGCAAGGTCTAAAGGACATGCGTGCAGTGGCGGACTGGCCAGGGTGTCAGCTTGCCCGATGGCAAGTGGGCCCCTGATGAAGTGGGCCCCCTATATCAAGTGGGCCCCCTGATCAAGTGGGCCCCCTTTGTCTCCTGACAACCAATATTTTTAGACCCAGTTCGCTACTACATGCGTGGGTCAAGTCTTTTACACATAGAGTTGTGGGTTCATGGAATGCCCTGCTAGGGGTGTTTGTGGAGGCATATACGATGGTGGCAATTTCAGGGCTTTAGAGAAACATATGGATATGTAGGGAATGGAGGGAAATGGATGACAGACAGGCAAAAGAGATTATTTTAATCTGACAGTACATTCAGCAAACACACTGTGGGCCTAAGGGCCTGTTCCTGTGCTGTACAATTCTACAGTATGGCCTGCATGAGTTGGGAGGAATAAAGAACTTTATATCTATGAAACTCAAGAATTGAGCACGCGATTTACTCATTGCATAATTAAACCATATCTGTCTGACTTTGACCATTATCTGCTTCAATCTGCCCTTTTTGCATCTTACATTCTATTTTTATCCTTCCGTATCTCTAGTTTCCCTCTTCCCTGACTCAGTCTGAAGAAGGGTCTCAACCCGAAACATTTCCAGAGATGCTGTCTGTCCCGCTGAGTTACTCCAACATTTTGTGTCTATCTTCTGTCTGATTCACTGGCGGCAGCACTCAAAATTGTTGCTGGCTGTTCATTGCAGTGATTTCAGCATGTATCCAGGGCAACATCACTGTTCATTGGCTTATCTTATTTCAAATATATACTTTACTCAAAACATATTGGCAGTAAACACAATTGTTACAAGGCTTTCTCTGCGTACATTGTGCCATGAATTCAATACATTCTCTAACAATGCGTCAACAACACTCACGTTTGTTCATTACACAATGCCTTAGTGAAGCTCAAGGTTGCAATACAGTGAAATATGCACTTCCAATGCTGCATTGAATGTGCCAAATGTAGAGAAGAGAAAAAAAGAATTATATCCATGGATTTCTGTTGCCCTTTCACACACCCAAACACAAGTCATGGTGGCAGTCACGGTGGCGCAGCGGTAGAGTTGCTGCCTACAGCGAATGCAGCACCGGAGACCCGGGTTTGATCCCGAATACGGGTGCTGTCTGTACAGAGTTTGTACGTTCTCCCCGTGACCTGCATGGGTTTTCTCTGGGTGCTCCGGTTTCATCCCACAATCCAAAGACGTACAGATTTGTAGGTTAATTGGCTTCGGTAAAATTGTAAATTGTCCTTATTGTATGTGTAGGATAGTGTTAGTGTGTATGGTAATGTGTATGGTAGTGTAGGATAGTGTCAGTGACAATGATGAATCGGCGTACAGGATGGAGGTGGAGCTGCTCACAGGTTGGTGCAAATCCCACAACCTCATTCTTAACGTGGGAAAAACTAAGGAGATGGTGGTTGACTTCAGGAGGGCGGGGAAACAACACCAAACACCTCTGCACATCGACGGAGCTGATGTGGAAAGGGTCAGCAGCATAAAGTTCTTAGGACTACATCTGTCTGATGACCTGACGTCCACGGCCAACACCACAGCTCTGGTCAAGAGAGCCCAGCAGCGACTTCACCCTCTCCGAAGACTATGTAAAGCAGGCCTCCCCACCACACACCTACGGACTTTTTATAGGGGGACTGTCGAGAGCACACTGACATACGGCATCACTTCCTGGTTCGGGAGCTGCAAGGCGTACGAACGGCACAAACTGGACAGAATAGTGAAGACCGCAAGCAGGATTATTGGTGCTCCACTCCCCTTCCTGCTGGACATATACAAGAAGAGATGTATCAACAGAGCCATCTCCATCATCAAAGACCCTTACCACCCATCGCATGACATTTTCTCCATCCTCCCATCTGGGAAGAGGTACAGGAGCATTAGCTGCAAAACCAGCAGGATGCTCCTCAGCTTCTTCCCACAGGCTATAAGACTGTTAAATGGACTTTTCCCCCTGCCAAGTATTGCGCACAAACCCCCACACTGCAGCAGAGCCACTGTTGTGCCGCTGCCGGTCAGAACGGCTGTTGAATGTTTAGTAGAGTGTTAAATTTGTTCATGACATGTATTTTTTAATTTTAATTCCTATTTATTTTTTAATGCAAACTGAATGGACACTGGTTGAGCAACGTTTTTTTGTTTCCTCTGGGTATGCGAATACTCAGGAAATGACAATAAAGATTTACAATTACAATTACAATTAATCACCGGTCGGCATGGACTCGGTGGGCTGAAGGGCCTGTTTCTGCACTGTACTGTTTCTCTCCACTAAACTAAACAAGACACATTGCCCACCACCATGTGCTCCTTCGCACCTTTGCTCATTTACCACTGCTCCAAGCCATGCACCAACATGTACTTAGACTATTGAGCGTAGACAACAAAATGTTGCAGTAACTCAGCGGATCAGGTAGCATCTCTGTGGAAAAGGAATGGATGACGTTTCGGGTCAGGACCCTTGTTCAGAGGGAGAATGGGTGAGCAGTGACCTAAAGCTAAACACTTGATGAAAGATAGAGACTTTAAAAGGATATCGACCCGAAACGCTACCTATTCTTTTTCTCCAGAGATGTTGTGTGACCCGCTGAGTTACTCCAGCATTTTGAGTCTATCATCTGTGTAAACCAGCATCTGTAGTTCGTTCCTATTCAGGAATATTGAACAGTCAGACCTGACCTTCAAAGAGTCAAGCAGCACCCATTCTGGGAGATGAAACACGCCTTCACTTTTGTTTCATGGTAAATATTTGAGACGATGGAGAGACATGGCTGCATTAATTCATGAGCAAAAAAAAAAAGTTTTTTGGAACTTTGTTCCAATTTTTTATATATGGGAACTGAATATCCGCACTAATTATCAGTTCGGTTTCATTCCAGATGTAGCCACACATTTTATCTGGTATCCTCTCACATCTCTGATCCAATTATCACCCAGAAAAGAGTTTCTCTCACACATTCATTGTGTCTTTGTGAAATAGCAAGCAGAAACAGAATATTGCTGGAAACACACAATGATGATTTGCACTTATATACAACCCGGGAATGCTGGTCGACACCAAGTTTACACTGAGCTGCACTTAGAAAACATAAGGGCCATTGACCAAAAGCTAAACACTTGATCAAAGAGAGAGGCTTTAAAGAGTCTGACGAAGCCAGGTGGAGCATTATCGAGAAATAAATAGTTGTTCTAAGGGGTTGGGCAGATACTGATGGCACAGTCTCCTGTGATATGGTTATAAAATGAGGGTGCATAAAAGACTAGAGGTCAAGGAACAGAACATTCTTGGAGTTGTTCGGAGCAGAGGAAACTGAATTTGAACTTTAAAATGAGGCAGTACCAGATGACAATCCAACATTGGTCACCAGACACAGATGTGATGTGTGCATGGGGCTCAAGGTGAGTGAAGGTTAATGAGTATTCAAGGACAAAAGCTGCCTAAATAAACAATGGACTAGTTGAATCTGGTTCCAACAAAGGCATGGATGAGTTCAGCAGTCATTGAGCTGGGTTTGGGGAGGTGGGGGAAGAGACAAACCAGATCCTGTGCCAGGTTCTTCTCCCTGCAGCTGAGATACTGAGTGGGTTCGGCATTTTATGTTTTGTTTCTTTTCCCTACATGTAGCTTGTTCAGACTCTCAGTATCTAAGTAACACGCAATTTTGCTTTGATATCATTTAAGTTCCATCTTAACCTATTCATCCACTAAAAACCCAATTCAATTGAGGTTCTATTAAAGAGGTGTGTATGTAAAATGTGTAAGTGTAACATTATCTTTAAATGCTATATGTGCCACATGATTTGACCTGAATACATTGCTCATCGGGCACTGCAGTTCAGTTGTTAGTTAAACCGCCTTCAGTAAGGTATGTTCTGCTAAAAGCTCCACCTCAAATTGTCTCTGTGTACAACAACAAAAAAAAAAACATATTATCCCATTCTTGGATGTTGCCTCGAGGGAGTAGGAAGATGGGAGGAAAATAGAGCATGAGCTTCCATGAGTAGACCTGTGATAACTGCAAGCAGGAGAGGTATTGGATCACTTGGGAGCTCAAGGAAAACAAGCAGATTTTCCCGTTGTCTTGGAGACGGAACATGTGGAAATGTTCCTTTGGTGATCTGTGAGGTCCCTTTCATGGGAGATCCTTGGGTCCCATTGACCTTAAAAGGCAAGAAAGGCCAGAATGGTCAGTGGAAAGCGGCCACAGAGAGGGGTCCTCCACTATCAGGGTGCTGAAAGCTCATTAGACACATCAGGAATTGATGTTACGCTCACTGACAGCGGCACAAACCCAAGCACTGGCGAACACATGGTCACGGCGAAGGGAACTGGTCTTCCAGTGATGTTGGTGATTGATGCAGGGGCAGATCACTCATTAATGGGTGGTGACACACAGTAGCAGTTGATGAGAACAACTCCATGGATGAGCTGCGGTACTGTTCTGCCAGTGCTCTCCAGGGAACTCTTGCAGAGTTAATCATGGTCTGGTAGAAGCGTATGACGATAAAGCTGCCAGTGCTTGTGGACAAACATGCATGGAACTACAAGAGTCAGTGGTGGGGTCTAGAAGTTCGCTGGGAAATTTATTATACCACTGAGCAAAAAATGAAAATGTTTGCCCTTTAATTGGAGTAATTTCCAATAGTCTGGAGATTTGAAGTCCCATGGCCACCAGATTACAGGAGCGTTACTGTGCATGTTTATTCTATTCAACAACCTTGTGCAGCCAGCGGGAAGTCTTCCTGAAAGAGAGTGTGAGTTAGAGCCTATCTTCAGGACCCGCACTCTCATTGAGTGAAGTCCTTCCCCACAATGGGGTCACTACAGAAATCCACACCAGAGAGTACCGGTCCCAGTTAAACTTCTTCTTTAAATTGCCAGGTATGATATTATGAATCTTCAAATTACAGAGAATGGTCTGTACGGCTACGTGAACATAGGGACTTGGTACGAAGGGTTGCTGGACCTAAACGACAACAAGCTTCAGATGAACATGACCAAGATGGTGCGTTCTGTCTGTAGTGAACCATGCACCATAGGACAGATTAAGGTGAGTTCAACCAACGTTGGGCCACAAGCCATTCTGATGGTTGGCCAACTTGCTGGGATCAGCTACTGCTTCCAATTGGATTTTGTTTCCCTTTTATTCAATGGGAACCTGGAGTAAAAAAGTAATTTCACTCTGTCAGTGGTCACTCTCTCTCCTCTCTCCTGTACTGCTAGGTGACTCCAAACATTTCCTCATGTTCTACCAAGGTGTTCTCTCTCTTTCTTTCTGCCTTGGGCAGGTTATCCGGAAGGGGGAGGTGAGTTGCTGCTGGATATGCACAACATGCAAGGAGAATGAATACATGCAGGATGAGTTCACGTGCAGAGCCTGTGATCTGGGCTGGTGGCCGAACCATGACCTCACAGGTAACAACATTTTCAGGGAACTGGCCTGAGATATGGGCAGCACCCCTGCAATGGGACATCTCAGGGGGCTGTGGAAGGTCCCATGTTCCATTAGTAATAGCCAGGGCAATGAGAAGATCTTTTCTCAACTTTCGAATAAAGTCGTCTGTCCATTACCTCCAGAGATGCTGCTTGACCCACTGAACTCCTCCAGCACTTTGCCTTTTGATCACTATGCGTTTGAATGTGGTTGGCAAATCAGGATTTTCTCACGTCATCCAGTGATCCATAAACAGGATCATGGAGTTTGATAATCCTTCATGCCAGGTATCTTATTATAGATGAGTAGTCCATGAGAGCAGCTGTTGGCTTCATTGCCCAGATTCACTCTGAGAGTCTTCATGTTCTTCTAGATTGATGGGCCTTTAGATGTTTTAAAAATGGGCCCGTTTTCCCAGCCATTCAACAAGAATAAAAGACCTCAACCTGAGATGCTATAAGGTGTTGAAAATGTGCACAAAAAGTAAAATAAAAACATTTTAGCACCAAAATTCTTAACAGGAACATTTTAACTAAAATTTGGCAGCAAATCACTTAAAGAAATAAGCAATTTTTAAAATAAAGATGCAGAGGGTTGGTGTAACTCAACAGGTCAGGCAGTGTCTCTGGAGAACATGAATGGATGATGTTTTGGGTTGGGATCCTCCTTCAGACTGATTATAGTTGTTTGTTATGTGGTTTGTTTAGTATATTCTTGTCACGTGTACCAGCGTGCAGCGATAACATTTTTTGTTGCATGCCACACAGTCGCCAAAAAGACTACACATGATTAGAATCAAGCCATCCACAGTGTACAGATACAGGGTAAATGGAATAATGTTTAGTGCAAGATAAAGCTCAATAAAATCCAATTAAAGATAGTTTGATGGTCTCCAAAGATTGTAGGTTAGGACTGCTCTCTGGATGGTGATAGGATGGTTTGGTTGCCCTATAACAGCTGGGAAGAATCAATCCCTGAATCTGGACGTATGTATTGTCAAACTTCTGTACCTCTTGCCTGTTGGGGGAGTGGGGAAGAGAAGAGGGAGAGACCAGGGTGAGATCCATACTTGATTATGCTGGTGGCCTTTCTGTGGCAGCATGAAGTGTAGATGGAGTAAGTGGAAGGAAGGTTGGTTTGCATGATGGTCTGGGTTGCATTCACCACTTTCTGCAATGGAGAGGGGGAAGAATGCTGGAAGAGAGGAGAGGAAAGCATGGCAGGTAACAGGTGTACACAGGCAAGGGGGAGTTTTGATAGGCAAATGGTTGGAAAAAGACCAGAGAGAAAATAAATGTGTGAGACAAAAGGATTGAAGAGTCGTGAATTGTGAAGCCATGGAAGGAATGTAGTTGGAGGGGAGAGGAGAAATATGTGCGAGTCTCGGGAGGGGCACATTGTGTGGGGGCGGGGGGGGGGGAGAGGAGGAGGAAGAGAATGAGGGGAGGTTGTTAGTTTACCTAAAAATGGAGAATTCAATGATCATACTGTTGGGTTATAAGCTATCCAAGTGGAATATAAGGGCTGTTCCTCGAGTTAGAATGTGATAATGGAAGAGGTCCATAACAGAAAGGTCTGTTTTCCGAATAGGATGGGAAAGGAAAATGGTTCGCAACTGTAAGATCCGATTTTAAATATTAAATAGTTTTTAAATATTATTTTGACCTTTTATTTCTTTCTATTGTTGCACAGCTTGTCAAATGCTTGATGTGAAGCATCTGCACTGGAGCGATGTGGAGTCTGCTATCGCCGTGATCTTCTCCTGCCTCGGGATCCTTGCCACCATGTTTGTCACTCTCATCTTCATGCTATACAGGGACACACCGGTGGTTAAGTCCTCCAGCCGGGAGCTCTGCTACATCATCCTGGCCGGCATCTTCCTGGGATACATCTGCCCGTTCACACTGTTGGCCATGCCGACTCTGGCTTCCTGCTATTTCCAGAGGGTCCTGGTGGGACTCTCGGCCGCCATGTGTTACTCCGCCTTGGTGACCAAAACCAACCGCATCGCCAGGATCCTGGCCGGAAGTAAGAAGAAGATCTGCACGAAGAAGCCCAGGTTCATGAGCGCCTGGGCCCAGCTGATCATTGCTTCCATACTGATCAGCGTTCAGCTGACCATTGTGGTCACGCTGCTGATTCTGGAGCCCCCTAACCCTGTCCTTTCCTACCCCAGCATCAACGAGGTCTTCCTCATATGCAACACGAGCAACCTGGGCATGGTGGCTCCCCTCGGGTACAACGGGCTGCTCATCATGAGCTGCACCTACTACGCCTTCAAGACGAGGAACGTCCCCGCCAACTTCAATGAAGCCAAGTACATAGCCTTCACCATGTACACAACCTGTATCATATGGCTGGCTTTCATCCCCATCTACTTTGGCAGCAACTATAAGATCATCACCACCAGCTTCTCGGTCAGTCTAAGCGTGACGGTGGCCCTGGGCTGCATGTTCACGCCAAAGATCTACATCATCATCGCCAAGCCTGAGCGCAATGTCCGCAGTGCGTTCACCACCTCGGATGTGGTGCGCATGCACGTGGGTGACGGGAAGGTGGCTTGCAGGTCCAACAGCCTGCTCGACATGTTTAAAAGGAAGAAAACTACCGCCAGCAACGCGAGGTAAGGAGCTCCAGCCTTGCACTGAGAGAGCCCTGTGTTTTAATGTATAATCATTCCTCTCACTCAGTCATGCATGCCTCTGTTGTGGGGACAGTACAGAGATGCAGAAGACAAGATACTGGGATCCGTAGCTCCATTGTGTTAAACTGGGTAATTGGCATTCAAATTGATTCACTCATCTTCAGGGATAATATCTTACCTGGCTGGCATGTACCTTACCTACCTGGCCCACTGGATGCAGCTGATGCCCACATCCCAAAAGTAAATATTTAAACAATTGTAGCGGTATAGTCCACTCGGACCAATGCTGTAGGAAGCGCATCTCCTGGTTCATGGTTCCTGCAGCTGTCTGGCAGCTTACACCATGCTGGTCTCACCATCCCTGAAGCAGACATTGCTCAGTATCCACTGACCATGGTGTGAGTTGGCTCTGGAATGCAGTGGACAACCTGTCACTTGTCTGGTTAAAGATCACTGTTGTGACCATCCCATGGGGCAAAACATAGAAACATAGAAAATAGGTGCAGGAGTAGGCCATTCGGCCCTTCGAGCCTGCACCGCCATTCAATATGATCATGGCTGATCATCCAACTCAGTATCCTGTACCTGCCTTCTCTCCATACCCCCTGATCCATTTAGCCACAAGGGCCACATCTAACTCCCTCTTAAATATAGCCAATGAACTGGCCTCAACTACCTTCTGTAGCAGAGAATTCCACAGATTCACCACCCTCTGTGAGAAAAATGTTTTTCTCATCTCGGTCCTAAAAGACTTCCCCCTTATCCTTAAACTGTGACCCCTAGTCCTGGACTTCCCCAACATCGGGAACAATCTTCCTGCATCTAACCTGTCCAACCCCTTAAGAATTTTGTAAGTTTCTATAAGATCCCTGCTCAATCTTTTAAATACGTGCGAGTACAAGCCGGGTCTATCCAGTCCTGCATGTGAAGCCGAGTCTATCCAGGCCTGCGTGTGAAGAACCTTTTTCTCTTCCCTCCTCCTTCTCCGGATGTCTGTGTTAAATTAATGACCCCCAACCTCTTCTCATTAGCTCTATAACCAATGAAGGAAAATTCTTCCTATTCTTGTCAGGTGGCCGTTTTATAAAAAGAGAACTTTAAACCTGCTGTACTAGTGGAAATGGTCCGACTACTGCAACTCTTTGCCTGCATCAGACGTGCTTGTAGAGATTCAAACTGAAGAAGGGTCTCGACCTGAAACGTCACCTATTCATTCCTTCACTCCATAGATGCTGCCTCACCCGCTGAGATTCTCCAGCATTTTTGTCTACCGTAGAGAATCAAATGTACTTTTTCTCAGGATTTTCCTAATTAAATGTTGTGCGTAATATCATGGTAAACACTCCTAGCGGGTCAGATTTCATACCAGGAACAAGGGACAGAAAGCTTCAACTATAATAGCACCCTCACCCTGTACCAAAACATATTATTTAAAAAAGATATTTATTACTTCATAAAATGGACCTCAAAGGAGAGTAAAGAGCATTACTGGCCAAGTCAGCATTTATTCTCCATAAGTAAAAGAGCTGAGGGGGTTCAGAGTCAAGTGCGTTGCTTCCTTCCCTGAAGGACACTGGTAAATCAGATGGGATTTTACAACAATCCTGGACTTTACTGCTCCCGAGAGTAGCTTTTAGTTTTAAATTCTAGATTAAATAAAAATATTACTTGAATTTAAGTCCCCCAGTTGCCATGTGGGCTTCCAACTCATGTCTCTCTATCAGCTGTCCCAAATCCCACTGCTGGTTCACCATTGTGTCCTTGACATCAGGTCAACTGAAGACTCCAGCAATCTACTGTTCACACCCTCTTAACACACCTCAACTCTCCCCATCATCCATCCTGATCTTTTAATTTCTGTACCCTCTCTGTCATAAAACACCACTACTTCATTTGTCTGCCCCGCTGCATTACTCCAGCATTTTGTGTCTATCTGTGTTTTAAACACAAATCTGCAGTTCCTTCCTGCACATACTAATTTATTTGTTCCTGTTTCATGCACCCTTCTTCCCTCCACTAGTTAGATCTTGTTTTCAAATCTCCTTCAATTCTCCACCACCATTATATTGATCGTTTTTCAAAAAAGCACCTAACATTGATGCTTTAAACTAATCTGTTTTTTCCCCCATTACACTCATCAATGGCCACTTTCATAAAATATTCCCAAGTTCTCAATGTGAGTCCAGTACAGTAATATTCAGCTAAGGAAGGAGAAGACATCACAGTGAACCTGATCTGCCCCAACACAAGGACTGAGGTGCACGTTCACACACTGCTACTTGTTTGGTTGGAAGATATATATTTGTATTCACAATCAGCAAATGTTCAGCCTGTTGCACCGATTTCCATCTCAGCCATTGTGATGGGAACTCTCTGGTATTCTCTTTACACCAGCTGTGTTGGGAGGTCTCTGGTATTATTTGGCTGGCCATGTGGTTGACACAGCCACACAAACAGTTATTAATTAAGATAAGATAGACTCAGGAGTATCAACAGTCAAAGAGAACTTGCAAGAGTAAATTGTCACCAGATTCCAAGCAAAATCAGATGGGGAAACAAGGTGATTTGGATGAGAATTTGTACATTACTGGCATGACATTATTGCTGATTTTTGTGTTCACATTTTGCAGAGAAAAGTTATTTACTGTTTCTTGTTGAACCTCATCTTACTGGTTGTTTTTTCAGTTAACCTTTGGAAGGCAAGGTACAAATATCTGATTCCTGTCGAAACAAGGAACTGCAGAAGCTGGTTTACCAAGGAAAGACACAAAATGCTGGAGTAACTCAACGGGTCAGGCAGCATCCCTGGAGAACATGGATAGGAACCAAAATGTCACCTATCCATGTTCTTCAGGGTTGCTGCCTGACCCACTTAGTTACTCCAGTATTTTGTATCTTTTCTTATATCTGATTCCTGACACAAATTGGGATTATTGTGGTGCCGTAGATTAAAGTATTAGCTAAATTTGTTCAGCATGGGCATACCCTTTCAACAAAGATGCCCAGGGTACTTACAAAATATGCTCACACTCAGGAGCATATGTAAGACAGGAGGCTTAAATTGTAACATCAGAGCAGCTTGTATCCAGGCTGTAACTAACCATTGAAATGTTGATACCACTGATATTTTGAAAGTGTTTCAAATGTAAGATTGCTGTAATATCGTGTAATGATGCAGGGCCAGTTACTGATGCAAAGTATGGGCCAAAAATAGCTCTGACATCGAGTTGTGCCCAAAAGGGCACAAAGTGCTGGAGTAACTCAGCGGGTCAAGCAGCATCTCTAGAGGACGTGGATAGGTGACCCTTCTTCACACTGATTATGGGGGGGAGGGGAGGGGGTAGAAAGCTGAAAGAGAAGAGAGGCAGGACAAAGCATGTAAGGTAATAGATGGGCACAGGTGAGGAGAGAGGGGGGGGGGTTGATAGGCAGATGATTGGGACAAAGGATTGGAGATTAGAGCAGAAGGTGTGAGACTCGGGTTGCGTTTTCTCCTTATAGATAATAAACCTTCAGACCTTCTTCCCTGCTTGAACATAACCCACGGAAATGGAGCAGGTCAACCACACTTTATGTAAACATTCTTGCACATAATGGGTCAGGGAAAAAGGAAAGGTAGTCATGTGGATCAAACTCAGTGGCCGTAGCATCCTTCTCTCACATGACACACTCTGTGACCAACAAACAACACTCATGGTCATCAATCAATACTGTCTTTGAAGGTATGACTTACAATGACTTACAATTTTATCAGCACTGCAAGACTGGAAAAGTCTTCCAACACCTCAGTGACCCAGGAGAAAAAACCTTGATGCACCCAATGACTCTCACAAAAATACAGGGTGCATCAGCACAGCTGCGAAAGGCAGTCAGTGAGTTACAAGAGGAAGTTGTCAAGGCAGATACAGTTACAGTATTTCAAATACATTTGGACGGATACATGGATAGGAAAGATAGTGGGATATGAGCCAACGCAGGCAAATGGGATTAGCTCAAGTAAATTAACTTGGTCGGAATGGCCAAATTGGGCTGAAGGGCCCGTTTCCGTACTATTTAAATCTATGATTCGAAGATACATCATCAAGTTCTGTTGTAGTCTGTAAAAAGTGTGCACTGCCCTGAGTTGATCCCTGTAACTCAGGGATTTTTTTTTCTCTTATTTAAATTTCCTATTCCCTTTGAGGCAATTCATTCCAAACTACAAAAACTATTTTCTTTTACATTCTTCTGCCAATTGTGTCCAACTGATACTGACCTTGCTGGCAGATGGAACAGTTTCTCTTTCTTTATTTTATCCAAAGCCTGGTGAGGGTTGCAGAGTCTGGCTGGAGAGATTGCTGGAGGTTTTAATTACATAATGTCTAGGCCTATGACCACCCCTGCTCAGTGAAACTGCCTTTTGCCTTTTCTCCAACATTCTCTGCTATCTAAACAAAATTCGAAAATCAGTACAACCTACAAAGTGTTTTAATGCCTTTGTGGTATTTTTCTGGAGTTGCTCACAAAAATATAAGGGAGATTAATTCACTAATTTCAAGTGATTCTACACATAGGCAAAGTTTAAGTTTAGGTTTATATTGACTTGTATACTGAGGTACATTGAAAAGCGTTGTTTGGCATGCATGCAAAACAAATCAGATGATACTATACATAAATACAATCTAGCTGAACTCAAGTACAACTACCAAGTGGAAGATGCAGAGTGTAGAATATAGCATTGTAGTACACCAGTTACATAGACAAAGTCTAATGTCTGCAATGGGGTAGAGGTGAATAGGACTGTATCCTAGCTTATGGAAGGACATTTCAGAATGCAGATAACTGAGGAGAAGAAGCTGTTCCTGGGTCTGGTGGTGTGCACTTTCAAGCATGGAGGCACAGTAGGTAGTGTTGCTCCTTCACAGATCCAGTGTTTGATCCTGTCCACCGGTGCTGTCTGTGTGGAGTTATCATGTTCTCCCCTTTAGCACATGGGTTTTCCCTGATGCTTTGGGTCTAAAGACCCTTTCCTCTGATGGTCCTGTTGTGGGTGTTAATGGCCGCTGTACGATTGGAAAAAGCTGTGGTAAAGGCCTCCCATGCGTCAGTTGGGAGGAGGTAAAAGTTTGGTCATCCCTCTGATTTTGTGTCTGATTATCTCTCACAATCCCCAATTCAAAACTGACCAGGTCACATTAGTAAATCATGAAAAAAAAATCACATATCAATATAAATATGTACTTGGAAAATTAATATTAGAGACAGAACCGTTTTGTTTTTAATTTACCTAGGGTGAACAGGGGTTACAGGGGTAGGGAAGGAATATTATAGGCAGGGTTGAAGGGATGGAGCACGGTGGGGTGGGAATGATGAGACTTGATTTGAAGATATGTGTGAAGCTGAGGCAAGTAAACAGCTAAAACCAACACGCGCCCAGTCAAGCTAAGACAGCACTCTTTCTCATATTCAAGGTGAAGCCGTTAATCAGGAATGTGGAAAAGAAAGTTTCATTTGTGGCAACAGAAGGTGACCCAAATTCACATTGTCATAATAGAAACAGCCCCAGGGATCACTGTGTGACTGGGAACACCTTGGATGCACGATCGATTCAGAATTGCCAACCTCTTCTCAAAACCTTTCCACACAGTAATAGTTTTTAAAATGGCATCAAGACGAAGAAAGTCTTTTTCATTTAGAACACAGCACTTTTTGTAACTCGTAACATAACAGAATTGAGACTTACTTTTGTCTGTGGTCACTTTGAGAGTAAAGAAGCACAGTAGCTATTTTGCATAGAAAGCTCCCACAATCTTCCAGGGAATAAACCGCCCCATTATCTGCTTTTACATAGAAACATAGAAAATAGGTGCAGGAGTAGGCCATTCGGCCCTTCGAGCCTGCACCGCCATTCAATATGATCATGGCTGATCATCCAACTCAGTATCCTGTACGTGCCTTCTCTCCATACCTCCTGTTCCCTTTAGCCACAAGGGCCACATCTAACTCCCTCTTAAATATAGCCAATGAACTGGCCTCAACTACCTTCTGTGGCAGAGAATTCCAGAGATTCACCACTCTCTGTGGTTGGAAGGTTCAAGGATAAAGGACACCAAGGAAATCCCACTGCTACTTTCACAAATAGTGGTGTTAAATAACTGTGAAGTCCATCCGTGAGGGCAGGTAGAGCCACAGTTTGACGTACCATCTGACGGACGTATCTCCGGCAGTGTGGCACTCCTTTGGTGTCACAGTATAGGGAATGCAGAAATACAGGTGCCACCGTAGCATCTGCTGACAAACCCAAGAACTTCAGAACATAATTGGAGGTGGGGCTGGGAGAGGGGCGGGAGAGGGCGGTTGGTGCAATAGGGAGGAGTTATTTGACACTTTTTTTTGTCTGCTTACTCAGGAATGGAAGAACAGTCTCCTATCGTGCAGTGTCCCCGAACAAGCACCTGCATCACTATCCCCACCTCTTCCGAGCACAGCTACACACGGCCCGAAAGATGTAAATAGAGAGAGGTTGAGGAAGGAGTGCAGGGTGAGTCATGTAGCATGGATGTGAAGGTGCAAGCACAGTTGCTATTGGCTGCCTGGCTCCTTCCATTCGTTCAGTAGCAAGGAGTTCTGATCCTGCAGACCCTGTCCTCAACCAGAGATGTACGGGATTGTGCAGTTGAGTCACTTGTGTCAGTGCAAAATATCCCTGTACGGTCTGGTGAGGAATTGCATGTTGGATCTGCAGGGTCAGAGATGGACATAGATCTCTGCTACCACAGTACACAACAACACTCTGGAGAAAAGGAATGAGCGACGTTTCTGGTTGAGACCCTTCTTCAGACTGCGAGTTAGGAGAGAGTTAAAATTGAGGTATGAAGAAGTGCAAAGAACAACCCCATTATCTGCTCTTGGTTTGATAAACGATAGCCAGGGCACCAAGGATCTTTTCACAAATTGTTGTTCTTTGTACCACTTCATATCTCTATATCCCTCTCCCCGCACTCAGTCTGAAGAAGGGTCTCGACCCGAAACGTCACCTATTCCTTTTCTCCAGAGGTGCTGCCTGACCCGCTGAGTTACTCCACCATTTTGTGTCTATCTTTGGTGTAAACCAGCTTCTGCAGTTCCTCCCTACACACAGCACTCGCTGTTTATGTGCAGAGTGGCTCATCTCATCAGCTGGCTCGTGGACACAATGTGAGCAAATATTAGCCCGGCCCCAGTGAGGTCTAATCTGAGGATGTTCCCTAGGCCACCTGAACCACTATGAAATCAGTCGCTGGTAGCCTTGAGGGCAACATTCAAATCCACACACCTGCCTCAACTCAAATCAAGTTGTGACATGTCTAGTGTGGGAATGGAATTAGGGTGCTGGCTATTGAGTTGTTCTCACACTTGGCCTGCAGCTCCTTTATAGTTATAATTAGAGGAAGGCCATTTGGCCCGTGAGTCCATGCTAGCTCACAGTGCAACCCCATTCCCCCATTAATTCTGTAGGAAGGAACTGCAGATGCTAGTTTAAAACACTTTAACTCCCCCTCCCATTCCTACACTGACCTTTCTGTCCCAGGCCTCCTCCATTGTCAGAGTGAGGCCCAGCGCAAATTGGAAGAACAGTACCTCATATTTCGCATGGGCAGCTTACACCCCAGCGGTATGAACATCGATTTATCTAACTTCAAGTAACGCTTGCTTTCTCTCTTTCTCCATCCCCTCCCCATTCTCAGTTCTCAGACCAGTCTTGCTGTCTCCTACTACATTTTATCTCTGTTACCTTCTCCCAACTAACAATGATCTATTCTACATTTTCCTTGATCACCATTCCCTTTGTCTTGCTTTCCCAATTTACACTTCCTTATCTATACATTTCCTTATCTATGCACCGCCCACTCCCTTGACATCAATTCTGAAGAAGGGTCTTGACACAAAATGTCACCCATTCCTTCTCTCCAGCGATGCTTCCTGTCCCGCTGAGTTACTCCAGCATTTTGTGTCTATCCCCCATTAATACTCCCTGGTACATATTCTCATCACCTCCACCAGATTCAACCATCTATTGACAGTAGGGATATGTCCCAATGGTCAAGTAACCTAACCATCCTTAATCTTTGGAATGTGGGAGGAAAGCAGAATACCCGGAGGAAACCCAGGAAGAGCGTGCAAACTCCGCACAAATAGCAGCAGTGGTCAGGAATGAGCATGGGTAGCTGGAGCTGTGAGGCAGAGGCTTTAGGAGCAGTGCAAATGTACCCTCCATTTTCACCCCCTCCATTTTCACCCCAAAAGCAACAAGTCAGTAGGACGAGGCAGCCCCATCTGCCCCAGATTCACCTGTAACTCACTCACTCTGGGGAGATTATGTGCCTGCAATGTCCCAACAGGTGGTTGAAGTTTCAGGATGGACAGCACAATTAGTCCTTCTGCAGATCAGGAAAGGATAACACTGGGGAAGTAGATGCTGAGGAAATAAACCATATTGAGACAAGACAAATTCAGTTTGAAGCTTATCCAATCAGTTAGTTGGTCAGGATAAACACAGAGCCTCACAAAATGTGGGCATTGAGAAATAGATAGAACATAGAACAGAACAGTACAAGAACAGGCCTATCGGCTCACAATATTTGCAGCAATACATAGAGGTACCCACTAGAGATGGGGCAGTGCTGGACCTCCTGTTAGGTAATGAGACGGGTCAGGTGACGGAGGTATGCGTGGGGAGCACTTCGGATCCAGTGATCACAATACCATTACTTTCAATATAATTATGGAGAGGGTCAGAACATGACCTAGGGTTGAGATTTTTGATTGGAGAAAGACTAACTTTGATGAGATGTGAAAGGATTTAAAAGGAGTGAATTGGGACATTTTGTTTTATGGGAAGGATGTACAAGATAAATGGAGTACATTTAAAGGGGAGATTTTAAAAGTACAGAATCTTTATGTCCCTGTTCTGTTGAAAGGAAATAGTAAAAATTGGAAAGAGCCATGGTTTTCAAGGGAAATTGGACACGGTTCGGAAAAAGAGAAAGATCTACAATAATTATAGGCAGCATGGAATAAATGAGGTGCTTGAGGAGTATAAAGAATGTAAAAATAATCTTAAGAAATAAAATGGAAAAGCTAAAAGAAGATATGAGGTTTCTTTGGCAAGTAAGGTGAAAGTAAATCCAAAGGGTTTCTACAGCTATATTAATAGCAATAGGATAACAAGGGATAAAATTGGTCCATTAGAGAGACAGAGTGGACAACTATCTGCAGAGCCAACAGAGATGGTGGAGATATTGAACAATTTATTTTCTTCGGTATTCACCAAGGAGAAGGAGAAACATAGAAATTAGGTGAGGAGTAGGCCATGTGCCCTTCGAGCCTGCACCGCCATTCAATATGATCATGGCTGATCATCCAACTCAGTATCCCGTATGCCTTCTCTCCATACCCTCTGATCCCCTTAGCCACAAGGGCCACAAACTCCCTCTTAAATATAGCCAATGAACTGACTCAACTACCCTCTTGGCAGAGAGTTCCAGAGATTCACCACTCTCTGTGTGAATATTGAATTATGTGAGGTAAGGGAAACAAGTAGAGTAGCTATGGAAACTATGAGAATCAAAGAAAAAGAAGTACTGACACTTTTGAAAAATATAAAAGTGGATAAGTCTCCAGGACCGGACAGGATATTCCCTAGGACATTGAGGGAAGTTAGTGTAGAAATAGCAGGCGCTATGACAGAAATATTTCAAATGTCATTAGAAACGGGAATAGTGCCGGAGGATTGGCGTACTGTGCATGGTTGTTCCATTGTTTTAAAAGGGTTCTAAGAGTAAACCCAGCAATTATAGACCTGTTAGTTTGATTTCAGTGGTAGGTAAATTAATGGAAAGGATCCTTAGAGATAATATATATAAGCATCTGGATAAACAGGGTCTGATTAGGAACAGTCAACATGGATTTGTGCCTGGAAGGTCATGTTTGACTAATCTTCTTGAATTTTTTGAAGAGGTTACTAGAGAAATTGATGAGGGTAAAGCAGTGGATGCTGTCTATATGGACGTTAGTAAGGCCTTTGACAAGGTTCCTCATGGAAGGTTGGTTAAGAAGGTTCAATTGTTGGGTATTAATGCAGGAGTAGCAAGATGGATTCAACAGTGGCTGAATGGAGAGCCAGAGAGTAATGGTGGATGGCTGTTTGTCAGGTTGGAGGCCGGTGACTAGTGGGGTGCCTCAGGGATCTGTGTTGCTTGTCATGTACATCAATGATCTGGATGATGGTGTGGTAAATTGGATTAGTAAGTATGCAGATGATACTAAGATAGGTGGTGTTGTGGATAATTAAGTAGATTTCCAAAGTCTACAGAGAGATTTAGGCCATTTGGAAGAATGGGCTGAAAGATGGCAGATGGAGTTTAATGCTGATAAGTGTGAGGTGCCAAGTCTTGGCAGGACAAATCAAAATAGGACGTACATGGTAAATGGTAGCGAAAGCTTTTGGTGTGCTAGCCTTTATAAATCAGAGCATTGAGTATAGAAGTTGGGATGTAATGTTAAAATTGTACAAGGCATTGGTGAGACCAATTCTGGAGTATGGTGTACAATTTTGGTCGCCCAATTATAGGAAGGATGTCAACAAAATAGAGAGAGTACAGAGGAGATTACTAGAATGTTGCCTGGGTTTCAGCAACTAAGTTACAGAGAAAGGTTGAATAAGTTAGGTTTTCATTCTTTGGAGCGCAGAAGGTTAAGGGGGGACCTGATAGAGGTCTTTAAAATGATGAGAGGGATAGACAGAGTTGACGTGGATAAGCTTTTTCCATTGTTAGTAGGGAAGATTCAAACAAGAGGACATGACTTCAGAATTAATGGACAGAAGGTTAGGGGTAACATGAGGGGGAACTTCTTTACTCAGAGAGTGGTAGCTGTGTGGAATGAGCTTCCAGTGGAAGTGGTGGAGGCAGGTTCGTTGGTATCATTTAAAAATAAATTGGTTAGGTATATGGATGGGAAAGGAATGGAGGGTTATGGTCTGAGTGCAGGTAGATGGGACTAGGGGAAAATAAGTGTTCGGCACGGACTTGTAGGGCCGAGATGGCCTGTTTCCGTGCTGTAATTGTTATATGGTTATAATATGTGACGAACATGTTGCTAAGACTAATTCTTATCTGCCTGCACATAATCTATATCCCTCCATTCCCTGCATATCCATATTGCTATCCCAAAGTCTCTTAAATGCTACTATTGTATCACCTCCACCCCCAACCCTGGACGCGTGTTCCAGGCACTCACCACTCTCGGTGTAAATTAATTCCTACATCTCCTTTAAGCTTTGCACCTCTCAACTTAAAGATTTGCCCACTGGTATTTGAATTCTCCATCCTGGGATAAAGGTTCTGTCTATACTATCTCTGCCTTGTATAATATCTTATACTTCTATTTGGTTTTCTTGCATCCTCCAGCATTCCAGTTGAATTAACTGCATTTATTTAGCACCAACCCAGAGAGATTTATGTCCATTGAAGAATCACAGTTACAATGTTGGAAACATAGAAAGTGAGTTTCGAACAGTAAGGTCCCACCAATAGAATGAGTAAATTCTGATTTCCCTCAGTAATGAGTGGGCTCATCTCGGCTGACGTCTGTAAGTCGATTTTATCCATGTTGGAAAATACACAAAAATCATTTCATGTGGTAACCATAACTCCACAATATTGTAATGAATCAATATCACATAAGACTGATAGCAAAGAGCAAGTACTAGGAGGGCATAGAGAGAGAGAGAGAGAGGAACAGATGTATATATGTAGTTGGATTTTATCATTTAATAATATTATGGCAGCACGTTTGAATGGAGGGATATCCATAACTTGGGCGATTGTAACCCGAGGACACCTGTAAGCAGATGTAAAAAAAATGATTGAGGGAAGGACTTTGGCCAAATCAAGTGAGATTACATTCCATGTCCATGGTGAAAAATGCCATGTGACTTTTCACATTCATCTACGAAGTCACGCAAGGGTCCTGATTCGCCTGACTTGCTTACTTACTTACTGCCTATTATACCTCCTGGCATGTAGGGCAGCAACGAAGGTCATCCACTCCTTGTTGATTCCTTCAGTTGCTGTTTCGGTGATATATTTGTTTAACGAGACAGGGTTGTTAGCCCTGTGCTCAACCTCCAATCTGGAGGACCAGTGCATTGCTCTTCGTCTCGCCTCTACCCTTCGACCTGTCCAGCATGGGAGATCGTAACAGGAGGCGAATTTCCCGCTGGCATAGCTCCAGGGGTAACTGAGACACACAAGCTCCCCGACCATGACAAGGTTGCAATCCAGTTGCAGCCTGAGGCCACATGCAAATTGGAGGAACGGCACTTCATATTTTGCTTGAGCAGCTTACAATACAGTGATATGAACATTGATTTTTCGTATTTCAAGTAACTCCTGTATTCTTTACCCACTCCCCCTTTCTCCCCCACCCTAGTCATCCTACTCGTTCCAGTGTTTCCAGCCATGTATTCCTGTTATTAGCATATCTTCTCTAGCCAATAATGGGCCATTATGGACTCCATGAGGTTTAGTTTAGTTTAGTTTAGTTTAGTTTAGTTTAGTTTAGTTTAGTTTAGTTTAGAGATACAGCATGGAAATGGGTCCTTTGGCCCAATGAGTGTGCGCCAACCAGCGAACCCCATACACTAGCACTATCCCATACACTAGGGACAATTTACAATCTTTACCGAAGCCAATTAGCCTACAAACCTATACGTTTTTGGAATGTGGGAGGAAACCAGAGCACCCGGGAAAAACCCACGCAGTAACGTGAAGAACCTCCAAACTCCGTACAGACAGCGCCCGTAGTCAGGATCAAACTCCAGTCTCTGGCACGGTACGCCAGCAACTCTACCCGCTACTCCACCATGCCGCCCTGTCGTCTGTTGCCGGCACTGTTTTGTACTGATCTTCTCTGACGTTCAGTCTAAAGAAGGGTTCCGACCAGATTCATTGCCTATTCCTTTTCTCCAGAGATGCTGCCTGACCCTCTGAGTTACTCCAGTCTTTTGTGCTTATCTTCATCCTGATACGGACAGCTCATCTGCAAGGCTGCTTCTGCCAACAAAGCGGTACTCCCATGGTATTGCACTAGAGTTACAGTCTGCGCTGCAGTGTTGAGACTAGGACATGAGCCCTTGACCTCCTGACATGGTCAGGACTGCTGGTCGTGACTTGTGACTGACACCATGGGCATTGTTTGGGCAGATCAATATGAAGGTGTGCAGATAAAGCTTCTGAATGAAAAAACTAGCACAGGTTCCGACTTTATCAGAGTCTCGCACAACCAACTGCATTTCTGTCCCTCCAATTATTTACTGTAAAACTCTGCTAATCGGGAATGGGAAGTTCTGATGGTCTGGCATCTGTCTCACTGTTTGGACCGGAATGTGAGCAGGGGGTGCGGAATGTGATCGGGAAGTGTGACCCGGGATGGATCTGGACCGTGGGCTGCGTGTGTCTGTCCGGCGCTGGGGACGGGGCCCAGAACACGTTTGGTCGAGAGGATGAGGCAGTTTGGAGTCTAAGTGAGGATCTAGAATGTGTAGGAAGGAACTGCAGATGCTGATTTAAACCGAAGATAGACACAAAATGCTGTAGTAGCTCAGCAGGACAGGCAGCATCTCTGGATAGAAGGGATGGGTGACGTTTCGGGTCAACACCATTCTTCAGACTCAACCCAAAACTTCACCCATTCATTCTATCCAGAGATGCTGCCTGTCCCGCTGAGTTATTCCAGCATTTTGTGTCGATCTTGAGGATCTAGAATGCTTGTATATTTCCCACTCCCTTTAAACTTACTTGAATTCACTGGCAAATTTATAATGCCGCTATGTAACATGTAAAAATAAAAGTGATATCAAATCAAGTTTGTCACATGCATAGGTACAGTGAGGTGCAGGTACAATGAAAAACTTGCTTGCAGCAGCATCACAGACACATAGACAACACACAAAAACAAATTATATATAAATTACACATAGATTCTACAAGACATGAAAAAAACAAGGAGGAGGAGCCATCTTGGGGAATGGCTGCTAATCAGCAGCCGTCCGTTTAATTCATTTTTTTTTCAGTTTTTAGTTAGTTTTGTTCGTCGTTTTTTCGGAGAAATCGACTTCTTATTTTGGGGGGAAGGAGGTAACCTTACTTCTAGGTCCCTACCTGGAAGGTGAGGCAGCTTTTTCTCTGGGCTGCCCGTCGACCTGTCCTCGTGGCCTACCAGCGGGCTTGGAGCGCCGTTTCCTGGTGGGGACCGCCCAGCACCTCGGCTTCGGTGGCGGCACTGCGCTGGAGCGCCATCGCGGAGCAGAGTGGGCGATGCCTTGCCTGGGTTGCCGCGCTGGATCGATGCGCTGGAGCTCCGGTGAGCTGGACCGCCGAGAACAACACCTCCGGGCTGCGGGTCTGCGGAGCGGAGCGGGTGGCGCTGACATTAACATCGGGAGCCTTGGAGCTCCAACGGTGCGTCCTTATCGGCTTCGGAAGCCGACAATCCCCTGCTAGGAAGTGGCCGTTCCAGGTGGCCCAGCCACTGTGAGGACTCTCCCGACGCCGGGGCAAGACCACCCGGCTAGAACGGCCAGGAACATCGGGCCTCCGTTGAGGCAACAGCGGTGGCCTTAATAGGCCTGACTTTTGGGAGAACTGGGGTTGGGGACTGGACTTTTGTACCTTCCCCCACAGTGGTAACCACTGTGGGGGGATGATTTTTCTGTGTGTAAGGTACTTTGTTAGTCTGTGTCCAAGATGGCTGTCGGAAGAGAGCGTGGACGCTGGCGCGCTTTAGCTGCCGCTGCTCCCTCTTCACATTGTGTTTTTTCATTTTTTTTTATTTTGTGTCTTTGGAGCGATTTCTATCTTTAATTTGTGTATTGATGATGTCCTTATTATTTATTTTTCTCCGACTATATGTTTTTTTTCTCTTCTGTTTAATCTTTGTAAGGTGACCTTGAGATTTGAAAGGCGCCCGAAAATAAAATTTATTATTATTATTATTATTATGAAAAGACTGCAAAAATAGACAAATAAGTTATTTCCAGGTGCAACAGAGGTTCACCTGTATCTCCTCCAACCTCCTCTACTTCATCCGCTGCTCTAGATGTCAGCTGATCTACATCGGTGAGACTAAGCGGCGGTTGGGCGATCATTTTGCCGAACACCTCCGCTCAGTCCGCAAGAACCTACCTGACCTCCCGATGGCTCAGCACTTCAACTCCCTCTCCCATTCCCAATCCGACCTCTTTGTCCTGGGTCTCCTCCATTGCCAGAGTGAGCAACACCGGAAATTGGAGGAACAGCACCTCATGTTCCGCTTGGGGAGCCTGCATCCGGCGGGCATGAACATTGAATTCTCCCAATTTTGTTAGCCCTTGCTCTCTCCTCCCCTTCCTTAGCCCTCGAGCTGTCTCCTCCCATCCCCCAGCCCTCGGGCTCCTCCTCCTCCTTTTTCCTTCCTTCTCCCCGCCACCCCCTATCAGTCTGAAGAAGGGTTTCGGCCCGAAACGTTACCTATTTCCTTCGCTCCATAGATGCTGCTGCACTCGCTGAGTTTCTCCAGCATTTTTGTGTACCTTCAAATAAGTTCTTAGTTGTGCAAGAGGTCATTTGTAAATGTTTTGTTGCCGCCATAGATTAGGGTTGTGTGAGTTAGTTCCTGATAGTTGTAGGAAAATAGCTGTTCTGATGGTGTGGAACTTCAGGCCTCTGTTCTTCCTGCCTTATGGTAGCAGTGGGAAGAGGGAACAGCATGCATGGTATTCCTTGATAATAGGTGCCACCTTCTTCAGGCAGTACCTCTTGTAGATGCTTTTGATGGTGGGACTGCAGTGCCTTTGCTGGACATGGCTGAGTCCATCACTCTCTGCAGTCTCTTGGGCACTTAAAGAAATAACATTCAAAAGTCCAGAAAAGCTAGTCCAGCATGACTGAAGCCCCGAGAGTGCAGGATTATCGGAGTTTTACTGTACATGTTTATTTAACAATATTGTGTTCCCAGGAATGTCTTCCTCAATGAGAGTGCTAATTAAAGACTTGGTGATGAAGTCAGTCTCTCGACCTTTGGGACCTGCACTCGGTATTGTGATGTACTGTACCTTATTGTGCCCTGATCTCAGCCTTCTGCACCTCTTGCAATATACTTCCTTGTGATCAGCTGGTGGTGACTCCTGCGACCTTGTAAAAAGAACATTATCAATCTCCAAATTGAATCAAAGTTAGACACAAAAAGCCTGGAGTAACTCATCGGATCAGACAGCATCTCTGGAGAAAAGGAATAGGTAATGTTTCGGGTCGAGACCCTTCTTCAGACTGAGAGTCAGGGGAAAATGAAACGAGAGATATAAACGGTCAGATAGAGAGATGTAGATGAAAAATATGCAAAAAAGTAACGATGATGAGGAAAACAGGCCATTGTAAGCTGTGAGTTAGGCGAAAATGAGTTACAGACAAGGAAACTCAACAAGAAGACTTTGAAATTAGACCTGGGTGGGGGTGGGATGGAGAGAGAGGGGTTATTTGAAGTTAGAAAAAACAAAATTCATATCTCAGGGTCATAAGCTGCCCAAGCGAAATATGAGGTGCTGTTCCTCCAATTTGCGTTTGGCCTCACTTGGTTAAAGGAGGAGGCCCAGGACAGAAAGGTCAATGTGGGAATGAGATGGGGAATTAAAGTGTTTGGCAACCAGGAAATCAGGTAGGCCCAGGCGGATCGAGCGATGGTGTTCACCGAAGCGATCGCCCAGTCTACGTTTGGTCTCGCCAATGTATAAGAGTCCACACCAGCGGTTCAGCATTGAGATTTCAGATAACCTTTCACTGAGTTATCTGAAAGAGATAACTGCAAGTGATAATGACCAAAATATTTCATGGCCAATTAAGTGTTTTGGAGAAATGTGGTTCTCATATTCACTTTGTGCAGGATTTCACAACGAGCAATTTCTTCAGCCCTTTGTTTTGGTACAGTTATTGGCCAGAACCCAGGGGAGAAATACTTTTCTTCATACTATCGGAGGATTTTTTTTAAGTCCATCTATGAATGTAGGAAGGCCCCGGTTTACAGTATCTACTGAAAGTCATCTCTGGCAATAGTGCACTCCCTCAGTGACAGCCAAGAGTTTTGTGTTCATATTCTACTTATTGATATTAAGTGTTATTCACAAGACCAGCACTAAGGATGGCACAGTGATGCAGCAGTAGGGTTGCTGCCTTACAGCGCCAGAGATCAGGGATTGATCCTGACTACTGGTGCTGTCTGTACGGAGTTTATACGTTCTCCCTGTGACCATGTGGATTTTCTCCGGATGCTACGGTTTCCTCCCACATCCCAGGTTTGTAGGTTAATTGGCTTATGCCTAATTGTCCCTTGTGTGTAGGAATAGAGCTCGTGTATAGAAACATAGACATAGAAAATAGGTGCAGGAGTAGGCCATTCGGCCCTTCGAGCCTGAACCGCCATTCGATATGATCATGGCTGATCATCCAACTCAGTATCCTATCCCTGCCTTCTCTCCATACCCACTGATCCCTTTAGCCACAAGGGCCACATCTAACTCCCTCTTAAATATAGCCAATGAATTGGCCTCAACTACCTTCTGTGGCTGAGAATTCCACAGATTCACCACTCTCTGTGTAAAAAATGATTTTCTCATCTCGGTCCTAAAAGACTTCCCTCTTATCCTTAAACTGTGACCCCTAGTTCTGGACTTCCCCAACATTGGGAATAATCTTCCTGCATCTAGCCTGCATCTAGGTTGGTGATCGCTGGTTAGCACGGACTGTGTGGGCCAAAGGGCCTGTTATCATGCTGTATATCTAAACTAAACTAAACTAAAATTTATTGCTTATGCCTAAATGCCCGAATAGATAATGCCTACCCACCTTCCTAGAGTCACTGAGCTGTACAGCATGGAAACAGGCTATTCGTCCCAAACCATCCATGCCCAAACGAGTTACTCCCACCTACCAGTGTCTGCCTCAAACATTTGCAAAACTTCCCTATGCAAGTACCTGTCCACTTGTCTTTTAAGTGTTGAAATTGTACACGCTGCTGCCACCTCCTCTGGCAGATCGTCCCATGTATGCATTGTCATCTCAGCCAGAAACTCGCCACTCAGATTCCTTTTAAATCTTTCTCCTCTCATCTTAAAGCTATGCCCTCTAGTTTTAGATGCCACCACCCAAGAGAAAGGACTGTGGCTTTTCACTTTATTGATGACCCTCAGCCTTCTTGAAGGCTGCAGTCCTGATGAAAGTGCTTCCACAGTGCTGTTGGGGAGGGAGTTCCAGGATTTAAACTCAGTGTTGAGAAAGGACCAGCAATATATTTCCACATTTGGACAGTGTATGGCCTGCAGGGGAAGCAGCAGGTAATGGTGTTCCCATGCCTTGTCCTTCTCGGTGGTATAGTCTGCGTTTGAGGAGCTTGGGTGAGTAGTAACTGATCATTTTGTGGAAGACACACACCGCAGCCACAATGAAACGTTGGTGAAGTGAGTGAAGGATTAGGGTGGGTGATGGAGTGCCAAATAAACACAGGGCTTTGATCTGGATGGTGTCAAGATTCTTGGAGCTACTCTCAAGGAGCAGAATCTGTCTGAAAATTTCTGATGGAGGCAAGGATGTTACCTCTGGAGTCACAGCTGGGGCTTGCTTCCCACCTCACTCTATGGTCAGCCCAGTGCTGCTGAAATGGAAAGTTTTGATGGTAATATACTGATAGGCAGAACTTATCTTTCTGATGTAAAACAGAAGATGTTCAGTGAGGATGCAGGTGCTATGTGATTGATTCAGTGCTTATAATTAAAGGGTATCTAATTGGCATATCATTCACGGCATTGCATTCTGTCCATGTTACTGTGTGCATGTAATAAATAATGGCTTAATCAACAACTTCACTATCACTGCTCCCACTCCTGCCTATAAGGGTCACTGCCCCGTCACACCCATAATACCATCATCCCCAACATTTTCAGCACATTCTCTCATCCTACTATATCTTTATCCTACTCGCATGCCCATCAACCCCTTACCCCAGAATGTCTCCACCACAACCCACCCCAACCAAACCCATCTCCACAACCTCCCCTCCACCAAACCGCATCTACTCCCACGCCCACCTTTACCCTATTACCACACCACACCTCCAACTCACTCCAATACCACCACATCCTCACCACACCCACAAGAAACCTATATCTCAAACACACAATTCCATCTCCTTTCTTTCTGGGGCCTAATGTAAAGTTCATTGCTATGATTGGGCAATGTTATGAAGACGGGTGGGGTTGTTTTCTTTTGGAACAATGGAGACCGAGGAAAGTATTTTGAGAGGCCCAGACAAAGGGCGTAGGCAAAACCCAGTTCCCTCAGTAGAGGTCAATAATTGGACTCCACAGATTTAAGGATTAGTGGAGGAATCTGTTTCAGCCTCTAAATTGGATTTGTAATTCAGCAACCAAATGAGTGAAGAAGGCGGAAGCTCTTATTACAGTCGATCTTTCCTACCATCAATGACAAGGCAGTCAAAAAATAGTTGTTCTAACAGCGGGCAGAGGCCTAAGGAAACCTCTTTCTGTGCTGTAGATTTCTATATATCGTCCACTTCCTCTTTTTGACACAGCTGGGATGGTC